>NW_027423699.1:675000-1197500 GCF_048934315.1 Petromyzon marinus | reverse complement strand
GTGGTGATGGTGTTGATGGTGCCACAGAGACCCACGTGATCACCGCTACGTGTGGTGATGATGATGATGATAGTGGTGGTGATGGTGTTGATGGTGCCACAGAGACCCACGTGATCACCGCTACGTGTGGTGATGATGATGATAGTTGTGGTGGTGATGGTGTTGATGGTGCCACAGAGACCCACGTGATCACCGCTACGTGTGGTGATGATGATGATGATAGTGGTGGTGATGGTGTTGATGGTGCCACAGAGACCCACGTGATCACCGCTACGTGTCATGATGATGATGATAGTTGTGGTGGTGATGGTGTTGATGGTGCCACAGAGACCCACGTGATCACCGCTACGTGTGGTGATGATGATGATGATAGTGGTGGTGATGGTGTTGATGGTGCCACAGAGACCCACGTGATCACCGCTACGTGTGGTGATGATGATGATAGTTGTGGTGGTGATGGTGTTGATGGTGCCACAGAGACCCACGTGATCACCGCTACGTGTGGTGATGATGATGATGATAGTGGTGGTGATGGTGTTGATGGTGCCACAGAGACCCACGTGATCACCGCTACGTGTGGTGATGATGATGATGATAGTGGTGGTGATGGTGTTGATGGTGCCACAGAGACCCACGTGATCACCGCTACGTGTGGTGATGATGATGATGATAGTTGTGGTGGTGATGGTGTTGATGGTGCCACAGAGACCCACGTGATCACCGCTACGTGTGGTGATGATGATGATGATGATAGTTGTGGTGATGGTGTTGATGGTGCCACAGAGACCCACGTGATCACCGCTCCGTGTGGTGATGATGATGATAGTGGTGGTGATGGTGTTGATGGTGCCACAGAGACCCACGTGATCACCGCTACGTGTGGTGATGATGATGATGATAGTTGTGGTGGTGATGGTGTTGATGGTGCCACAGAGACCCACGTGATCACCGCTACGTGTGGTGATGATGATGATGATAGTGGTGGTGATGGTGTTGATGGTGCCACAGAGACCCACGTGATCACCGCTACGTGTGGTGATGATGATGATAGTTGTGGTGGTGATGGTGTTGATGGTGCCACAGAGACCCACGTGATCACCGCTACGTGTGGTGATGATGATGATGATAGTTGTGGTGATGGTGTTGATGGTGCCACAGAGACCCACGTGATCACCGCTACGTGTGGTGATGATGATGATAGTTGTGGTGATGGTGTTGATGGTGCCACAGAGACCCACGTGATCACCGCTACGTGTGGTGATGATGATGATGATAGTTGTGGTGGTGATGGTGTTGATGGTGCCACAGAGACCCACGTGATCACCGCTACGTGTGGTGATGATGATGATGATAGTGGTGGTGATGGTGTTGATGGTGCCACAGAGACCCACGTGATCACCGCTACGTGTGGTGATGATGATGATGATAGTTGTGGTGGTGATGGTGTTGATGGTGCCACAGAGACCCATGTGATCACCGCTACGTCTGGTGCGCGTCTCCAATCCCCTGCTTGGTGTTGGTCCCAGGCTCATTCCGCGTCCTCTTGGGCCTGGATCGCCGCGTCCCGCTCACAACCACCGAGGCAATTTAACGCTCGGCTCAGATTGTAAATGTCGCGGCTTGGCCTTGCGTGAGGTGTCCAATCTTCACGGCGTTGGATATGGATACTCCTAGCGTGATTTAGGAGCTAAAGCCGGATAGTATTCCGAATGCCCCTCCCAGGCCGATTGATCTCTTGGAGCGTGTTGTGTTGACAATGGTGGGGGAAGGGGGGGGAATGTATCATGGTGCTTTGTAATTGCTTCAGGATCGTGCCGACATTCTGTTCACCGTTTCTTAGGAAGTCCGTGGTACCAGTTCCGGGTTGCTCTGGTAGTCGAGGGTGGTGTCTTCTACTACCACGGCAGGTTCTAAGGAGACACGGACTTGCTATGTTACTATTTCCGTTTCGGTCGCTAGGAGGCCGGAAGGGTCTCTCAGCATCACCCCGGATTCTGGTCCTGGCTTGAGCAGATCTTGGCTGCCCTCTGGCGGCTTGGCAAAGCGAGTTAGCAGGAGCGTGAGCAAGGGGGGCTGCCGTTTCCTGGAAATTTTTTTAGACATTATTAGACCTCAAATTTTGATTTAAAGCTTTCGTGACTGCAGTAATTCATATTCTTAGTTTTTTCGGTAAAGTCACGTTGAAGGGAAACAACAAAATAATAAAATATATAAAACAATAATATAAAACAATAATATATTTTATTATTTTGTTGTTTCCCTTCAACGTGACTTTACCGAAAAAAACTAAGAATATTATTAGACCTCCTTTGCCAGTACCAAAATGTAATAATAGGGTTTTTTCCCCTTTTTTTCTGGCAACAAAACTGAAATCTTCTTACAAGGATTCATGTTACTGCATTAACCACAATACCTTGGTGTGGACCAATCAGTTTCAAGGACAATGCCACATATATTATCTTAGTATGTTTTTTTTTGCATTTTGACTGCAGGTATTGTGGTTAATGCAGACACGAATCCTCGTAAAAAGGTTTCAGTTTTGTTGCCAGAAAAAAATGGGGAAAAAACCCTATTATTACATTTTAGACATTATCTTAGTGTGACATGCCCAATTTTTACCTCTTTATTATTTCTCTTGCTCCACCAGCACAGGGTACGGTTTGATTTGATTGATGTGCACCCACTTGTACTGCTGCTCTCTTCCTGCCTTTGTGAATTTTTAGCTGATACACGACTGGGGACATTTTTATATTCTTAGTTATTTCGGTAAAGTCATGTTGAAGAGAAACAACAAAATAATAAAATATATATAAAACAATAAAAAATTTATCACGACGTTTCGACCATAACTCAAACGGTCTCAAACGGTCCATTTGAGTTATCGTCGAAACGTCGTGAGAATTTTTTTATTGTTTTATATATATTTTATTATTTTGTTGTTTCTCTTCAACGTGACTTTACCGAAAAAACTAAGAATATGAATTACTGCAGTCACGAAAGCTTTAAATCAAAATTTGGGGACATTTTGTCGACGGTCTCATGTGGTCCTGTCCAGGAAGGGAGGAATTGAGGTACAATGCCTGGTCTCCTAGCTGGCAGTCTGCGTGGCTGCCTTTTTGGTCGTAGTATGCCTTGCTCCCCTGAGCCTCTGCTTGCCACTGGTCTCTGACCATAGCGAACGTGCTCCGTAGGTGACTGTCCAGTCCCGTCAGGTATTCAGAGGGCGTCGTTGCCGTCGGGGTCTCGTCCTCCGCTGGGACATACAGCAGGCGTACCGGGAGGGTCATGAGTCTCCCTGTCGTGATCTCGAATGGTGTCCTGCCCGTAGCTCGGTTGGGCGTGGCTCGCATGGCCATCAAGACCAGGGGTAGTTTCGTATCCCAGTCGCGTCCCGTGGTGGACACATATTTCTTTAGGAGGCTCACGATGGTCCTGTTGGCTCTTTCCACCTGCCCTGAGGATTGTGGATGGTAGGCGATGTGTAGTCGTCTTTTTTACTCCCAGCATCTTCCACACTTCTGCGATGACTTCGGCCGTGAAGTGGCTTCCTTTGTCTGAATCGATTGTTGACGGTAGGCCCCACCTACTGAATATTTGGTTGATAAGTAGGACGGCTGTCGTCTCCGCGGTGTTGTTGGGTGCTGGTAAACACTCTATCCATTTGGAGAATGCACAGGTCACAGCATGTACTTATTTACGTTGGTTGATCGGTTGACAGGACCTATCCAGTCGATTTGTAGGTTGGACCAAGGGTAGTCTGTTCCCCTCCTCTGTAGGGGTGCCCTGTGCTGTGAGGTCGTTGGCTGGTACTTACAACACACGAGGCAATTGGACACACGGTTGTGTATGTCTTCACCCATTTTAGGCCAGTAGGCCACCTGCCGCAGCATCTGTCCCGTGTTCATCTCGCATCGGTGGCCGCTGCTTGGCTCGTCGTGGGCGTGTTGTAACATTATCTCTCGATATTGCGAGGGGACTACCCATCTAGTATTACCGTCCCTTTCGTTCGTATACACCAGTAGCCCTTTCCGCATTGAGAACCCTTTGATTTGGTTATGCATGGTCTCGAGCTCTTTGTTATCGTTCAGATTGTCGGTAGTGATTGGTTTTCTGGTTGGATCCTGGACGTGATCAGCCAGTGCCTTTTAGGGTTTCGTCCTCTTGTTGCATTCTAACCAGGTCTTCGGAAGGCCGTGTGCACTGTTCAATTTGGCCCTGGTTCCAGCTTCTGCAGGGTTCCTCTCCCGCTTCTTGTGACCAGTCCTATCACGACGGGGTCTTGGTTCGTCGACTCTTGTTGTCCGTCTCTTTCGGTTTGGTCTTCTAGCTTCCACGGGGTGCCTGCCAGGCTTCCTGCCTTTGCTGGGGCGTCCGCCCGGTCATTCCCAGTTTTCTCTTGACCAGGTATCTTGGAGTGACCTTTGACCTTCTTCCAAAATATCTTCTTATCCTTGTTCTGAACCATCTTATCTATGGCCTCGAACAGTTGTCGATGGCGAATTGGTTTTATTCCTATGGTTCTTCATATCGTTTTTTTTTTCCATATGGGTAGGCGGTGCAGGAAGCTGTGCTGTACGTAGTTGGAATCGGTGCACACCACCATGGTCTGTATTTGGTTATCGGATGCCATTTGGACGGCGATGTGTACCCCGACCAACTCTGCATACTGGTTTGACTTTGATCCCAGCTGCAACCACTCTTGAATCCCTGCGAGTGGGCCAGTTTCCCAAACGACTCCTGACCCGGCGCGGAGTTTGTTCGCCTTCATTTTGGAGCATCCATCGATGTACACCATTGGTAGGTCGGCACATGTCTCCTTCCTGAAGGGCAGGTGCCTGCTGTCCTCCGGAGGTGTCTTTACGGCCCCTGCTTCTACGCTGTCTAGGGCGCAATCATGTAAATCGGCAAGACCTTGGGCCATTGGACTTTTCTTGTTTTTTTGCGTATTTCACTGTGATTGGTCGGCCTCGGAGTGTCAGTGCCCAATTGGCTATCCGGCTGCTGGTTACGCGGCCTTCTCGAATCTTCTTGCTGTTGAGGTGCGCCAGGGATTAATGATTCGTTTCTCGGATGATCTTCCCTCCGTTCAACAAGTTTCGAAAATGTTGTGTTAGCCCAGATGTTTCCGAATATTGCCTTCTCACACTCGGAGAACTTCGTCTCCACTCCCCCGGAGGGCTTTGCTGGCGTAGGCAATAACAACTCGTTTCTCTGCTTCCTGTATCTGGTGCAGTACCGAGCTGATACTATGATCCAAGTATGCTGTCTCCTGGTAGTATTCTTTTCCTTTCTCTGGGTACGCCAGGCAGGATGCCCCGGTGATCTGCCGTTTTAATTCTTCCACTGCGGCCTCCTGATCCTGTCCCCATTCCCATGGTTTGTCTTCTTGTGGTGGTTTGACTAAGGGTCGAGCGATCCCTGCATATTTCGATTTAAAGCTTTCGTGACTGCAAGGATTCATCTTCTTTGGTTCTTTCGGTAAAGTCACGTAGAATGAGAATAAAATAATAAATTGATAAAATAAAATAACACAATAAAATTCTCACGACGTTTCGGCCACAACACAAGCGGCCTTCATCAGGTGAAGGGACGAGACTGTCTGGAGGACAGCGCTGGAGCGAACACAGCCAAGCTCCAGCGCTGTCCTCCAGACAGTCTCGTCCCTTCACCTGATGAAGGCCGCTTGTGTTGTGGCCGAAACGTCGTGAGAATTTTATTGTGTTATTTTATTTTATCAATTTATTATTTTATTCTCATTCTACGTGACTTTACCGAAAGAACCAAAGAAGATGATCCCTGCATAGTCGTCCACGAACTGTCGAAGGTAGTTGCAGATCCCCAAGAAGCTCCGAAGGGTCGTGACTGCGGTGGGCGATTTGAGCGCGAGGAGGGCTTCAAGTCTCTTCGTTTGGGGTAACTTTCCCTCAGTGCCGATCTGGAGCCCGAGGTAGTCCACCCTTTTGCGTGCCCACTGTCCCTTTTGTATCGTTATCTTTGCGCCTGCTTCCTTTAACTGCTCGAGGGTATGCTGGAGGCTCTCGGGGTGTTCTTCCCAGGAGGAATCCTTGACCAGAATGTCATCGACATAGACGATGGTACCTCGCTCTTTTGCGTCGCCCATTGCCTTGTGTAGGAATATGTTAAAGTCCACAGGTGAGTTTGAGTATCCGAATGGGCGTCGGTTCCAGGTATACTGTATCCCGTTGAATGTATTGATCCGCTTCTTTCACGGGCATGGTCCAGAAGCCATTCGATAGGGCCATTGTGGTGAGTACTTTTGCGCCTTTTACTTGGTTGAGACTCTTATCGGTTTCTGCCATTGGCCGTCGAGATCGGGGAACCGTTTTGTTGAGTTGCCCACAGTCGATGGTGAGTCGCCACTTGCCCGTGGGTTTTAGCACAGGCCAAATCGGTGAGTTGTAGGTTGAGTTGCATTCCCGTATTATATTCTTCTTGACTTGGTTTTCCAAGGTTGCTTGGATCGATTCGTAGGCGGCCAGTGGAATCTTGTATTGTTTCACGTATACCACTGGTGCTCCCTCCAGTGTGGGAATAGATACCACATGTAGGTCGGTCTGGCCGCAGTCATAGAAGTCTTCCGAGAACAGGAAGTGGTATTTCTGGAGCAGTTGTCGGAGCTCGCTTTGGTGAGTGTCATTCTCGAGGGCGTCTGCCGCTCCGATTTGTTGTTCTGTTTGTTCTTCTATTGTGGGGACTTTGTTTCCATGGTCTGGGTCTAAGGCTTCCGTGATTCCTGGTTGCTCAGTTTCATGTTTCCTTTGTGTTATTATCGGCTGAATTACCTTTGCCTCACCCGAGGGGAACATGCTTCCGGCCTTGGGTTCTCCTTCACCCGTCCCCTGTTCACCTGTTTGGCCACTAGTGGGCGGTATGTACTCCATGAGGGGACAGTCCTTGGGAACTACTGGTCGTAGGTCGGCTTCCTCAAGGCCCTTTCCCAGTCTGTTGGTCAGTAGTTGAGTGGTCCTCGATATCAGATGGCAAGATCGCATTCCCGACACCTCAGTTCTCAACTTGGCCAACATTCCCAGCATGTGCTCTCTGCTCAGTCATAGGCGCCTGAGATGGCTTGGACACGTGCGCCGCATGCAGGATGGCAGAATACCCAAGGATGTCTTGTGCGGCGAGCTGGCATTAGGCACACGGGTCACTGGTCGCCCGGTCCTGCGCTTCAAAGATGTCTGTAAACGGGACACGAAGAGCTGCGACATCAACCCAAATGACTGGGAGAAAACTGCCGGCGACGGACTCAGCTGGCAGCAGGCTGTGAAGACAGGCCTCAGGAGCAGGGAGGAGAAAAGACCACACAGCTTGGCAGACCAAGAGGGAGCGACGTAAAGAACAAGCAACAAACACCTCTGGAGCTGCCACCGCACATTCACTTGCAATTGCTGTGGCAAGGATTGTCACTCAAGGATTGGCCTACTAAGTCATTCTAGGCGCTGCAAAACCTACAGCTGACCTCGTAAGGTGCAAAAAATAATTGTCTCTCGAGACACAAAGGCCTATGGGGGGGGGGGGGGGGGGGGGAGTGGTCCGTATTCTTGCTGGGCGCTTGGTTTCGTCCTTGATTGTCTGTGACAGGTCGTTGAGATATTGTGTTATCATTTGAATTCCCGTAGAGTCTTTAACTTCTTCATCTTCTGGATCCTTATGCTGCTCCGGCATTGACTGTGCCCATATTTGTCGGGATTCAAGGTTCATAATGGGTTTAATGACGATTCAGTAGTTCGATCCCAATGATCAGCTCTTTTCCTGGGATCCGCACGACATATAGTGGATGGCTCATGTTGATTTCGTTGAACGTCAGCTTCATCGTGACCTTGCCCAATGACCGCATGTGGGTCCCTTCGCATCCTGAGTAGGTGAGCCTACTTGGCATCATCCGTAACGTTTCATTCTTCCTCTGAAGGGCAATCTGGAGTTCATCAAAATAGGTCTCTGGATATCATGGATATTTCTGCTACCGTATCACAAAGGCCCTGGCTGGTCACGGTGTCTTACAGTATTACTTCCACGTGGACTCGTCCGACCGGTGCTACGGGAATTAATTCCCCCAGATGGTACCCTTTGCCCTCTGGTACCACTTCGGTGACTGCTTTGGTGTTTCTTGAGTTTCTTATGTTCACTTGGGCTATCTTTGCGTTGGGTGCGTCCTCTTCCTGTGTGTGTTCCGTTGGTATTCTTGCCTTGGCTGTTCGCATGGGAGTCTTCATACTCTCCTGGGGTTCTCTTTCCATCCGAATGTAGTGAGCGTATCGACTCCTTCATAATAAAGGTTTTTGGGTTAGATCGCGTTTATTTATAAATGTGTCGTAACCCTCCACCACCCGACACGGCCAATCAGCAAAAATAAAGTGTCGCGTTGACAAAAGACAAAAATAGTTCACTACTTTAGCCCACCGGTGTGTTGAAGAGTGAATCCACATTTACAGTTTGAGTAGCACGACGTTTCGCTGGTAAATACATCCAGCATCATCGGGCAATTCGCCAGAATGGTTCCGTGTGGTGCCCGATGATGCTGGATGTATTTACCAGCGAAACGTCGTGCTACTCAAACTGTAAATGTGGATTCACTCTTCAACACACCGGTGGGCTAAAGTAGTGAACTATTTTTGTCTTTTGTCAACGCGACACTTTATTTTTGCTGATTGGCCGTGTCGGGTGGTGGAGGGTTACGACACATTTATAAGTAAACGCGATCTAACCCAAAAACCTTTATTATGAATAATATTGGTCGCGAAAGCCTACGTGTATCGACTCCTGTTGGCTGCCTGTGGTCTATGCCCCATTGCTAGCGGAGGCGGCAGTGGGAGACAATATGGTGATTGGTTCGGTGGGCGTCGGCCTCTTAGGTATGATCCGTCCCTCGCTCTCCATCCTCCATAGTTCCAAGAGCCGCCCTCTTCTGTATTCCAGGGCTGTGGCGGCCGTGGGTGCCAGGTCCCTCTGGCTTCACTTCTCTCCCCCCCCCCGCCCCGTGAAACGTTGTCCAGCGTGTTGCTGATGGGTGTTGATTCTAGTGGATTTGGCGCCCTCTCCTGGGGGTTTCATGTTCGTTCCGTGTGGTGCTGTTATTATTTCCTGGAAATTCGTTTCTCCCCAGATCGAGGCGTTCTTTATCTTTGGTGACGATGTGTGTTTTGGCTGTGCTGGTGGTTCTCCGTCCGTTCACCCAGGCCGTGCGGGCCTTGCTTTCAATCTGGTGTAGGGAGGCAGTCTCGGGGTCTAGCATCATTGCTACTATCCTCATTCTTTCAGGTCTTAGTGATTGGAAGAACATAACTTTTAATATTTTCCCTTCTTCCTGGGCGTTGTCCACGTCACCTGCGGAATTTGCTCTCTTGAGGTGTAGGAGATAATCTCGTGGGTCTTCGTCCGCACGCTGAGTCATCAATTTTGCCGCGTTCAGTCCTTCAGATAGTGTGGAGTATTCCCCAAATCTTTTAACTACTGCTCGGCTTAATTGCTTGAAATCGCTCTTGACCCTATTTGGCAGGGAGGTTACTCATGGTCTGGCGGATTAATGCGAGAATGATATGAACATTTACTGAGTATGGATTAGTGTGTTTATCTTCTTTGGTTCTTTCGGTAAAGTCACGTAGAATGAGAATAAAATAATACATTGATAAAATAAAATAACGCAATAATATTCTCACGACGTTTCGGCCACAACACAAGCGGCCTTCATCAGGTGAAGGGGACGAGATTGTCTGGAGCGCTGTCCTCCAGACAGTCTCGTCCCCTTCACCTGATGAAGGCCGCTTGTGTTGTGGCCGAAACGTCGTGAGAATATTATTGTGTTATTTTATTTTATCAATGTATTATTTTCTTCTCATTCTACGTGACTTTACCGAAAGAACCAAAGAAGATGAATCCTTGCAGTCACGAAAGCTTTAAATCGAAATTTAGTGTTTATGTTTTAGGTCCCCAGGGTCATATCTCGTCGCAGAATCAGATCTTATGCAAACATTTCCGGAAAGAATCACACGACCACTTCTGCATTAATCAATTTATTTTCTAATTAAACCTTAACTATAATATAGTATGTGAACTCTCAATCTCGGAACTTCAACACGGTATCAATACAGTATTATCAACGACTGTACGATTTCACCTTGACAACGGCACATGGATCCCGCATAAGGCGATTGTTGTAAGTGAGAGAGAGAGTCGTTAAAACATGCTTGCAAGCTATTCAAACAAAAACCTTAACTTTATAATCAATGATTATACTTGAATTGTTCCCGCAGTACCGCACTCCTTATTGATCATATGCAACCCTTATCACGTTGTTAGCACATTGGGTCACGGAACAGTTGAGTATTCTGTAGAGTACGCGAGTACGTGCGGCGATTGTGAACGAAAGGTACTTTAAAAATTATACGGCGATATCATACAAAAAAGATTATCAAAAACAGTTATTATTCTCAAAGGCACAAATCTCAATAGATCCATCGGCAAGATTATATGACTACAGAAATGGCTTGGAGTAAGGGCAGGCGATGGTGTGCACTTTTTTCCCCAAGATCTTTATCTTATACCAAGTTTAATTAATTGTGGACCAGATCGCCTGATAAGGATCTGGTGGGACACACCATTCCCCACGTGAGCGTGGCTCTGCGGAAGAAGGTGTCAAGAATCAATTCGTATTGATGGATCTGTTGGGAATTTATGCGATTAAGAGTACAGCCCACTAAATATCAAGGAGGAAATTATTATACTTGTAAAACGAACACACCATCATCACCCGATCTGTAGCGATGCCTTCACGTTTAGATGCTTCTCGTTTTGGGATTGTCCTTGTTCCTGATATAAATTGTTCTGAATAGTCAGTGTTCGGAGTTGATTCTTTACGTCAAACAGACGCCTGGTTGTCGTGTGGCGAGTAGGGGCGGTGCGCGTCATGCGTATCGGTCGATTCTCCTGTCACCGTGGTGAACTGGTTCGGATGACCGAGTTGACACACGCTGTTGCAGTGGCGGAACTCGGCCGGTAGATGGCGCCCACAGCTCGCTCGCAGCCTGCACGGTGGTGTTGAGGGTTGACCCGGTTGCGCAATCGGCGCCGGCGACGCACGTTCGTAGCCTCGTCGCCAAACAGCGACCCACGTAGGGGCGAGTTGAGCTGTCAAGCGGGTCTCGCCCGCCTGCAGATGAGATGGGCAGCCGAGCTCCGATGAGTGGAGCCCCATGGGCCGGCTCCGGGGAGCCGACCGAACTCGGCTGAGTTCCGGACGAACCGAGTTCCCAGTGTTGTAGCCTTCTCTTTTATGCCAAGAATCCCTTCACTTGGACCCTCCTCACAAGGCGGAGGTTCTTCCGATTTTGCTGTGTCATGATCTGTCCGTATGTGTGTGTCCGTACGTGTGTCAGTGTGTGTCCTTGTGTGCGTCATTTACGGCATATTCTGTTGTCCTCCTCTTTCCATAAAACACCAAAATGTAAAAACAAACAGACGTTACAAATCGTCGAAGGCGTCTCTCTGTCTGCCTCTCTGTCTGCCGGTGCGAGAGGGAGGGCAAGCTTCCCTCCCTGCATCATGTCCCCGACACACAAGGGAATGGTTAAAAAGTTCCACAGTTATGATTCGGAAGTAACCCAAGGTCTGTGTCAGCTTTCCGTTAGTGGTGTTTGACTCTTGTCAAGGGAAGGTGTTTTCCCGAGCGTATACGCACTCCTACCCCGCGCTGCGGGGAGACAAAGACGGCCGGGATCTCTTTCTCTCTCTGACCCTGGGTTTAACGTCGCTCAAGTCATGCAGCCCATGCTCAACAAAGCTGTGCAAGCGGAGTATAGTCTACGGCGAATAGCGTTACATTAACGTTATTTATGAAATTATGTATTGTTTTATCTTACTTAAAAACTTGCTTGGGTTTTCGCTGACACGCTGACATTCCAAGCCCCCGCCCTTATTCCTGCTCGCGCGGGGTGGCCCCGTGGTGAGGAGTGTCGACCCTGGAGTGTTCTGGTGTTTGTCAACATGCTCAGCACTTGGTCTGTGACCTCTGACCCTGGAAGTTATCATCTAATCAATTCACTGGCACTGCTAAGCCCCGGCTTGCTGTTGCTGTGGCTGGGTTGGTTTTTCCCGGCTCTTTGCTTGCGTTTGCAGTTTTGCTGTGCTCTTTAACCTTATTTTAACTCTGCTCATTATTCGCTTATGGCCGGAGGTTAGAGAATTCATTTTGACTTAGGAAAATTCTGATTGTCATATGCTTCGGGTCAAGTTGTATAGAAATTATTAAAATATGGAAATAACATTTCATATTGAATTAATAGACGGGTGATGGTTCACTGACATAGCTTGTGGCCTGGCTGCCAATTGGAGTGGGTGTGAAGATTGACCATGTCCCACTTCTGTCGTGGAATCCCAAACTTTAACGTTACTTTAATAGTACCACAGGATAAATGGATGAGTTTTTTTTACTTAACTATGTCTAGGCTAATGCGTACTCCTGGTGACCCTAGGCTCCTTTGCGTTTACGTCCGTCTCCTGCAATTCGCTGTGCTCTGCTCTGTCTGCTCCCTCTGACCCTGGGAGTTTGTGAACTGTCACCAGTAGGTCATGGCAAATGGCTTTTCATGACCTCCACGTGCCATGCTGAGGCCTGGGTTGGTGTTGTTTTTATTCGTTATATATATTTTTAAACAATAGAAATATGTATCGGAAAATTACTTGTTAATATTAAGATGGAGAAAGGGGGCATATATACAACACCATCAGCCCCACCAAAACTAAGCACCTGCCAGGGTATTTTGTACCATCGGACACTCCACCCCCACAACTCCCAATCGGTGATGGGGCAGTTGTGGAGAGTTTCCTACTTACCTGGGCAGTGTGCTCATGACCGGCTCCGGATTGACAGCACCTGCTGGGTCTGTGGGTGGGTGGGCGAGTGAGTTACGTGGAAACAGCTTACGGCATCACCATCATTACCACCATCATCATCACCATCATCATCACCATCATCATCGTCACCACCATCATTAACACCATCGTCACCACCATCATTAACACCATCGTCACCACCATCATTACCACCATCGTCACTACCATCATCACCACCATCACCATCATCACCACCACCATCGTCACCACCATCATTACCACCATCGTCACTACCATCATCACCACCATCACCATCGTCACCACCATCATTACCACCATCATTACCACCATCGTCACCATCACTAAGTTGTTGATTCTCCGTCCTTCTCTGCAGCCCCCTTCAAGTCTCCCCCCCCCCATCCCCCCGGAACCACAACTACCACAACCACCATCACCACCACCACCACAACCATCCCCACCACCACCACAACCATCACCACCACAACCACCATCACCACCACCACCACCACCACAACCATCACCACCACCACCACCATCACCACCACAACCATCACCACCATACCACCATCACCACCACCATCATCACCATCACCACCACCATCACCACCACCATCACCACCCCCATCACCACCACAACCACCACCACCACCATCACCACCACCACAACCACCACCACCACCATCACCACCACCACAACCACCACCACCACCAGCACAAAGCGATGGATCTCCCGGCGTGCTCCCAGCTCCTGCCCCTCCCCGCCCCCTCCTCCCCACCGCCACCGCCCCGCGAGGCTTCGGCTTCGGCTTCGCCGTCGAAGCGCCACCGCTGCCGGGACTGCCCCTACGGCACGGACCACCGGGGCGACCTCGAGAAGCACCGGCGCACTCACACCGGCGAGCGGCCCTACGCCTGCGCCGACTGCGGCCGGGCCTTCGCCGTCTCGGGCTCGCTGCGCAAGCACCGGCGCACGCACACCGGCGAGCGCCCCTTCGAGTGCGCCGACTGCCGCCGGGCCTTCTCCGTGCCGGGCTCGCTGCGCAAGCACCGGCGCACGCACACCGGCGAGCGGCCCTACCCCTGCGCCGACTGCGGCCGGCGCTTCGCCGACCGCGGCAACCTGCGCAAGCACCGGCGCACGCACGCCGGCGAGCGGCCGCACGCCTGCGCCGACTGCGGCCGGCGCTTCGCCGACCGCGGCAACCTGCGCAAGCACCGGCGCACGCACACCGGCGAGCGGCCGTACGCCTGCGCCGACTGCCCGCGGGAGTTTGCCGAGTCGGGGCAGCTGGGGAGGCACCGGCGTGCGCTTCACCGGATCGGCGGAGGAGGCGGCGGAGGAGGAGGAGGAGGAGGAGGAGGAGGCGGAGCGTCGCCTCCGGCGTCGGCGAGGGCGGTGCGCTGCTCCGTCTGCTCCGCTCGGTTTGCCGGCCTCGGGGAGCTGCGGCGGCACCAGGAGTCGCACGCCGGGCAGAAGCCGTTTGTGTGCACCGTGTGCCAGGGGACGTTCACCAGGTCCACCCACCTCCGCCGGCACCAGAAGGGGCACACCGGGGAGACGAGCGCCGCCCCGAAGGCCGGGAAGGCCCCCCCGAAGGGCAAGGCCAAGGGGGGGAGGGCCGCTGCCAAATCTACGGCGGCGAAAAGGGCCAAGCGGATCGCCGCGGACGCGGACGACGCCGACGCCGACGCCGGCACAGCCGCCCAGACGGGATTCGGGAAAGGGCGTCGGAAGAGCCGGCGGGCCAACAGCGGCAGAGCCGAGAGCGCAGCGGTGAGCGGTGGCGGCCACCGTGGCGGTGGTGGCGGTGGTGGTGGCGGTGGTGGCGGTGGTGGTGGTGGTGGTGGTGGTGGCGCTCCTCCGTCTCTGGTGAAGCAGGAGCTGCAGGCCCTGGACTCGGCTTCGCACTTCTGGCCTGCGGAGCGCCGCGGTGCCGAGGGGGACGACCCCTTCAGCCTGGCCAACGTCAAGCGGGAGTATCAATAACGCTGGCGGGCACAGCCAGGCAGGCAGACAGCCGGCCGGCCGGCCAGCCGGTAAAGCAGCCTGGCCAATAGCACACGATAGCAGCTCAACCAGTTGGCCGATGTCGTCATCGTCGTCGTCGTCACCATCATCATCGTCACCATCATCATCATCGTCGTCATCATGGTCACCATCATCATCGTCACCATCATCATCATCGTCGTCATCGTCATGATCGTCGTGTGAGAATTCATAACGGCGATTCTTAAACGTGGGAAGGCGACAACAAGGCACAAGACGACCCAGAGACCACCGCCAGAGACAGCCAGAGACAGACTCCACGGAGACAGAGAGACAGAGACAGACTCCACGGAGACAGAGAGACAGAGACAGACTCCACGGAGACAGAGAGACAGACTCCACGGAGACAGAGAGACAGAGACAGACTCCACGGAGACAGAGAGACAGAGGCAGACTCCACGGAGACAGAGAGACAGAGACAGACTCCACGGAGACAGAGAGACAGACTCCACGGAGACAGAGAGACAGAGACAGACTCCACGGAGACAGAGAGACAGAGACAGACTCCACGGAGACAGAGAGACAGACTCCACGGAGACAGAGAGACAGAGACAGACTCCACGGAGACAGAGACAGACTCCACGGAGACAGAGAGACAGAGACAGACTCCACGGAGACAGAGAGACAGAGACAGACTCCACGGAGACAGAGAGACAGAGACAGACTCCACGGAGACAGAGGCAGACTCCACGGAGACAGAGAGACAGACTCCACGGAGACAGAGGCAGACTCCACGGAGACAGAGAGACAGACTCCACGGAGACAGAGAGACAGAGACAGACTCCACATAGACAACACCACGGCGGAGGGACAGAGACTCCCTCGCCGGGCGAGGGAAGCCCAGACTTTACCTTGGTAAACGACAGGAGGAGAGGCTGCCACTCGCTCGGTCCGGAGCTAGACCGGTACCGCCTAGACTATTCATGAGGTCCGGTAGACTGGTTCTCTTGTGTGTGTGTGTGGGGAGGAGAGGCTGCCACTCGCTCGGTCCGGAGCTAGACCGGTACCACCTGGACCTCTGTGGAATACAGGAGGGTCCGGTGGACTGGCTCCGTTGTGTTTGGAAGAGAGGCTGCCACTCCTCCTTCGGGAGCTGCACAGGTACCGCAAGGCCGATGAGTCGGATGCTTTGATTAACAATCATCTGGTGATCGCTCAGAGGAAGAGTTCGGGGCTCTGCTGCTGAACCTGAAGCGTGCCACTTAAGAGGTCTGGGGGGCATTACCTTCAACCCTGGAATATTTGTGTCATGGTGTGTGTGTGTATATCTGTGTGTGTATCAGTCTGTCGGGAGCTGGACCGGTACCGCCTGGATCTATGCGGCATTCAGGAGGTCCGGTGGACCGGCTCTGGCTCCTGCCACCATGAGGGGTGGACAGTCCTCTACTCGGGGCAGCAGACTGCCAAACAACAGGGTGTGGGTCTTCTTTTGAACAAAAGAATGAAGGGGGTGTGGGAGCGTGGCGGTGAGGTGTGGGAAGCTGTAAGCCCCAGGCTACTTTGGGCTCGCCTTCCCATCAACCGGAGGCGAGGAATGGTGGTCGTGGTTACTTATGCCCCCACCGAAGATGAACATCCGTGGAGGGATGCAGGCAAAGCCGATGAGTCAGATGCCTTCTATGACCTCCTGTCACAGGTGCTGGCTAAAGTGGCCCCTCGGGATAGAGTCATCATGTTGGGTGACTTCATTGCCCGAGTTGGTCATGATACTGGCACCTGGTCTGGAGTGATTGGAGGGCATGGGCCAGATCAGCTCAATAACAACGGTAGGAGGCTGCTAGATTTTTGTGCAGCCCATGGGCTTGTAATTACCAACACGCTGTTCCGGCATCGGCGCATCCACACAACATCATGGATGCATGCCGGGTCCAAGCAAGAACATCTGCTGGACTACATAGTGACGGACCAGCGAATGCGAGCCCATGTCCTTGACACCAGGACCTACCGTGGAGCTGATCTGCCCTCTGACCATCGACTAGTCATCTGTAAGATGCGCCTGCCATTCTTCCACTCCGGTGGTGGGTGTACACCCAGGACCCCATTCCAACCTAAAGTGGCCTGGTCTCAGTTATCTGATGAAAGTTGCAAGCGAGAATTTCATCATCGCTTGCGGCTGGGATTGGCATCGTCCCCGACTCCTCCTGATGTCGAGGGTAAATGGGCGAGGTTTAGGACTGTGACTCATGCAGCTGCAATGGCTGCTTTGGATACGCGGTCCAGACCTCCCCAGACACCCTAGATGACAGAGGAGTTGCTCAGGATGGTTGAGAAAAAGCGACAGGCCCACTGTCATCGGCTACAGAATCCCACGTCAGAGAATGAGGAGGCTTACCACAGCCTTCGCTCGGAGGTTCGGAGAGCCGTGAGGCGCTGCAAGGATGGGTGGTGGTCGCGGGTTGCTGAGGAGATGGAGTCTGCCTCAGTGGCCCGTGATCACAAATCTCTATTTAACTCCATCAAAAAAGTAACCTGCAGCGCCACACCTATTACCATCATTAGGGGAAAAAACGGTGATCCAATTTCCGACCCCCAGGAACAGGTTCGCAGATTTGCTGAGCATTTCTGTGAGGTCCTGGGGGAGGGAAAATCCCTCAGCCAGGAAAACATCGTGGCACAAAGTGAGGATGACCCTGCTGAGGCTGCGGTGCCTCAAATATTGGATGAAGTCACCCCCTGTGAGTGGCTGGCTGAGGTGCCAGCTGCTGATGAAGTATTGAAGGCGATCCGGAGTCTGAGACCAGGAAAGGCAGCGGGCAGAGATGATCTCCCAAGCGAAATGCTGAGGGAGGGTGGCGTTTGTGCACAGACTGCCCTATATGACATCATAACAACAGTCTGGACCACTGGACGGGTTCCGCAGGATTGGAAGGATGCCCTGGTGGTCCCCCTTTTTAAGAAGGGGGACCGCACAGACTGTAACAACTACAGGGGCATCTCACTCCTCAGTGTGCCGGGAAAGGTCCTGGCAAGGATTATTCAGCATCGCCTTGCCAGGCACGCTGAGGAGAGGCTTGCGGAGCCCCAATGCGGTTTCAGGAAAGGGCGGTCCTGCACAGATGCCATATTTTCTGTCCGTCTGCTACAGCAGAGGTGTAGGGAATTCCAACAAGACCTACATCTCTGCTTTATTGACCTGGTCAAGGCCTATGATACCATCAGTAGGCCTGGGCTCTGGGTCGTTCTTCGTGCTTTTGGAGTACCTGACCCTCTGCTCACGATCATTAAGGACCTTCATGATGGTGAGCGGGCCCGGGTAAAACTACCTGGCCGGGAGTCAGAGCCATTCCCTGTACACCTTGGGGTGCGACAGGGATGTCCTCTGGCTCCCACATTATTTAACATCTATTTTGACCACGTAGTTCGTGAAGCCTTCAATAGCTGTACCGGGGGAATCTCCATATGGTACAGATATAATGGGAGGCTAATCGATGCCCGGGTGCGGTCAAGGGATGGCTCCCTACTGCTCAACCACGTTATGTATGCTGATGACTTGGTAATAGCTGCTCAGTCAGAGGAGGAGTTGGAGACGCTGCTGCTGAGACTGGAGCGTGCCACTAAGAGGTGGGGCCTTACCATCAGCCCCACCAAAACTAAGCACCTGCCTGGGTATTTTGTACCATCGGACACTCCACCCCCACAACTCCCAATCGGTGATGGGGCAGTTGTGGAGAGAGTGGAGAGTTTCCCATACCTGGGCAGTGTGCTTATGACTGGCTCCAGTTTAACAGCAGAGGTCTCACTCCGAATCAGTCGAGCGGCAATATCTTTTCATCGGTTGCGTAACGCTGTGTGGAAGCTACCTGGTCTGTCGCTCCGCACTAAGCTTCAGGTCTTCTCGGCCACGGTCATTCCCTCCCTTCTCTACGCTTGCGAAACGTGGACCCCCCTAATGGAACATCTTCGCCGGTTAGAAACATTTAGGCTGGCCTGCCTACGATCCATCCTGGGTTTAACCAGACTGGATTGTGTGAGGGGCTCACAAATCCTTGAAAGATCTGGGCAGGGTCCCATCGGTGAGCTCCTCCGGCAGGCAAGGCTGCGATGGCTGGGTCATGTAGCCCGCATGCCCAGCCACCGCATGCCGAAACAGCTTTTGTTTGGCCGGATTGAGGGGGCTAAGCGGGCGCGGCACGGGCTAGAGAAGAGATGGAGTGATGTGGTACAGGAGGACGTGGAGCTGAGTGGACTTGCCGATGACTGGTACCAGCGGTGTCAAGATCGGCCTCTGTGGAGGAGGCTCGTGAAGGATGCTACTGGGCAGTTGGAGGCAGTCGCCCTCCAACAACAACGGAGGGCGGAGGAGCGACGCTCACAACAGCGAGCGGAGCTCCGGGTGGCTAAAGCACAGCAGGTTGGCACAGTAGGGGGCACAGGTGGTGCATCAGCCAGTCATCTCAGTCAGTCGACCCGTGGCACCTGGGTCTGCCCCGTGACCTCCTGCCAGCGGGCGTTCGACACTTCACGTGGCCTCAGGGTGCACATAGCCTGGCACAAGCGTCGTGGTGACGTCACCGCCACTTAGTGGCGAATGGCGGTTGTTGTTGTTGTTGTATCAGTGTGTGTGTGTACCACAGAGTGCGTGTGTGTATATCATGGTGTGTGTATCACGGTGTGTGTGTATCAGTGTGTGTGTGTGTCTGTGTGTGTGACTGTGTGTGTGTGTGTGTATCACGGTGTGTGTGTATCAGTGTGTATCAGGGTGTGTGTGTGTGTCATGGTGTGTGTGTGTGTCATGGGGTGTGTGTGTATCACGGTGTGTGTGTGTATCACGGTGTGTGTGTGTGTCTGTGTGTGTGTCTCTGTGTGTCTGTATGTGTGACTGTGGGTGTAACTGTTTGTGTATCTGTGTGTCTGTGACTGTGTGTGTGTGTGTATCACGGTGTGTATCACGGTGTGTATCACGGTGTGTATCACGGTGTGTATCACGGTGTGTGTGTGTGTATCACGGTGTGTGTGTGTATCACGGTGTGTGTGTGTATCAGTGTGTGTATCACGGTGTGTGTGTGTGTGTCTGTGTGTGTATCACGGTGTGTCACGGTGTGTGACTGTGTGTGTGACTGTTTGTGTATCTGTGTGTGTGTGTGACTGTTTGTGTGTGTGTGTGACTGTTTGTGTATCTGTGTGTGTGTGTGACTGTTTGTGTATCTGTGTGTGTGTGTGTGACTGTTTGTGTATCTGTGTGTATCTGTGTGTGTATCTGTGTGTGTGTGACTGTTTGTGTATCTGTGTGTATCTGTGTGTGTGTCTGTGTGTGTGACTGTGTGTGACTGCTTGTCTAGCCTGCCTACGATCCATCCTGGGTTTAACCAGGCTGGATTGTGTGAGGAACTCACAAATCCTTGAAAGATCTGGACAAAGTCCCATCGGTGAGCTCCTCCTGCAGGCAAGGATGCGTTGGCTGGGTCATGTAGCCCGCATGCCCAGCCACCGCATGCCGAAACGGCTTTTGTTCTGCCGGATCGAGGGGCCTAAACGGGCGCGGCACGGGCTAGAGAAGAGATGGAGTGATGTGGTACAGGAGGACGTGGAGCTGAGTGGACTTGCCGATGACTGGAACCAGCGGTGTCAAGATCGGCCTCTGTGGAGGAGGCTCGTGAAGGACGCTACTGGGCAATTGGAGGCGGTCGCCCTCCAACAACAACGGAGGGCGGAGGAGCGACGCTCACAACAACGAGCGGAGCGCCGGGTGGCTAAATTACAGCAGGTTGCCACAGTAGGGGGCACAGGTGGTGCATCAGCCAGTCATCTCAGTCAGTCGACCCGTGGCACCTGGGTCTGTCCCGTGACCTCCTGCCAGCGGGCGTTCGACACTTCACGTGGCCTCAGGGTGCACATAGCCTGGCACAAGCATCGTGGTGACGTCACCGCCACTTAGCGGCGAATGGCGGTTGTTGTTGTGTCTGTGTGTAACTGTGTCTGTGTGTGTCTGTATGTGTGTGTGTCTGTATGTGTGTGTGTGTCTGTATGTGTGTGTAATCAGACGTGGGTGAGGGGGGAGAGAGATAAGGACAACAAACAACACAACAACCAACAACACAACAACCAACAGCAGTTGTGAAGGAACGAGTTTGTCAAGCTAGATGATGAAGGGCGGCGGCGGCAGCGGTGGTGTTGGTGCTTCAGAAGCGCCCCAACGTGCTGTCCCAACAGAAGTGGCAATCATCACTTGGACATTTTATAGCCGCCAAATCATCTCGATAGCTCCACCCAACCTAACCGATGCGTGGCAATGATTTCACGCGGACGCAGGACTCCAGATGCAGACCAGGCGAGGTAGTCAACATCTCGTCTGGGTCCTGATTGAACCCACGACCTCCTGTATACCAGGCGAGGTAGTCAACATCTCGTCTGGGCCCTGATTGAACCCACGACCTCCTGTATACCAGGTGAGGCAGTCAACATCTTGGCTGGGTCGGGGTGAGTGACTATGGTATAGACACGGAGAGACACGCAGACACACGTAGACACAGACACACGTAGACACAGACACACGTAGACACAGACACACGTAGACAGACACGTAGACACAGACACACGTAGAGACATACAGACAGACACACAGACAGGCAGACACACAGACACGTAGACACAGACACACGTAGAGACAGATACAGACAGACAGGCAGACACACAGACACGTAGACACAGACACGTAGAGACAGACAGACACGTAGACACAGACAAACACAGACACACAGACACGTAGAGGCTCGCGCGGTTGGGAAAATTTCGGGCACGGATTTTCACATCGCCCCTCACACATTCCCCTCCAACTGCCTACCCAGCTACCCAGCTACCGACCCAGCTACCTGCCTTGCTACCTATCCAGCTACCTACGCAGCTACACAGCTACCCACCCAGCTGCCTACCCAGCTACCCACCCAGCTGCCTACCCAGCTACCCACCCAGCTGCCTACCCAGCTACCCACCCAGCTACCCACCCAGCTGCCTACCCAGCTACCCACCCAGCTACCCACCCAGCTGCCTACCCAGCTACCCACCCAGCTGCCTACCCAGCTACCCACCCAGCTGCCTACCCAGCTACCCACCCAGCTACCCACCCAGTTGCCTACCCAGCTACCCATTCAGCTCCCTACCCAGCTACCCACTCAGCTCCCTACCCAGCTACGCACTCAGCTCCCTACCCAGCTACCCACCCAGCTACCCACGCAACTACCTACCCACCCAGCTGCCTACCCATCTACCTACCCAGCTATAACGCTCCACTTGTTATAACAACGCCGTTTCTGAGTGGACTACTTTAGGAACTACTTTCTTCTGCCGCGGGGGGTTCTGAGCGGTACAGTGATACGGTGGTGTGATGCGGTGGAGTGATACGGTCACGCGGTGGTGGAGTGTTACGGTGGTGTGATGCGGTAATCCGTAACCATCCTTTGCCGTCTCACCGCACCATATCCCTCCGTGCTTTTTTCTTTCCCCACGGCGGCCGGCACTACTTTTAGTAGTCGCGGTGGGTGAAAGTAGTTCCGTCCCTCGAGTCGCGAGCTATTTGCTGCTTGTTAACTTCGTGTTCATCATCGGACAAAGTTTCCGTTTCTCCCCTACGATATTAACCCCCCCCCCCCGTAAAACCTACAAACTACTTTGCTGTGGTGTGATGCGTCCTCTTAAGTGATTGGGTGAGTGAGTGGGTTGGTGGGTTGGTGGGTGAGTGAGTGGGTTGGTGGGTGAGTGGGTGGGTTGGTGGGTGAGTGGGTGGGTTGGTGGGTGAGTGGGTGGGTGAGTTGGTGGGTGAGTTGGTGGGTGGATGAGTGGGTGGGTGGAAGGGGTGGACAGTCCTCTACTCGGGGCCGGAGACTGCCAAACAACAGGGTGTGGCTCTTTCTTTTGAACAACACGCACACCCCTACTAAACACACGCACACCCACTAAACACACACACCCCTACTAAACACACACGCACACCCCCACTAAACACACACGCACACCCCCACTAAACACACACGCACACCCCCACTAAACACACGCACACCCACTAAACACACACACCCCTACTAAACACACACGCACACCCCCACTAAACACACACGCACACCCCCACTAAACACCCCCACTAAACACAAACACACCCCCACTAAACACGCACCCCCACTAAACACACACCCCCAATAAACACACACACCCCTACTAAACACACACACCCACTAAACACACACCCCTACTAAACACACACGCACACCTACTTAACACACACGCACACACCCCCACTAAACACACGCACTAAACACACACACCCCTACTAAACACACACACCCACTAAACACACACCCCTACTAAACACACACGCACACCCACTAAACACACACACCCACTAAACACACACCCCCACTAAACACACGCACACCCCCACTAAACACACACGCACACCCACTAAACACACACCCCTACTAAACACACGCACACCCCCACTAAACACACACACCCACTAAACACACACCCCTACTAAACACACGCACACCCCCACTAAACACACGCACACCCACTAAACACACACACCCCTACTAAACACACACGCACACCCCCACTAAACACACGCACACCCACTAAACACACACACCCCCACTAAACACACACACACCCCTACTAAACACACACGCACACCCACTAAACACACGCACACCCACTAAACACACACACCCCCACTAAACACACACACCCACTAAACACACACGCACACCCCCACTAAACACACACGCCCCTGCTAAACACACACGCACACCCCCACTAAACACAAACACACCCCCACTAAACACGCACCCCCACTAAACACACACCCCCAATAAACACACACACCCACTAAACACACACCCCTACTAAACACACACACCCACTAAACACACACCCCTACTAAACACACGCACACCCACTAAACACACACACCCCCAATAAACACACACACCCACTAAACACACACCCCTACTAAACACACACACCCACTAAACACACACCCCTACTAAACACACGCACACCCACTAAACACACGCACACCCACTAAACACACGCACACCCACTAAACACACACCCCCACTAAACACACACACACCCACTAAACACACACACCCCCACTAAACACACACACCCACTAAACACACACACCTCTACTAAACACACACACCCCCACTAAACACACACGCACACCCCCACTAAACACACGCACACCCCCACTAAACACACACACCCCTACTAAACACACGCACACCCACTAAACACACACACCCCTACTAAACACACACACCCCCACTAAACACACACCCCCACTAAACACACACCCCCACTAAACACACACACCCCTACTAAACACACACACCCCCACTAAACACACACCCCCACTAAACACACACACCCCTACTAAACACACACACCCCTACTAAACACACGCACACCCACTAAACACACACACCCCTACTAAACACACGCACACCCACTAAACACACACACACACCCCCACTAAACACACACACCCACTAAACACACACCCCCACTAAACACACCCCCACTAAACACGAACACGCACACGAGAAGATCCGTACCCCGCTCGTGAGCGCCGCACACTGCAACGTGGTCGGGGTTCACGCGGTCGGGGTTCACGTGGTCGGGGTTCACCTGGTCGGGGTTCACGCGGTCGGGGTTCACGTGGTCGGGGTTCACCTGGTCGGGGTTCACGTGGTCGGGGGTTCACGTGGTCGGTGGTTCACGTGGTCGGGGTTCACGTGGTCGGGGGTTCACGTGGTCGGGGGTTCACGTGGTCGGGGTTCACGTGGTCGGGGGTTCACGTGGTCGGGGTTCACGTGGTCGGGGGTTCACGTGGTCGGGGGTTCACGTGGTCGGGGTTCACGTGGTCGGGGTTCACCTGGCCGGGGTTCACGCGGTCGGGGGTTCACGTGGTCGGGGGTCCACGTGGTCGGGGTTCACCTGGCCGGGGTTCACATGGTCGGGGTTCACGTGGTCGGTGGTTCACGTGGTCGGTGGTTCACGCGGTCGGGGTTCACGCGGTCGGGGTTCACGTGGTCGGTGGTTCACGTGGTCGGGGGTTCACGTGGACCGCCTACAGGCCCCGGCCCGCGCGCTGCACACCGCAAGCGGAGCAGGGATGGGCCTGCTGGGGAGGGTCACCCTGGAGGGCCGTCTCGGACACCAGGTTGTGTACCCAGGAGTCCTACGTTCTCGAGCGCGTTATGCCGCGAGTGGATCGCCGACATCGACCTCCTGGAAACGTTGGGCGCTCGCCGTGCAAGTCCCGCCAAGCGATGCGGCACCGTGGAAGGCGGCGGGGAGCGGATTCCGTTCCGGGGACAAGAGCCGGGTCGCCCCGTGGCCGCCCGTCACCGTCGGGGGACCCCTCGCGGAGAAGCCGGTGCCGGTGCCGGTGCCGGTGGCAACAACCCTCGACCGGCCCCGCACACCGACCGTCGGGCGAGGTAACGCCGAGTCCTCACCCGGAGTTGGCGGCACGGTACCGGGGTGCTGGAGCCGCGGTACCCCAGCAGCGCTGCGGCGGCGGTAGCCAAAGTACCACCCCCTGCACGCGCGCGCCGCTCTTTAACAGCTCGGTGTTTTTGCCCTCGGGGCTGATGAGGACCCCTGCCGCTCCGAGGACAAGCAGGACACCGGCCTTGGCGGGTCGGCCCGACTCCCAGAGCCGAGGTCGTCCGCCTGCTTGACGCGCTACGCGACACCCTGGGAAGATTTACCCCGAGGGGGAGGCCGACCAGGCGCGAGCGGGGGGGGTCCCTGCGGGAGCACGATTCTCGTTCAACACCAAATCGACACGGGTGCCGCCCGACCCCGTTGGGCTCCCCGCGTACCGGGTGGGCGCGCCCGAGCGGGCCCAGGTTACAGAGGCAGTCGTGGATGCGCTACGCGACGACACAATCCAGCCCTCGGCGAGGCCCTGGTCTGCCCCGGTCGTGCTGGTGACGAAGGAGGACGGGTCTGAAGGTGAACGCGGTCACCCTCGGCGACGCCTTCCCCATCCCCCTCATCGACGACACCTTTGACAGCCCCTCGCAGGGTCGCGGTAATTTTTCCACCCTCGACCTAGCGTCAGGGTACTGGCCGGTGGGGATGGCGGAGGAGGATCGGCCAAAGACCGCGTTTACCACCCCGATGGGACTGTTTTGAGTTCCAGGTGCTCCCGTTCGGACTCGCTAACGCGCCGGCGACGCTCGATGGAATTGGTGCTGCAGGGCTTGAAATGGGAACAGTGCCTAATGTACCTGGACGCCGTGATAGTGTTCATTAGGTCCCTGTCCGAGCACTGGTCCAGGTTACGGGAGGTGTTCCAACGATCGCGGGCAGCCCATCTCGAGCTCAAGCCGCGTGTCATTGCGCAGCGCGAGGTTGGGTACCACCCCGCACACCGCGTCAGCGAGGCGGGGGGGGAGGGGTGAGCACCGACCCGGAGAAGGTTCGCGCCGTAGTGGAATGGCCAAGACCGAGGCACCTGACGGAGATCAGGTCGCTCGTGGGGCTAGCCACTTATTGTCGCCGGCTTGTGAAGGGATTCGGCGAGGTTGCACGCCCCCTCACCCAACTCGCTTCCCCTAAGAACCCCTATCGGTGGACGCAGGACCACCTCGCCCATACCCACCCCGACCCCGGCTTTCCCACCGATTTTATTTTGGACACAGACGCCTGCGGGCAGTGGGCTGGGCCGCGGTGTTGTCACAGGTGCAGGGTGGCACGGAGCGGGGTCATCGCATTCGCCAGCCGGACCCCCGAGCGGGGCCCCGAGCTGAATTATTGCGTGACCCCTTCAGGAGCTGTATGCCGTGATTTTCGCGCGGAAGCAGTTCCGGCCGCATCTTGCACGGCAGAAAATGTCCGACCACTATGCCCTGCAGTTCCTCCTCAACATTCGAGGAACCGCGGGGGGGGTCAGATGGCCCCGGTGGCTGACGCAGCTGCAGGAGTACAACCTGCAGATCGAGTGCAGCGCCGGGCGTACGCACGCGGACGCAAACGCAAATGCGGAAGCTTTGTCGAGGCGACCCACGGAGACGAGGGAGGAGGAGGAGGACTGCCCGTGCCTGATGGGGGGGACGCTGCCGACAGGCAAACAGCCCCGCTGGAGCGCCCCCCCCGAGACTCGCCCCCCTCCGCTGGGAGAAGGTTTTGTGTGTGCCACGGAGGTCCCTGCAGAAGGAGCCAGGGACCCCGACGGGCCGCTCCGGCCCCGCCCGGTCGGATCCAAGAGGACGTCGGCTGTGCGTTGCCGGGCCTGGACGACGAGCAGCCGGGACGGGCCCCCGGCGGGCCTGCGGGAGGAAAAGGTCGCCCTGCAGGGACCCTGGAGCGGTTTGTACGCCCGGTTGCGTGTAGAGAACAGGGTGCTAACCGAAGCCGGGCAGCCGGGGTGCATCTGTGTCCCCGCCCAGGTGCGGCCCCGGCTGGTGCACGACCACCCGCTCGGGGGCCATGACGGGGAACGGCGCACTCGGGAGACCCTGCGTCGCCAGTATCTCTGGCCCAAACTGGCACAAGGCGTGGCCGCCTGGGTGCAGTGCTGCCGCGCTTGTCAGCAGTGTGGGCAGAAATCGGTGCGGTATCAGGTGCCTCCGAGTCCGATCCGTGTCAGCCGGGCGGACCAGCTAGTTGGGATCGACCTGCAGGGGCCATTCCCACAATCCCACCGAGGCGACCGGTACATCCTCGTGGCGGTGGAGTATTTCACGCGCTACCCAGTGGCCATCCCAGATAAAACTGCCCTTGTGGTCACCCGGGCATTTGTGGAACATTACGTACTTAAACATGGGATCCCCGAACGAGTCATTACTGACCAGGGTAGTGCGTTCGAGACAGAGCTGTTGCAGGCGCTGTGCCGGGAGTTCGGAATCCAGAAGGACCACACTACGGCATACCACCCCCAGGCAAATGGTGGAGCGTACAAACAAGACCTTAGCCGGGAAGCTCAAACGTATGGCGGCCGCCAATCAACAGGATTGTGACGAACACCTCCCCCGATGCCACCACGGCACACACATCTACGGGACAGACCCCGTTCCGAATGATGTTTGGTCGTGAGTCTCGCCTACCAGCAGATCCGTTGTTTGGCGTTCCCCCGCCGCAACGGGAGGGAGGAAGGGAGCCAGCCCGTGGAGCACCCCGATGGGGACCCTGCGAAGGGCCCGTGGCCGGGCCTACCAACAGGCGGAGGCCGCACATCAGCGGCAAGAGCAGGGCATGCAGCCCCGTGTGGAGCCCCCCTCTACTCGGCGGGCTCTAAGGTTCGAATGCACACCCCGCGCGTAGGGGCCGGACAGGTGAGGAAGCTGACCACCTACTGGCGCGGACCCTGGACTGTGGTGCGGCAGATCCCCCCCCTGGACGGTGATGATCCAGGGCGGGGAAAGGGGCCGAGAGACGGTGGTCAACGTCCGCAGATTTAAACCATGGAGGGCGGCCCCGGCGAGAGAGACCCCAGCCCTTCGGGTACCCCGAAACCCCGGTATGTGCGAGTCCATGTGTGTGTGTACGTCGATGTGTGCGCGTGGGTCCATGTTGTGTGTAAGTCCATGTGTGTGTCTCTTAGTCGATGTGTGTAAATCTACGTGTGCTTAGGTCAATGTGAGAGTCTACGTATGTGTGTGCGCGAGTCGCTGTGTGTGTCGATTTGTGTGTAACTCCATGTGTGTCTAAAGTGGATGTCTGTGTGTGTAAGTCGATGTGTTTGTGTGTGTGGGTCGATGTGTGTGTGGGTCGATGTGTGTGTGGGTCGATGTGGTACAGGAGGACGTGGAGCTGAGTGGACTTGCCGATGACTGGTCCCAGCGGTGTCAAGATCGGCCTCTGTGGAGGAGGCTCGTGAAGGATGCTACTGGGCAGTTGGAGGTAGTCGCCCTCCAACAACAACGGAGGGCGGAGGAGCGACGCTCACAACGAGCGGATCGCCGGGTGGCTAAAGCACAGCAGGTTGGCACAGTAGGGGGGCACAGTAGGTGGTGCATCAGCCAGTCATCTCAGTCAGTCGACCCGTGGCACCTGGGTCTGCCCCGTGACCTCCTGCCAGCGGGCGTTCGACACTTCACGTGGCCTCAGGGTGCACATAGCCTGGCACAAGCGTCGTGGTGACGTCACCGCCACTTAGTGGCGAATGGCGGTTGTTGTTGTTGTGTGGGTCGATGTGTGTGTGGGTCGATGTGTGTGTGGGTCGATGTGTGTGTGGGTCGATGTGTGTGTGGGTCGATGTGTGTGCGGGTCAATGTGTGTGCGGGTCAATGTGTGTGTGGGTCGATGTGTGTGTGTGGGTCGATGTGTGTGTGTGGGTCGATGTGTGTGTGTGGGTCGATGTGTGTGTGTGGGTCGATGTGTGTGTGTGGGTCGATGTGTGTGTGGGTCGATGTGTGTGTGGGTCGATGTGTGTGTGGGTCGATGTGTGTGTGGGTCGATGTGTGTGTGTGGGTCGATGTGTGTGTGTGGGTCGATGTGTGTGTGGGTCGATGTGTGTGTGTGGGTCGATGTGTGTGTGTGGGTCGATGTGTGTGTGTGTGGGTCGATGTGTGTGTGTGTGGGTCGATGTGTGTGTGTGTGGGTCGATGTGTGTGTGTGTGGGTCGATGTGTGTGTGGGTCGATGTGTGTGTGGGTCGATGTGTGTGTGGGTCGATGTGTGTGTGGGTCGATGTGTGTGTGTGTGGGTCGATGTGTGTGTGTGTGGGTCGATGTGTGTGTGTGTGGGTCGATGTGTGTGTGTGTGGGTCGATGTGTGTGTGTGTGGGTCGATGTGTGTGTGGGTCGATGTGTGTGTGGGTCGATGTGTGTGTGGGTCGATGTGTGTGTGGGTCGATGTGTGTGTGGGTCGATGTGTGTGTGGGTCGATGTGTGTGTGTGGGTCGATGTGTGTGTGTGGGTCGATGTGTGTGTGGGTCGATGTGTGTGTGTGTGGGTCGATGTGTGTGTGTGTGGGTCGATGTGTGTGTGTGTGGGTCGATGTGTGTGGGTCGATGTGTGTGTGTGGGTCGATGTGTGTGTGTGGGTCGATGTGTGTGTGGGTCGATGTGTGTGTGTGGGTCGATGTGTGTGTGGGTCGATGTGTGTGTGGGTCGATGTGTGTGTGGGTCGATGTGTGTGTGGGTCGATGTGTGTGTGGGTCGATGTGTGTGTGGGTCGATGTGTGTGTGGGTCGATGTGTGTGTGGGTCGATGTGTGTGTGGGTCGATGTGTGTGTGTGGGTCGATGTGTGTGTGTGGGTCGATGTGTGTGTGTGTGGGTCGATGTGTGTGTGTGTGTGGGTCGATGTGTGTGTGGGTCGATGTGTGTGTGGGTCGATGTTTGTCTTTTTCGCCAGGGTACCGCCGGGTGCTTCCCGGCGTTACCCGGTTGCGAGTGGCGCCGCAGGCCGTCCGGCTTGCTTCAACCCTTGGTTGTGAACATCCAGACGTTAATCAGCAAGGACCATTTCTTGTTCTAGTTCACCAACATATAAGACGTCATGCAAAATCTATTGAGTGTTGTTGTGGAGAATGTATCTACTAGATGTGCTCTGCCTTGTAACCGAATACAAATCTGTACCAAAAATGAATTTCAAATGTGCTCTTAAAATTACTTCCTTGCTATGAAGCAGATCAGCAGACACGACATCTTTCATTTATCGATCTCTCCACGAAACAAAGGAATGTTTTACACAAACTATAACTAACACAGCCTTCTGAGAGTACATCATTGATTCAGTACAAGCCACCTGCGGACTCTTATTGGTGCACAGCGTCTCAAAAGCAGCCGGGCTGCTTCAACCGATAGTTTCGAACATCCAGACGTTAATCAACAAGGAGCATTTCTAGACCTAGTTAGACAAAATTTACGTCAACACGTAATACAAAAATTATAATTCGTGTTGTAGAGAATGTATCTCCTCTACGTGTAACTTTTCAGTGGTATGCCTTGTAACTAATGAATGATCTGAGTGTGCTCCCTATTTCAAAGACAATGAGTTGCTCCAGAGGGAGATGCTTCCCGAAAACACAAAAATACCATTTGACCTGTATCACAAGGACAATGAGTCTCACCTGAGTTGTCTGTACAGGTTACTTCCAAAACAAACACTTTGTCCTAACATCACTTATTCAATATTTGACCCTTATAGACAAAATGTTACATGTACGCACACAATCAGACAAGTATTAATTCTAAATTATTGACAGGCATATTACCAAAATTGAATTACTGCAGTGTAATATACTGCATCAGGTTACATCGCAGTAACAATAAACTATTTAAAAAAATACGCTTAACAGTGTATGTACAACATACTATTGCGCCATTCAAAACGAGTAGGCCATTGCATGCTGGCGTCTGGGTAAAAAATTATCAAATTCTAAACATTACCTACAAACTCCACAACTGAGATGGCACGTCAATGATCACCCCCTACTGACAGGCTCTTGTCCACATGCAGGCCGGTGCAGGGCCACCACCTTGTGCCACACAGGGGCAGCTGCTACTTGGGGGTGCTCTTCGAGTGTTTGAGACGAGATACGACACAAAACTCTGAATTGCCAGAGGCGATTAAGCAAGCACCATATGAATGGAATTATTAGAACCTTGTGAATGCTTGGGAGCTTATTGGTTCTCGCTCCTGGTTAGAGATCTACACAACCCACAGGTCCACAAAGACTGGCCGCTCTTACCCTGCTGGTTGAACCTAGGAATTGAGAGTTCAACTTCACATTCTTGTCATTAAAGGCCTGTGACAAAGGTGCATCTATTGGAGAAACATCGTCTCAAGCTTACACATCTACCGGGTCTCCATTTGACTTTGTATTGTCTAGGAAGTCCACCCACACCTCCACTTCCACAAACTGCTGGGAGTTGCCTCGCTCTGCCTCACAGTCAGAATTCTCCTCCTGCTTCACGTTGCCTCCATCGATGTGAAGGTCCGATTTTGGAGTTGAATCTTCATCTTCACATTTTACCTTCACCTCTTTGCTCTTCACCATCACTTCTTCACATTTGACCTTCACTTCTTCACTCTTCACCATCACTTTCTCACATTTGCCCTTCACCTCTTCATATTTCACCTCGATACCTTTAAAAGTGTCCAAGCTGGGATTTTCTTCCGGTTCTTGTTTCATGAGGGATGGGCTCATTCCGGCACTTTGACTTTCACAAGCTGATTTCAGATTCCACTCCTTGTGGATCTTCTGATGCTTGTGAGTTCTCTGGTGTCTTTGAAGATTTGGTGAAAGTGAAAACGCCTTCCCACACACACTGCACTTGAAGGGTTTTTCTCCCGTGTGTGTTCTCTGGTGTCTTTGAAGATTTGGTGAACGTGAAAACGCCTTCCCACACACACTGCACTTGAAGGGTTTCTCTCCTGTGTGTGTTCTCTGGTGTGTTACAAGAGCAGATGAATCTGAAAACGCCTTCCCAGACACACTGCACTTAAAGAGTTTCTCTCCTGTGTGTGTTCTCTGGTGTCCTTGAAGATGTGGTGACTGTGAAAATGCCTTTCCACACACACTGCACTTGAAGGGTTTCTCTCCTGTGTGTGTTCTCTGGTGTTTTTTAAGAGTAGATGAAAGTGCAAACGCCTTCCCACACACATTGCACTTGAAGGGTTTCTCTCCCGTGTGTGTTCTCTGGTGTCTTTGAAGATTTGGTGAAAGTGAAAACGCCTTCCCACACACACTGCACTTGAAGGGTTTCTCTCCTGTGTGTGTTCTCTGGTGTTTTGTAAGAGCAGATGAACGCGCAAACGCCTTCCCACACACACTGCACTTGAAGGGTTTCTCTCCCGTGTGTGTTCTCTGGTGTGTTACAAGAGTATATGAAACTGAAAACGCCATCCCACACACACTGCACTTGAAGGGTTTCTCTCCCGTGTGTGTTCTCTGGTGTTTTTTAAGAGTAGATAAATGTGCAAACGCCTTCCCACACACACTGCACTTGAAGAGTTTCTCTCCCGTGTGTGTTCTCTGGTGTCTTTGAAGATTTTGTGAAAGTGAAAAGGCCTTCCCACACACACTGCACTTGAAAGGTTTCTCTCCCGTGTGAGTTCTCTGGTGCCGTATCAAATTTCCAGTACGATCTGTGTTGTTTGCACCCTGTTCGCATTGTTGCCTTTTTGCACCGAGCCGCGCCGAGTGCCTTTGCTCCATCAGACAAATTCTGCAGAGGAAGCAACAGAGGAAGCGACAGCTGCAGAAAGAAAAAAAGAATATCCACATCATCTACACGTCAGTTTCGATGCACAGAGGAATGCATACACACAGTAACGCGTAGCTAACACGTCTATACTTATTCATATATTCATGTTATAGTGAAAAAGTGTCCCAAATTCATCACAAGGGCTGTTATGGCACACAATGAGAGGGCAAATGTCATAAATGTGCCTGGAAGCCCTAGTATCTTCAAAATGAATGTTAACCCAAAACTCCGAGCACACAATTTCGGCTGTCTGGCTTCAAAAGGAATATTTATGAAAGCTAAATTCAGCTGCCATAGCAAAGGGTGTTGAAAATAATACTATTTGTGTTATGCAGAAATGTGTAAATTAATGTTCAATCGCAACTTAGAGGTGTGAAGCCAGGCACAGATGTCCTTGAATGCTGGGATGAACAGTTCTGACTTCAGCTGCACATGTGCTGTGATAACTTCCCGACTACATTCAAACAAAGAGTTCCAGAGGAAAACAAAAATAAACTGTTTTGATATAACCTCCACGCTCAATAGAGTTAATAGACTTTACTGCAAATACAAACTTGACCCTGTCACACACTCAGAGGTGGAGCCATGAGCAACCCCTCCAGCAATGAAACATTATATGAGTTGTTATTAAGTAAGGAGTTGTTATTAAGGAGCTGTTATTAAGGAGTTGTTACCAAGGACTTGTCCTATGCTTTTTATTGGACGCGTGTGATAGGCATCGCGCTCGCTGAAGGTGTTTGCCATCAGGGAAGTCGTGTACTGTATACGCAACTGCACACAATTCTGTGAGTCGCTTGTAACTGCTTTGCCGTTACTTATTGCCAATTATGGACTTGGACTGTTGTCCTCTCATAGAGTCCCTGGCACGTAATAATATGCCACACGGTGGCAGTGGGGGTCGCAAAATGCTGATTTATCTATATATATAAAAGGGAAATTTGTCAATTTATGTCTGTTTGAAATGTTCAGCATACTTCCCAACATGCTACACACTTGAAATTTGGCATGTGGGTAGGTTCTGTTGTATATGTGGGTTATGAAAATTAGAAAATAATGAAAATTGAAATGTGAAATTTACATAATTCATCCGAAATTGTGTTAATTTGGGTGATTATGTGCATAAATTATACTAATTAGAGGTAACCTTATTAATTTATGCGAGTGGGCTTGGTTATGATAATGCAGGTCGTTATGATAATCGGGCCCAGCCTCGGTAACAAAGGTTGGTTATTAATTGGAACAATGCAATTACTCGTACACATTAAATTTTGATTTAAAGCTTTCGTGACTGCAGTAATTCATATTCTTAGCTCTTTCGGTAAAGTCACGTTGAAGGGAAACAGGCTCACGATTCGCTCGGTTGCGCTGACCGCCAATAGCGGGCAGCGTGTCGCCAATCGGCGACACTCGCCAATTTGGCAAGTTTGTAGAGGCGGCGTCGGTGATGGCTGGTATTCTGCTGAGATGAGTTGAGATGAGTTTTGTTCTGTTGAGCTGGCCCCGCGGGCTGATGAATTCAATGCTGAAACGGCTCATTTTTACGTCAAAATCTCTCCTCTTAGGCTCCTCCTCACGAGGCGGAGCTATCTTTGATCTGGTTGTGTGTCGGTGGTGGTCGAGGTTCGTGTGTCAGTGTGTATGTTTGTGTGTGTGTCATTTACGACAAGGTTCTGTTCGGGTCTTCCTCAAGCCATAAACCATCAAGGGAGCAGACGCTTCGATTCATCTCAAAGGCGTCTGTCTGTCTACACTGTCCATCCAGAGGGAGGGGCGGGTTCCCCCCCCCCCCCTTTGTACACGTTTCTGATGCACAAAAAAATTGTTAGTTTTTAAAGTTTAACCTTTCTCATCTGACAGCGTATCGTACCATACGCATATATGATTCTGCTTGTGATTCGGGGTATTTGATTTTATTTCCAAGTGAAGATGCTTTTTCGAGCGTATGCATATTTTATCACGTGCTGTGGGGAGAGACAAAGGTGGCCGGGATCTTTCCTATCTCTCTATATCTTGAGTTAACATCGCTCAAATATCATTTCGATCTTATATTCAACCAGTTTGATCCACCCCGTTATCTTGGCTCTTAGTTTATTAATTTTCGTCATTCTGTCTTATCATCATATAAATGTATTGCGATTTCTCTTAACTTAAAACTCGCTTGCGTGGTTGTGGGGTGGGGCCATTATTGAGCCCACGTGCGTGTGCAGATGGCCTGATAATGATCTCTTTGCTCTGGCGTGAAATTCCTTTCTCGCGCTCTGCGGGAGATACAAAGGCGGTCGGGAGTACCTCTATTTCTGGCTGCTTTCGGTTTAATGTTTCTCAAATAACATTTGGTCTTATCTTCACTAAGGCTCGTGTTTTGTAACTATGTCCTCCCGACACACCTCTCGGGTTACCGAGATTCGCATTGTTATGATGGAGTTATTATTTATTTTATAATAAAGATGTTTATCCTGAGTTTAAGGGATCCGTTTCTTTATTGTTGGAATCCATATCCCTTGGTTCTGTAAGGTTATGTAACGCCTAGATATACTGTAATTTAAGATAAATCACGTTAGCATTAAGGTTTGTGTGACACCATGTATAGTAAATTTCTCTAATTAAACTCTGTTCGCGGATGGCGGCAGTGTAGCTTCTAAGGGATTCTTACCGCCTGCGTAGCAGGGTGGGGTGTGTTTTCCTTGAGCCCAGCGCATACGCTGCAGATGGCCAACCCTGATAATCATTCTCTCGCTATGGTGTTAAATTCTTGCTCTCCCGCGCTGCGAGAGAGACAAAGGTGGTCGGGGTTGCTTGGGACATTGTTTAAACTCTTTCATAAGTTTGCCCGTTCGCCTCATTCCTTCTCGATAACCTTTGATGTGACTCGGTATTTCTGTCTCCAAGCTTTGTTTTAACAGTAAAAGTATTCAAGGTGAAAATCATTTGATATCGAACTAATAATTGGATAAGGATTCACTGATGCATCTGGTGACCTAGTCTTAATTGGAGTGATCGTGAGGATCGCTAATTTTAGCTTATTCTGGTTATTGTATTTTAAATTTTAACCGTTGTTTTAATGGCAAATAAGGAAAATAAAAAAATGGTTTAACTCGCGTCTGTCCTCCTGAGGCTCGCCGCTGGGTGACCTTTCCAAAGGGGCACATCAAACTCTTGTTCATCTGGAGATCTTCGCAGATAGCTGTTAACATCCTCCTTCGAGAGTTTATTTCATTATTTTTTAATGGCTTGTTTATGATCGACATCTGGCTTTATGGTGTGCCTGGCTGTTTTATTAATTAATTTTGGTTTGTCACAAAAGAAAAAAATCTATATGTATATATCGGCAAATATTCTCATGGATATTAATTGTGGAAAAAGGGCCGTATACAACAGTTCCATACTGTGCACAATGTAAAAAGTATAAAAATAGACTTTTGTATTTTGGGGGGGGGGTGGGGGAAATGACCATGGAGTGTGTGACGTCAACCCGCAACACACCTGAGTTAAGCGCTCTGAAGAGCTTAGAGCTGTTAACAGCGTGCCGGGAGATTTTAGGTGGCGCTTTGCTCCTGGCCGATGAAGCCATTGGCTTCTCGGAGTTCCAATACAAATCCGTGCGAAGAACGGGTACAACGGCTATTAAATATAAAGCAGAAATAGCATCTGTTTGTGTGAAGCATCAAAAACTATCCATCGCTGAGCTCTGGCGTCATGAAAATTTCACAGCTTATGCTGTCTGGAATGTCTAAGTGAACGCGACTATTTTCAGCTCGCCACGTCATTCCCTTCCGGCGTGGCCAAAATCGACCTTGCGTAGAAGTGGATTAAGGTTAAATTTCCTTGAGTGAAAACATCCGATTTAGGGAACTTGATTTGTTTCGGCTTTTTTCTTTCTTGCAAGCATCAAATTTTTTCAGGGGTTTTCAGTCAAAGATAAGGGAATATGAAATTTGAAATTGATCCAAGACAAGAATCCAAGTCCCGGGCGAAGCTGGGTAGTGAAGCTAGTTACTAATAAACCCCAATGATCTGATCGAAATTAGGGATTTCAATCGGACCTTTGGGGGGGTACGTGCCACCCCACCTCCACTGGCTCCACCACTGTCACACACTGGCATGGTTCACAGGTGGTGGTGTGTCCAGACCCACGCCTGGCCACCTTCACCTGCTCAGAATTCATGCTTCCTCACTCCACCAAGTAGAGTGAACACCGCCACGCGTCTAGAGTGAACACCGCCACGCGTCTAGAGTGAACACCGCCACACGTCTAGAGTGAACACCGCCACGCGTCTAGAGTGAACACAGCCACCCGTCTAGAGTGAACACCGCCACGCGTCTAGAGTGAACACCGCCACGCGTCTAGAGTGAACACCGCCACGCGTCTAGAGTGAACACCACCACACGTCTAGAGTGAACACCACCACATGTCTAGAGTGAACACCGCCACACGTCTAGAGTGAACACCGCCACGCGTCTAGAGTGAACACTGCCACGCGTCTAGAGTGAACACCGCCACGCGTCTAGAGTAAACACCGCCACGTGTCTAGAGTGAACACCGCCACGCGTCTAGAGTGAACACCGCCACATGTCTAGAGTGAACACTGCCACGCGTCTAGAGTGAACACCGCCACACGTCTAGAGTGAACACCGCCACGCGTCTAGAGTGAACACCGCCACGCGTCTAGAGTGAACACCGCCACCCGTCTAGAGTGAACACCGCCACCCGTCTAGAGTGAACACCGCCACCCGTCTAGAGTGAACACCACCACGCGTCTAGAGTGAACACCGCCACCCGTCTAGAGTGAACACCGCCACGCGTCTAGAGTGAACACTGCCACGCGTCTAGAGTGAACACCGCCACGCGTCTAGAGTGAACACCGCCACGCGTCTAGAGTGAACACCGCCACGCGTCTAGAGTGAACACCGCCACGCGTCTAGAGTGAACACCGCCACGCGTCTAGAGTGAACACCGCCACATGTCTAGAGTGAACACCGCCACGCGTCTAGAGTGAACACCACCACGTGTCTAGAGTGAACACCGCCACATGTCTAGAGTGAACACTGCCACATGTCTAGAGTGAACACCGCCACGCGTCTAGAGTGAACACCGCCACGTGTCTAGAGTGAACACCGCCACGCGTCTAGAGTGAACACTGCCACGCGTCTAGAGTGAACACCGCCACGCGTCTAGAGTGAACACCGCCACCCGTCTAAAGTGAACACCGCCACGCGTCTAGAGTGAACACCGCCACGCGTCTAGAGTGAACACCGCCACCCGTCTAGAGTGAACACTGCCACGCGTCTAGAGTGAACACCGCCACGCGTCTAGAGTGAACACCGCCACGCGTCTAGAGTGAACACCGCCACCCGTCTAGAGTGAACACCGCCACCCGTCTAGAGTGAACACCACCACACGTCTAGAGTAAACACCACCACGCGTCTAGAGTGAACACCGCCACCCGTCTAGAGTGAACACCGCCACCCGTCTAGAGTGAACACCGCCACGCGTCTAGAGTGAACACCGCCACGTGTCTAGAGTGAACACCGCCACGCGTCTAGAGTGAACACTGCCACGCGTCTAGAGTGAACACCGCCACGTGTCTAGAGTGAACACCACCACGTTGTTGACGAGCCTCACCTTGTGTTGTGGGCAGATCGCTTCTGAAAACAAAAGCGGCACAGCGGCTCAAGCGGGCTTGGCCTGGTAAAAAAAGAATGAAATAAAAACTGCGTGAATATTTAAAAGTAAAACAAAGTGACAAAATGGCGAGCCAAGTGAAGACAAATTAAACTTAAGCGAGAGAATTGAAGCAAACGCGATCAGGCGAGGGCAGGAGGCAAGGCCCCGCGTGGCTAGGCCGCACGCTGTAAAGTTACAACCTGGACATCGCTTCCATGCTCGCTGATACTCAATTGACATCCCTACGAGAGAGAGCGAGGCTCTACCTCGGTAAACAACAACCACAACAACAACCACCACAACAACAACCACCACAACCACCACAACCGCGATGAGAATTACTCACCTCGGATTTCAGTGCAAGGCGGAGCAGCAGCTTCCTGTTACTTCGTGACGTCACGCGGCAGCAGGAGTTAACATGACGTCACTTGCGGGGTAAAAACACTCCCCTCCCTCAATGAGCGGCTGTTACTCAAATAAATTATGTTAATGAGACTGGACCATACGTGGAGGGATGGGGCGTGGGTGCCGAACTCGTCGCAATAAACTCGCGATGGCTTTCATGAATATATTATGTTAATGAGCCGCCAGTCACCGGGAGTAGCTTTGCCCAAATAGGGATTCTACTTGAACAGACAACGGAAGTGACTCAGGCAGAGGTGACGTCATGCTCAAGGGCGCGGTGGACGGGGTGGGGTGAACACCTTGGTGACATGACGTCACTAGCGAGGTACACCTCCCCCTGGCGTTTCACGCCGATGAGGTAATGCTGAGTGGTGGCGTCACAGAGCAGGGTTGGAGTTTAAGTTGATTTAGATTCATTTTCCATTGCTCTCTCCCTTGATCAGAGACCCCTTGGGTGTGTGAGCTCAGCAACAACTGTGTGTGTGTACACTGTGTGTGTGTACACAGTGTGTGTGTACACTGTATGTGTGTGTACACTGTGTGTGTGTACACAGTGTGTGTGTACACTGTATGTGTGTGTACACTGTGTGTACACTGTGTGTGTGTGTACACAGTGTGTGTACACAGTGTGTGTGTGTACACAGTGTGTGTGTGTACACTGTGTGTGTGTACACACACACTGTGTGTGTGTACACTGTGTGTGTGTACACTGTGTGTACACTGTGTACACTGTGTGTGTGTGTACACTGTGTGTGTGTACACTGTGTGTGTACACTGTGTGTGTGTGTACACTGTGTGTGTGTGTGCACTGTGTGTGGGGGCCAAGCCTCCACGCAGATTGAGGCGAACCGAGTGGTCACTGCAGGAATTAATATTCTTGGTTCTTTCGGTAAAGTCAGGTAAATTAAAAAACATGTTTCATTAAAGAAAAAACTTAAATTAAATGACAATTTAAATAATAAAAATCAACACATGTTTTCTTTATTATTGTTTTCTATTTACATGACTTTAATCAGAAAGGGTTTTAATCAGAAAGGGTTTTATTCGCCATGAAAGATCGCACAGACAAGGAATTTACATTCAACATATAGGAATCTTAAATCTTAAATAAGTGGCATACAAGTCTAACTATACTAAAGGTACAAAGTCTAACACTAAGGGGCTAAAGTATGTAAAATTTTGAATAAATATTGAATATAAAGTAGCTATAAGATACAATCTAAAAATACAAAAACTACAAATAGGGTAACAGTGTAAATATGGCAAGGTGTCATTTTGTAGATAAAATGTTCAAGTCAGTGTAAGCCCTTGGCCTTGTCGAAGAGGCCAGCAGCGGATGGGAAGAAACTGTTTTTGTGGCGTGAGGTTTTGGTCCCGATGGACCGCAGCCTTCTGCCGGAGGGGAGTAGCTGGAACAGAGAAGTGTCCAGCGTGGGAGGAATCGGCCACAAATCTTCCTCGCTCGCCTCATGCTCCTCAAGGTGTGCAGGTCCTCGAGGTTTAAAGCTTTCGTGACCGCAAGGATCCATACTCTTTGGTTCTATTCGGTAAAGTCACCACGTAGGTAAAAAATAAAACAATAAAAATCACGACGTTTCGGCCACAACATAAGCGGCCTTCATCAGGTGAAGGGATCAGGCTGTCTCGAGGACAGCGCTGGAGTGAAACACAGCCACGCTCAGACCGCGACCTTTAAACTGTGTGCGAGGAAACAAGGTGCCTTGACAAAGGAATTAGCATAAAAAATTTCATTTGATTGGCCGACTTAGCATGATGAACGGTGTAGAGGTGATTTAAAGCTTTCGTGACTGCAATGATTCATCTTCTTTGGTTCTTTCGGTAAAGTCACGTAGAATGAGAATAAAATAATAAATTGATAAAATAAAATAACACAATAATATTCTCACGACGTTTCGGCCACAACACAAGCGGCCTTCATCAGGTGAAGGGGCGAGACTGTCTGGTAGGACAGCGCTGGAGTGCGCTGGAGTGAAAGAGCCACGTTCAGATCACGGCTTTTAAGCTGTGAGAGGAACAAAGAGACCTCAAATTTGAGGGCTCTTTGTTCCTCTCACACAGCTTCAAATTTGAGGGCTCTTTGTTCCTCTCACACAGCTTAAAAGCCGTGATCTGAACGTGGCTCTTTCACTTCAGCGCTGTCCTACCAGACAGTCTCGCCCCTTCACCTGATGAAGGCCGCTTGTGTTGTGGCCGAAACGTCGTGAGAATATTATTGTGTTATTTTATTTTATCAATTTATTATTTTATTCTCATTCTACTTGGTGACTTTACCGAAAGAACCAAAGAAGGTGTAGAGGTGGTGTACATGCGGGTGAACAAGCCGGTTGGCGCGGGGGGGAGGGGGAGTTTACCTATTGATGGTGTGAAAAGGGAATTTTTAAGAGCTGCGAATGTTTGGGGTACCACTACTTGAAAAAGATACTGTACCATTGAAAATTAGTTTAATGTTTGGTTCGATTTAGAACATCCTTCCAATGGTTGCTTAATTTGCAACCATCTTCTCGGTTGAAATTGTGTCTGTGGTTGTAGATCTGAATGGCCTCGTGAACAAATCTCTGATAAAAACCCGTGGGTTTGCAAAGAACCTTGGTATCGGAGAAAATTATATCGTGATCACCCACAGCGTTGTAACAGTGATCAGCTACGGCAGAAGAATTCGTTCTGGTGTTGACGTCCACCCTCATACCTTCCCTGTGGAAGAGATATGTGGATGACACTTTCGTCATTTGGCCACATTGTTGTATATATAGGTGTTATGAAAATTGATGAAAATAATGAAAATTAAATGAAATTTGAGATTTGCATAATTTATCCGAAATTATGTTAATCAGTATAATTATGCGCATAAATTATGCTGATTCGAGAGATAATCGTATTAATTTATGCGAGTGGGCGTGGTTATGATAATGCAGGTCGTTATGGATTATCAGGTCGAGCCTCGGTGACGAGAATTGTGTTATGAATTGGAATGACGCAATTAATCGTATGCAGTGACGCAGGCGTTGTGAGCGTGAATGAGAGAGAGTCGATTCGACTCTGCTCTTTAATTCCGTATTATCGATAAGGATACGATTACTCTCGATTGAACATTACGAATTATGTGTGTTATGGATTATGTGTGGAGATAGTGTGCTTATGATAGGTCCCCAGGATTCAGATCTCATACGCAGAACAATATTATGCAGAATTTCAGGAAGAATCACACACAAACCTTCTGCTTTAATCATTTTTTTTTTTCCTAGCTAACTTTAATTTTTGGATAATATGAAAACTCAATCTCGGGATTTTGGAATTTCAACACAGCGTTAACATGATACCATCACGATTACGTTGTTTCACTTTGATAACGGCACCTATGGTTAATTCCCGACGCGTAACGCAATCAATCGGTTGTTGAGAGAGAGATTAAACATGCATAACTATTCTATCAAAACCTTAACCTTATAATGTAAATTCCTATTTAAACATTGCCCACACAGTACCACATCCATTCATAGACCTTCAAGCCAATTCTTATCACGTTGTTAACAGTAGGATGATTGGTTATTATGCAACTCAATGACAGCAGTATTTTTCGTTATGAATTGATTTTTAATGCACCACCTTGGAGTGCCAACCCTCCTTGATTATCCCGATATGCGTATCGTGTGTCTTCGTTATCACTGGTTCAATTCTTTGCGTAAAGCAAACGCCGAGGTTAGCGTCTCTTGTGTCCAAAATGTGTCTCCTGTGTGTTGCGGCGCGGTGGGGGAGTGAGGGGGAGAGTGTCGGGGAGGGGGGGGGGGGCATACGAACGGCTGCCAGTTTCTGTCCACCGCTGGCTGGATGAGTCAGCACGACGCTCGCCGTTGTCGCGCCGATGGGTGTTGAGTGCGGGGCCGCTGCCCTCTCAGCCCTGGTGACGCGAAGTTGCGCGCTGTAGCACGCTGTTGGCACGCTGTTGGCACGCTGTTGGCACGCGCTGGTGCTGATGCTGGTGCTGATGGCACGCGCTGGTGCTGATGCTGGTGCTGTTGGCACGCGCTGGTGCTGATGCTGGTGCTGTTGGCACGCGCTGGTGCTGATGCTGGTGCTGATGGCACGCTGGTGGCACGCGCTCCCTCTCCTTGAAGGTGCGCGAACGCGCCCGTGCTGATTCGCTGACAGCAGTTTCTCTCCACTGCTGGATGAGCTGCGCCAATGCGCGCTCTTTCCGCTGCTGTAGTATCTGACGCTGCGCTCGCGGGCGACAGGTCAAGTTTTTCTTCTGCTGAGTGAGCCGAGTGGCACGCGCTCTCTCTGTTGAGGTTGTTGGCGGCTCTCTGACAGCGGGTTTCCTCCACTGCTGAATGACTCAAGTCGCACGCGCTTGGTCACTGGTTTGCTGAAGTTGTTGGCGGCTGCTCGTGCTGGCAGATACAGGCTCTTTTCCGCTGATGGATGGCTGAGTCGGCACAACGCTTGGCCGATGGTTGGTTGACTCTTTGTTGGCGCTGGACGTTCCGCTCTGCCGCTGCTGGATGGCTGGCACTTGATGTAGGAATAAAGTTTCGATTGATACTTTGCCTTTCGCTCTGAACTACGCTCGTTGATACATCGCGGCTCGGCGATCCTCGCTCCTTGGAGCCAGTCGCTCGCTGCGACTGCTCGTCTTGTGGACGTCTTGAATCGCTGATCTGTCTTGACTGGAAGACTGGAAGACATTATATTAAAAAATAATTATCTCCGCGCAGTGAAAAGGGGGGGCGCGTAGTCTGTGTGTGTGCGTTCGTGTGTTTGTGTATGTGTGTCTGTGTGTGTGTCTCTGTGTGTGTGCGTTCGTGTGTGTGTTTGTGTACCATCTGCCACACCCCTTCCGGGGGGAGGGGCGACCCTCTTCGTAACATCAAGCTTTCCCCACTAGGGTGTGAAATTCCTTTCTCGCGCTCTGCGGGAGATACAAAGGCGGCCGGGAGTACCTCTCTCTCTGGCTGCTTTCGGTTTAATGTTTCTCAAATACCATTTGGTCTTATGTTTACCAAGGCTCGTGTTTTGTAACTATGTCCTTCCGACGCACCTCTCGGGTTATTCCGAGGTTCGCGTTGTTACGATGGAGTTATTATTTATTTTATAATAAAGATGTTTATCCTGAGTTTAAGAGGTCCGTTTGATTGTTGGAATCCATATCCCTTGGTTCTGCAAGGTTCTATAATGGAATATCTTTTAAGGTTAACACGTTATTATTAATGTTACGTGTGATTTGTATTGCAATTCCGTTAACTTAAAACTTGTTCGCTGGCTGTTGTGTGTGGGTGGGGTGTGTTTTCTCATTAACCCGTCTGGCTCGCTCCAGATGGCCCCTTGTGATAAGGTGTGGTTCCTGCTTCTACGCGCTGCGAGAGAGACAAAGGTGGTCGGGGTTGCTTGGGATATTGTTTAAACTCTTTTGTAAGTTTACCCGTTCGCCTCATTCCTTCTCGAAAACCTTTGATGTGACTCGGTATTTGTCTCCAAGCTTTGTTTTAACAGTAAAAGTATTCAAGGTGAAAATCATTTGATAGCGAATTATTGGATAATAATTAACTGATGTATCTAGTGGCCTGGTCTTAATTGGAGTGAGCGCGAGGACCGCTAACTTTAGGTTATTCTTGTTATTGCATTTTAAATTTTAACCGTTGTTTTAATGACAAAGGAAAAAAAAATATATGGTTTAACCCGTGGGCATCCTCGTGTCTGGCTTGCGGAGGTCTTCCCTCTGCGTGACCTCCCTTAGGGCACATCAAACTCTTGTTCATCTGGAGATCTTCGCCAATAGCTGTTAACATCCTCGCCTTGAGAGTTTTATTATTTCTTTATATATTTATGGCCTGTTTATGATCGACATCTGTTTTTGTGTGCCTGGCTTATGGGTTTTATTAATTATTTTTAGCATATTCTTAGTTTTTTCGGTAGTCACGTTGAAGAGAAACAACAAAATAACAAAATATATATAAAACAATAAAAAATTCTCACGACGTTTCGACCATAACTCAAACGGTCATCATCAGGTGTGTCGGTTTGCATACATTTATTTTGAAAACGGCATATTTATTTATATATATAAAAAATAACGTTTGCGTCACGCGCAACGATTGGCTGTTTGCCAGGACTAGTCCATCTATTTTTTGAAAAGAGGAGGGGGGAGACGAAATTTGTTTTTATGTATGCTGTCTGAAAGGCACTGTAAGCGTGAACAATCAATCAAGAACTGAAATGATTTATCAAATCTTTCCAATGATTGCTAAGATAGAATCCATCTTCTCGGTTGAAATTGTCTCTGTGTTTGTATATGTGGATAGCCTCATGAACGAATCTCTCATGGAAGCCAGATGGCTTACAAAGAACCTCCGTCTTGGAAAAGTCAATGGCATGTGAGCCTACTGAATTAGAACAATGATCTGCTACGGCCGAGGTGTTGGTCCTACCGTGTTTAAGGTCTGCTTTATGTTCACGAATGCGGTCCGAGATATGGCGTTTGGTTTCTCCAATGTAACTACTACCACAGAGGCAACTTAGTTTGTAGACACCAGGGTATTGTATGTCCGGAATCACATCTTTTACAGACGGACCCAGATCACGGATTTTATGTAATGTGTTGAAACGGACCTGGATCTTGTGTTTATTCAAGATTTTGGAGATCTTTTTTGTGATCCCAGCAATGTAGGGTAAAGTGATGGTTTTGAAAGGCTCCTCAAGAGGGTTCTTCTTCATGGTTTGAGTGATAGCTTTGCGGATTGTATAGTCGGAGTAACCATTAGCCCTAAGAGCTTGGTGTACGTGCTTGAGTTCACTGCTTATGTGTTCCTGGTCGGATATGCATTGGGCTCTATGATACAGAGTCTTGATGAGAGAATTCTTCTGTGATGGATGGTGGTGGGAATCCGGTTTCAGATAAGCATCCGTATGGGTAGCTTTCCTGTAGACAGAGTGGCTCATTGAACCATCAGGTCTCTTTTTAATTAGGACATCCAAAAAAGGTATCTTGCCATCTATTTCGACTTCCATGGTAAATCTGATGGCTGGGTGTATGAAATTGATGTGGTCGAAGAATTGGTCTAGAGCAGGCCGGCCATGTGGCCAGATGACAAAAGTGTCATCCACGTACCTCTTCCATAAGGTTGGGCGCAGAGTGGCAGTCTGGATGGCGTCAGTCTCAAATTTCTCCATGAAAATGTTAGCTATAACTGGAGAAAGGGGGGAGCCCATTGGGGTGCCCTCAGTTTGTTTGTAGAAAGTTCCATTCCAAGTGAAGTATGTATTGGTTAAACAGTGTCTCACCAGGGGGGGTACCTCAGTGTTTAGTCCTTGATGAACCAAGTCTTCAATGATTGCAATGGTGTCAGGTACAGGAACCTTGGTGAATAAGGAAACTACATCAAAACTGACAAGCAGGTCGTCTGGGGACAGGGAAATACCCTTGATTGTTGATACCAGGTGAGTAGAATTTTGTACCGCAGAGGTGGTCTTTCCAGTGAAAGGACGCAGGATTTCAGACAAAAAACGAGCTAGTTTGTAGGTGGGGGAGCTGATAGTAGAGACTATGGGACGAAGAGGTGTATCAACTTTATGTATTTTTGGTAAGCCGTATAATCTTGGTGGCCTGGCAGCAGAAGGTTTCAACGAAAACTGTTTAGATTGATCAATTAATGCGGTTGAATCAGAAATTATTTTGTTGGTTTGTGTGACGAGGCTGTTGGTGGGATCTCTTTTTATTTTTGTATAACTACCATCGGCGAGTAATTCTTTAATTTTGTTGTTGTATTCTATTTTATCCATGATAACAGTAGCATTGCCTTTGTCAGCTGAGAGAACTACAATATCATTCCTCTTTTTTAATTTATATAATTCAAAACGCTCATCTTTGCTGAGGTTGCTAGCTGGCATCTTAGCGTTTTTGAGGGTTGCAGCGATTTCAGATCTTGCTACGTCTGCAGCGATGTGACCCAGGCCCCTGAGAGCAACGTCTACTTGGGCAATTATATCATTAACTGGTATGTGTTTAGGTGTGACTGCAAAGTTTAGACCTTTAGCTAAAACGGATTTCAGACCATCGGAAATAGAACTAGATGGACTAGTCCTGGCAAACAGCCAATCGTTGCGCGTGACGCAAACGTTATTTTTATATATATATAAATAAATGCCGTTTTCAAAATAAATTTATGCAAACCGACACACCTGATGATGACCGTTTGAGTTATGGTCGAAACGTCGTGAGAATTTTTTATTGTTTTATATATATTTTATTTTGTTGTTTCTCTTCAACGTGACTTTACCGAAAAAACTAAGAATATGAATTACTGCAGTCACGAAAGCTTTAAATCAAAATTTATTTTTAGCATGTTAAAAAATTATGATATAATGGCAAATATTATTGTTCATATCAATTTTGGAAAAGCCTTATAAATCCTGCATGAACGACGGAGGTGCAGGGACAGACGTTCGATCGCGTTGGAATCGATCTGCAGACGGCGGTCTTCTCGCACGGCCAGCTCTGTGTCGCCTCATCTCGATCCCGCGATCCCAACCAGGTGAAAGTCCGCATGGAACCGAACCCCCGGCAAGGCCATCTACTTCATGACAAGAGAAAATTCACACTAAATATCGTTTTCACTTAATAAGCTTTTAATGAAGAAATACAATTATCGAATTCAAAACATAATACAATTCAAAGTTGTTTCATTTTAAAACTTCAAAACGGAGCATCGGGAGCTGCGTGGAGGTGTCGTTCGTGTGCAATTATTTTTGTGACTTTCCTGGCCCAAGGCCGTAAATGGTTGTGAGGGGCGCCGCAGGTGGTCAGGCTTGCTTCAACCCTTGGTTGTGAACATCCAGACGTTAAACAGCTTGGACCATTTCTCGTCCTAATTTGACAAAATCTACATCAACACGTAATACAAAATTATAATTCGTTTAACACGTAGGCTTTCGCGACCAATATTATTCATAATAAAGGTTTCTTGGGTTAGATCTAACCCAAAAACCTTTATTATGAATTATAATTCGTGTTGTAGAGAATGTATCTCCCCTACGTGTAACTTTTGAGTGGTATGCCTTGTCACTGATGAATGATCCGAGTGTGCTCCCTATTTCAAAGACAATGAGTTGCTCCAGAGGGAGATGCTTCCTGAAAACACAAAAATACCATTTGACCTGTATCACAAGAACAATGAGTCTCACCTGAGTTATCTGTACAGGTTACTTCCAAAACACACACTTTGTCCAAACATCACTTATTCAATGTTTGACCCTTATAGACAAAATGTTACATGTACGCACACAATCAGACAAGTATTCATTCTAAATTATTGACAGGAATATTAACAAAACTGAATTACTGCAGTGTAATATACTGCATCAGGTTACATCGCATTAACAAGAAGCTATTTTAAAAAATACGCTTAGCAGTGTATGTACAACATACTATTGCGCCTTTCAAAATGAGTAGGCCATTGCATGGTGGCGTCTGGGTCAAAATTGATCAAATTCTAAACATTACCTACAAACTCCACAACCAAGATGCCACATCAACCATCGCCCCCTACTGACAGGCTCTTGTCCACATGCAGGCCGGTGCAGGGCCACCACCTTGTACCACACAGGGGCAGCTGCTACTTGGGGATGCTCTTCGAGTGTTTGAGACAAGATACGAAACAAAACTCCGAATTGCCAGAGGCGATTAAGCAAGCACCATGTAAATGCAATTATGAGAACATAGTGAATGCTTGGGAGCTTATTGGCTCTCGCTCATGGTTAGAGATCTACCCAACCCACAGGTCCACAAAGACTGGCCGCTCTTACCCTGCAGGTTGAACCTAGGAATTGAGTGTTCAACTTCATTCTTGTCATTAAAGGCCTGTGACAAAGGTGCATCTATTGGAGCGACATCGTCTCTGACTTACACATCTACCGGGTCTCCATTTGACTTTGTATTGTCTAGGAAGTCTACCCACACCTCCACTTCCACAAACTGCTGGGAGTTGCCTCGCTCTGCCTCACAGTCAGAATTCTCCTCCTGCTTCACATTGCTTCCATCGATGTGAAGGTCCGATTTTGGAGTTGAATCTTCATCTTCACATTTTACCCTCACTTCTTCACTCTTCACCATCACTTCTTCACATTTCACCTTCACCTCTTCATATTTCACCTCGATACCTTTAAAAGTGTCCAAGCTGGGATTTTCTTCCGGTTCTTGTTTCATGAGGGATGGGCTCATTGCGGCACTTTGACTGTCACAAGCTGATTTCAGACTCCACTCCTTGTGGATCTTCTGATGCTTGTGAGTTCTCTGGTGTACATGAAGATTTGATGACTGTGCAAACGCCTTCCCACACACACTGCACTTGAAGGGTTTCTCTCCCGTGTGTGTTCTCTGGTGTCTTACAAGAGTAGATGACTGTGCAAACGCCTTCCCACACACACTGCACTTGAAGGGTTTCTCTCCCGTGTGTGTTCTCTGGTGTCTTGCAAGAGTAGATGAATCTGAAAACGCCTTCCCACACACACTGCACTTGAAGGGTTTCTCTCCCGTGTGAGTTCTCTGGTGTATAACAAGAGTAGATGAATCTGAAAACGCCTTCCCACACAAACTGCACTTGAAGGCTTTATCTCCAGTGTGTGTTCTCTGGTGTACTTGAAGATGTGGTGACTGTGAAAACGCCTTCCCACACACACTGCACTTGAAGGGTTTCTCTCCTGTGTGTGTTCTCTGGTGTCTTTGAAGATGTGGTGAATGTGCAAACGCCTTCCCACACACACTGCACTGGAAAGGTTTCTCTCCCGTGTGTGTTCTCTGGTGTGTTACAAGAGCAGATGAATGTGAAAACGCATTCCCACACACACTGCACTTGAAGGGTTTCTCTCCTGTGTGTGTTCTCTGGTGTACTTGAAGATTTGATAACTGTGCTAACATCTTTCCACACACACTGCACTTGAAGGGTTTCTCTCCCGTGTGAGTTCTCTGGTGCAAGGTCAAATTTCCAGTACGATCCGTGCTGTATGCACACCGGTCGCAATGATGCCTTGTTGTACCGAGCTGCGCCGAGTGCCTTTGCTCCATCAGACAAATTCTGCAGAGGAAGCAACAGAGGAAGCGTCAGCTGCAGACAGAAAAAAATTATGTCCACACCATCTACACGTCAGTATTGATGCACAGAGGAATGCATACACACAGCAACACGTGACTAACATGTCTATACTTATTCATAATTTCATGATATAGTGAAAAAGTGTCCCAAATTCATCACATGGGCTGTTATGGCACACAATGAGAGGGCAAATGTCATAAATGTGCCTGGAAGCCCTAGCATCTTCAAAATAAATGTTAACCCAAAACTCCGAGCACACAATTTCGGCGGTCTGGCTTCAAAAGGAATATTTATGAAAGCTAAATTCAGCTGACATAGCAAAGGGTCTTGAAAATAATAATATTTGTGTTACGTATTAATGCATAAATTAATGTTCAATCGCAACTTAGAGGTGTGAAGCCAGGCACAGATGTCCTTGAATGCTGGGATGAACAGTTCCGACTTCAGCTGCACGTGTGCTGTGATAACTTCCTGACTCCATTCTTACAAAGAGTTCCAGAGAAAACTAAAATAAACTGTTTTGATATAACCTCCATGCTCAATCGAGTTATTACTTTACTGCAAATACAAACTTGACCCTGTCACACACTCAGAGGTGGAGCCAGGATTTTCAGGCAGGGGGGGCAACCCCTTCTGCAATAAAAAATGATAGGAGTTGTTAGTAAGGAGTTGTTAGTAAGTAAGGAGTTGTTAGTAAGGAGTTGTTAGTAAGGAGTTGTTAGTAAGGAGTTGTTAGTAAGGAGTTGTAAGGAATTGTTATTAAGGAGCTGTTATTAAGTAAGGAGTTGTTACCAAGGACTTGTCCTATGATTTTTATTCGACGGGTGTGATCGTCATCGCGCTCGCTGAAGGTGTTTGCAATCAGGGAAGTCGTGTACTGTATACGCAACTGCACACAATTCTGTGAGTCGCTTGTAACTGCTTTGCTGTTACTTATTGCCAATTATGGACTCGGACTGTTGTCCTCTCATAGAGTCCCTGTCACGTAATAAAATGCCACACGGTGGCAGTGGGGGTCGCAAAATGCTGATGTATCTATATATATAAAAGCGAAATGTGTGGATACGTGTGTCTGTTCGAAAGTGTTTAGCATACTTCCCAACATGCTACACACTTGAAATTTGGCATGTGGGTAGGTTCCGTACTGTACACAATGTAAAAAGTATAAAAATAGACATTTGTATTTGGGGGGGGGTGGGGGGGGGTGGGGGGGGGAAAGGACCATGGAGTGTGTGACGTTAACCGGCAACACACCTGAGTTAAGCGTTCTGCAAAGCTTACCCCTACCATATGGCTCTTCGTGCGCCGTACTTCTAGAGCTGTTAACAGCGTGCCGGGAGATTTTAGGTGGTGCTTTGCTCCTGGCCGATGAAGCCATTGGCTTCTCGGAGTTTCAATACATATCCGCGTGAAGAACGGGTACAACGGCTATCTTAAATATAAAGCAGAAATAGCATCTGTTTGTTTGTGTGAAGCACCAAAAACTATCCATGGCTGAGCTCTGGCGTCATGAAATTTTGACAGCTTATGCTGTCTGGAATGTCTAAGTGAACACGACTATTTTCAGCTCGCCACGTCATTCCCTTCCCGAGTTGCCAAAGTCGACCTTATGTAGAAGTGGGTTAAGGTTAAATTTCCTTCAGTGAAAAACATCAGATTTAAATTGATTTTTGTCAGCTTTTTTCTATCTTGGAAGCATCAATTTTTTTCACAGTTTTTTAGTGAAATATGGGAATATGAAATTAATCCAAGACAAGAATTCAAGTCCCGGGCGAAGCCGGGTAGTGAAGCTAATTACTAATAAACCCCAATGATCCGATTTAAATTAGGGATTTCGATCGGACCGTTGGGGGGGTACGTGCCACCCCACCCCGACTGGCTCCACCACTGCCACACACTGGCATGGTTCACAGGTGGTGGTGTGTCCAGACCCACGCCTGGCCACCTTCACCTGCTCAGTATTAATGGTTCCTCACTCCACAAAGTAATTCATTGAGGATAAATAAACACAGCTGAGGCTGCGTGTCTCTCTCTCTCCCCGTGGTCGCGTGGATTTCCTTCCCGATCCCCGGGTTTCCCCTCCATATGTAGAGAGTGAACACAGCCACGCGTCTAGAGTGAACACCGCCACACGTCTAGAGTGAACACCGCCACCCGTCTAGAGTGAACACCGCCACGCGTCTAGAGTGAACACCGCCATGCGTCTAGAGTGAACACCGCCACGCGTCTAGAGTGAACACCGCCACGCGTCAAGAGTGAACACCGCCACGCGTCTAGAGTGAACACCGCCACCCGTCTAGAGTGAACACCGCCACGCGTCTAGAGTGAACACCGCCACGCGTCTAGAGTGAACACCGCCACATGTCTAGAGTGAACACCGCCACGCGTCTAGAGTGAACACCGCCACGCGTCTAGAGTGAACACCGCCACATGTCTAGAGTGAACACCGCCACGCGTCTAGAGTGAACACCGCCACGCGTCTAGAGTAAACACCGCCACATGTCTAGAGTGAACACCGCCACGCGTCTAGAGTGAACACCACCACACTGTTCACGAGCCTCACCTTGTGTTGTGGGCAGGTCGCTTCTGAAAACAAAAGCGGCACAGCAGCTCAAGCGGGCTTGGCCTGGTAAAAAAAGAATGAAATAAAAACTGCGTGAATATTTAAAAGTAAAACAAAGTGACAAAGTGGCGCGCCGTGTGAAGACAAATTAAACTTATGCGAGAGAATTGAAGCAAACGCGATCAGGCGAGGACAGGAGGCAAGGCCCCGCGTGGCTAGGCCCCGCGCTGTAAAGTTCCAACCTGGACATCGCTTCCATGCTCGCTGATACTCAATTGACATCCCTATGAGAGAGCGAGGCTCTATCCCGGTAAACAACAACCACAACAACCACCACCACAACCACCACCACAACAATCACCACCACAACCACCACAACCACCACCACCACAACCACCACCACCACCACAACCACCACAACAACCACTACCACCACCACAACAACCACAACAACCAGCACAACAACCACCACAACAACCACCACAACAACCACAACCACCACCACAACCACCACCACAACCACCACAACAACCACTACCACAACCACCACCACAACAACCACCACCACAACCACCACCACAACAAACACCACCACAACCACCACAACCACCACCACAACCACCACTACCACAACCACCACCACCACAACCACCACCACCACCACAACCACCACCACAGCAACCACCACAACAACCACCACCACAACCACCACAACAACCACTACCACAACCACCACCACAACAACCACAACAACCAGCACAACAACCACCACAACCACCACAACAACAACCACCACAAACACCACCACAGCAACCACCACCACCACAACCACCACCACAGCAACCACCACAACAACCACCACCACAACCACCACAACAACCACTACCACAACCATCACCACAACAACCACAACAACCAGCACAACAACCACCACAACCACCACAACAACAACCACCACAAACACCACCACAGCAACCACTACCACAGCCACTCCCACAACCACCACCCCCACCACCACAACAACCATCACCACAACCACCACCATAACCACCACCACAACCACCACCACCAAAACCACAACAACAACAACCGCCATTCGCCACTATGTGGCGGTGACGTCAGCACGACGCTTGTGCCAGGCTATGTGCACCCTGAGGCCACGTGAAGTGTCGAACGCCCGCTGGCAGGAGGTCACGGGGCAGACCCAGGTGCCACGGGTCGACTGACTGAGATGACTGGCTGATGCACCACCTGTGCCCCCTACTGTGCCAACCTGCTGTGCTTTAGCCACCCGGCGCTCCGCTCGTTGTTCTGAGCGTCGCTCCTCCGTCCTCCGTTGTTGTTGGAGGGCGACTGCCTCCAACTGCCCAGTAGCATCCTTCACGAGCCTCCTCCACAGAGGCCGATCTTGACACCGCTGGTACCAGTCATCGGCAAGTCCACTCAGCTCCACGTCCTCCTGTACCACATCACTCCATCTCTTCTCTAGCCCGTGCCACGCCCGCTTAGCCCCCTCAATCCGGCCAAACAAAAGCTGTTTCGGCATGCGGTGGCTGGGCATGCGGGCTACATGACCCAGCCATCGCAGCCTTGCCTGCCGGAGGAGCTCACTGATGGGACCCTGCCCAGATCTTTCAAGGATTTGTGAGCTCCTCACACAATCCAGTCTGGTTAAACCCAGGATGGATCGTAGGCAGGCCAGCCTAAATGTTTCTAACCGGTGAAGATGTTCCATTAGGGGGGTCCACGTTTCGCAAGCATAGAGAAGGGAGGGAATGACCGTGGCCGAGAAGACCTGAAGCTTTTAGTGCGGAGCGACAGACCAGGTAGCTTCCACACAGCATTACGCAACCGATGAAAAGATATTGCCGCTCGACTGATTCGGAGTGAGACCTCTGCTGTTAAACTGGAGCCGGTCATAAGCACACTGCCCAGGTATGGGAAACTCTCCACTCTCTCCACAACTGCCCCATCACCGATTGGGAGTTGTGGGGGTGGAGTGTCCGATGGTACAAAATACCCAGGCAGGTGCTTAGTTTTGGTGGGGCTGATGGTAAGGCCCCACCTCTTAGTGGCACGCTCCAGTCTCAGCAGCAGCGTCTCCAATTCCTCCTCCGAATGTGCAGCTATTACCAAATCATCAGCATACATAACGTGGTTGAGCAATAGGGAGCCATCCCTTGACCGCACCCGGGCGTCGATCAGCCTCCCATTATATCTGTACCATATGTAGATTCCCCCGGTACAGCTATTGAAGGCTTCACAAACTACGTGGTCAAAATAGATGTTAAATAATGTGAGAGCCAGAGGACATCCCTGTCGCACCCCAAGGTTAACAGGGAATGGCTCTGACTCCCAGCCACGTAGTTTTACCCGGGCCCGCTTACCATCATGAAGGTCCTTAATGATCGTGAGCAGAGGGTCAGGTACTCCAAAAGCACGAAGAACAACCTAGAGCCCAGGCCTACTGATGGTATCATAGGCCTTGACCAGGTCAATAAAGCAGAGATGTAGGTCTTGTTGGAATTCGCTACACCTCTGCTGTAGCAGACAGACAGAAAATATGGCATCTGTGCAGGACCGCCCTTTCCTGAAACCGCATTGGGGCTCCGCAAGCCTCTCCTCAGCGTGCCTGGCAAGGCGATGTTGAATAATCCTTGCCAGGACCTTTCCCGGCACACTGAGGAGTGAGATGCCCCTGTAGTTGTTACAGTCTGTGTGGTCCCCCTTCTTAAAAAGGGGGACCACCAGGGCATCCTTCCAATCCTGCGGAACCCGTCCAGTGGTCCAGACTGTTGTTATGATGTCATATAGGGCAGTCTGTGCACAAACGCCGCCCTCCCTCAGCATTTCGCTTGGGAGATCATCTCTGCCCGCTGCCTTTCCTGGTCTCAGACTCCGGATCGCCTTCAGTACTTCCTCAACAGATGGCACCTCAGCCAGCCACTCACAGGGGGTGACTTCTTCCAATATTTGAGGCACCGCAGCCTCAGCAGGGTCATCCTCACTTTGTGCCACGATGTTTTCCTGGCTGAGGGATTTTCCCTCCCCCAGGACCTCACAGAAATGCTCAGCAAATCTGCAAACCTGTTCCTGGGGGTCGGAGATTGGGTCACCGTTTTTTCCCCTAATGATGGTAATAGGTGTGGCGCTGCAGATTACTTTTTTGATGGAGTTAAATAGAGATTTGTGATCACGGGCCACTGAGGCAGACTCCATCTCCTCAGCAACCCGCGACCACCACCCATCCTTGCAGTGCCTCACGGCACTCCGAACCTCCGAGCGAAGGCTGCGGCAAGCCTCCTCATTCTCTGACGTGGGATTCTGTAGCCGATGACAGTGGGCCTGTTGCTTTTTCTCAACCATCCTGAACACCTCCTCTGTCAGCCAGGGTCTCTGGGGAGGTCTGGACCACGTACCCAAAGCAGCCATTGCAGCTGCATGAGTCACAGTCCTAAACCTCGCCCATTTACCCTCGACATCAGGAGGAGTCGGGGACGATGCCAATCCCAGCCGCAAGCGATGATGAAATTCTCGCTTGCAACTTTCATCAGATAACTGAGACCAGGCCACTTTAGGTTGTAATGGGGTCCTGCGTGTACACCCACCACCGGAGTGGAAGAATGGCAGGCGCATCTTACAGATGACTAGTTCATGGTCAGAGGGCAGATCAGCTCCACGGTAGGTCCTGGTGTCAAGGACATGGGCTCGCATCCGCTGGTCCGTCACTATGTAGTACAGCAGATGTTCTTTCTTGGACCCGGCATACATCCATGATGTTGTGTGGATGCGCCGATGCCGGAACAGCGTGTTGGTAATTACAAGCCCATGGGCTGCACAAAAATCTAGCAGCCTCCTACCGTTGTTATTGAGCTGATCTGGCCCATGCCCTCCAATCACTCCAGACCAGGTGCCAGTATCATGACCAACTCGGACATTTAAGTCACCCAACATGATGACTCTATCCCGAGGTCATAGAAGGCATCTGACTCATCGGCTTTGCCTGCATCCCTCCACGGATGTTCATCTTCGGTGGGGGCATATGTAACCACGACCACCATTCCTCGCCTCCGGTTGATGGGAAGGCGAGCCCAAAGTAGCCTGGGACTTACAGCTTCCCACACCTCACCGCCACGCTCCCACGCCCCCTTCATTCTTTTGTTCAAAAGAAGAGCCACACCCTGTTGTTTGGCAGTCTGCTGCCCCGAGTAGAGGACTGTCCACCCCTCATGGTGGCAGGAGCCAGAGCCGGTCCACCGGACCTCCTGAATGCCACACAGATCCAGGCGGTACCGGTACAGCTCCCGACAGAGGAGGGGCAGCCTCTCCTCCGCAGTGAGCGTTCGAACATTCCACGTGGCCACCCACAACAACCACCACAACAACCACCACCACAACCACCACAACCACCACAACAACCACCTCAACCACCACCACCACCACAACCACCACCACAACAACCACCACCACAACCACCACCAATACAACCAACACCACAACCACCAACACCACAACAACCAACACAACCACACCACAACAACCACCACCACAACAACCACCACCGCAACCACAACAACCACCACAACAACCACCACCACAACCACAACAACCACCACAACCACCACAACAACCACCACCACAACCACCACAACCACCACCACCACAACAACCACCACCACCACAACAACCACCACAACAACCACCACCACAACAACCACCACAACAAGTAAAACAAAGTGACAAAGAGGCGAGCCGAGTGAAACAAATTAAACTTAAGCGAGAGAATTGAAGCAAACGCGATCAGGCGAGGGCAGGAGGCAAGGCCCCGCGTGGCTAGGCCCCGCGCTATAAAGTTACAACCTGGACATCGCTTCCATTCTCGCTGATACTCAATTGACATCCCTACGAGAGAGAGGCTCTACCTCGGTAAACAACAACAACCACCACTACAACCACCACCACAACAACCACCACCACAACCACAACCGCGATGAGAATTTCTCACCTCGTATTTCAGTGGACGGGCGGATCAGCAGCTTCCTGTTACCTCGTGACGTCACGCGACAGCAGGCGGTGACATGACGTCATTTGTGGGGAACGATAACACTCTCCTCCCACAATGAGCGGCTCCGTACGTGAATATATTATGTTAATGAACCCGGCCCATATGTTCATAGTTCATTTAGTTCATAGTTCATTTATTTGGTATAGCCCTGTGAGCCATTCGGCTCTTGAATCGGGTGCAACCGCAACAAACAAAAAACATGAACAAGAAAACATCTTAAAGTGACTTTATGTGACTGTGCAAACAGAAAATCCAGGAAAAAATTATCAAAATATTCCTGAAATAGCACCGTACACCAACGCTGTGTGCAAAAATCCCAGTGGGATGCAATTCAAATAACAACAACAACAACCACAAGACAACTAAGATTAAGGCCATCAGTCTAACTCCGTACTACAATAAACAAAAACATGGCCAAAACAAAAAAACTTTTCGAAATCACCAAAATAAAAGCCATAAATCCAATGTAACAGTGATTATTAAAACTGTGACCGAATTTTTTACAATAAACTACATAAATAAATTATAACACCAAAATCTAGAGCCATATTTTAGGCCACTGAATAGCAGTGGCAGCTAGGGGTGTACAACTCCTCTAGAGCAGTTTTGAGTGAAGATCTCATAGGTAGTGATTCAAGTTGTAGTTTATTGACAATAGCATTCCAGACCCTGGGGGCATCAATATCAAAGGCCCTTCCTCCGGTTTTTGTATGGCAATAGGGAATGTGAACCTGGTAGATGAGCGAAGACCTGAGGTCAAATTTGTTCTTTGAAACAGAGAGGAGATCCAGTAGGTAGTCTGCGGATTTTTTTGTAAGTACATCGTGAATAAATAAAATCTGGTGTACAAGCCGTCAAACATTAAGAGATGTTAAGTTTGACCCAATGTAGAGATCACAGTGGTGAGTCCTGTATGGGCAGTTCAATGCAAATCTTAAGGCCGAGTGATAGATGGAATCAAGCTTCTTCAGTACAGTACTTGGGGCTGATTTATACACGATGTCACAGTAGTCAAGTAGAGGCAGTATGGTAGCTTTTATCAATTCCAAACGGAACATAGGGGGGAAGCAGTGCTTGTGTCGATACAGTAAACCAATTTTTAATATAGTCTTTTAACCAATATAATCAATGTGATCTTCAAAATTCAGTTTTGAATCCAGGATGACCCCAAGATACTTATAGAACTTGACTTGCTCTATTTGATCATTATTTAAGGAATGTAGTTTGGAAAAAATAACTTCCTGCTTTAATCCCGGTGAGAAACATAGCACCTTGGTTTTGGAGGTATTTAGGACTAGTTTAAGAGAAACTAGCTGATGTTGTAGTTTGTTGAAATCACCCTGGAGCTTAGCAATCACGTCATCTGGAGAGCGGCCAGCAGTAATCAGTATCGTGTCATCTGCAAAAAGATTTACCCTGGAATGATCCAGTTCAGTGCCCAAGTCATTGACATAAAGAGAGAACAAGAGGGGGCCGAGGATGGAACCCTGTGGAACCCCATTTTGTTATCTTAACACTGTGAGACCTCCAACCATCTATGAATACAGTTTGGGTGCGAGAAAAGAGGTATTTTTTAAACCATTTTTCTGTGTTTTTGGAAAAACCGAGGCAACTTAGTTTACTAAGCAGGGTGTTGTGGTCTACTGTATCAAAAGCTTTGGACAGGTCAAGAAAAAGACAGGCACAGTACTGCTTATTAGCAAGGCTACTGTAAATTTGATTCAGAGAATCTAATGCAGCAGATGTGGTGCTGCATTTTTTTCGGAACCCAGATTGTTTTAGATGTAGTAGATTGTTGGTGGACAAGAAACTGCTAATTTGGTAGTTCAATAATTTTTCAAAAAATTTTCATCAATGGGGACAAAATTGAGATAGGTCGGTAGTTATTGGGATCAATAATTTGCATGAGCAGGGGTGACTCCCAATACATTATCAAAAATATTACCAGCTTCAGAAAAATGAAGGTTAAAATTGTCAACTATTTTTTTGGGATCTGAAAAATATTCTCCATTTCGGTTAAGCTCAAAGGGCAGATTGTCTGTTTTGGATGCCTTTTCGATAGATTTGATTGTTTTCCAAAAACATCCTGGAATTTCCATGTGATTTCAGGAGAGTGGAGGAAAAGTAGGCATTTTTTGCATGCCGTATTTTTTTTTACACATCTATTCCTTAAAATCCTGTATTCTAGGCAGTCATTTACCAAATTACTTTTCTGAGCACATGCCCAAGCCTTGTCCCTAGTTTTCATGAGCTTTGTAATCAAAGGATCATACCATGGTGGGCGGTTGCCTTTAGTTTTAAATCTAACCAACGGAGCATGTTTGTTAAGAATTTGGAGAAACGTGTACCTGAAAGTCTCCCAAGCCGTAGTCAGGTTGGGGATATCACAGAACTTAGCAAAATCCGAGTGAAGCACATCATTTGTAAATGCCTGAGTGCGGAAGTGCCTCAAAGAGTGCTTCTCAACAATTTTAGGGGGGGCTTTGGGTCTGGCTGATGATCTCACCCCAAAAATGAAGGAGTGATCACTAAGGTTATTACCCAGAACACCAGTCAGTGTGAAATTGTGAGGGCCATTTGTCAATTGGACGTCAAGCAGCGTTGACTGTCCCAGATTTTTTAGGTTGGGTCTTGTGGGGACATTTATTAATTGAAACAGGTTAAATTCATCTGTAAAATTTGTGGCCACGGCCGGCGTGTTTAGCCAATTCCAATTTAGATCACCCACTAAAACTATTTCACCTTTAGGGAGGCCCCCAAAAAGCTCTCTCAATGCCAATGCAGCTTCAACATCCTTCCAACAAGGCGGTCTATAGCAGCACACTACCAATATCTGTTGATTATTTGGGAGAGTTATTCTGAGAGCCAAACCTTCAAAGCAACATTTTTTAAACAAGGAGTGAGATGGTGAACATATAATAGTATTACGAACATAGATGGCAATGCCACCTCCTTTAGATTCTCGGTCAAGCCAAAAAAGGTTGTAGTTGTCAATCGTAATCTGCAAGTCATTGACCGCAGGAGTGAGAAATGTTTCTGTTAGGCAAAAAATGTCCGGGTCAAGATTTGCCACTTCTAGTTTTAGTTGACTTAATTTAATCACAAGCCCTCTGATGTTGACATGTAGAACACCAACACCTCTCCTGCCAGAAAAATCTACAGAATTACACAAGTTCTTTTCATTTGGGCCAGGATGAAGCTCAATACCACCCAGAAATAAGAAAAGTAGAATTAACAGTTTGCACAAGTATTTTCTGTGAAAGGATGAAGAGCGGGGAACCTTGGACGAATAGCAGCAGCTCGCAAATGGTGTTAAAAAGGATACAATGATGGAGTGTACAAGTGTCTATGAGCTGTTTCATTTGCAGGTGTAGTGCCAAATCGAGCAACAAGTATTGACGCAAAATAACGAGGGTAGCCGTTTGTGGAGTTGAGTGTGGCACTAGATATGTCCGGGAGGGACAGCAGTATGATACGGAGCATCGGGAGCTTGCGTGGAGGCGTCGTTCGTGTGCAATTTTTTTCGTGACTTTCCTGGCCCAAAGCCATAAATGGTTGTGAGGGGCGCTGCAGGCGGTCAGGCTTGCTTCAACCCTCGGTTGTGAACATCCAGACGTTAATCAGCAAGGAGCATTTCTCGTCCTAATTCGACAAAATCTACGTCAATACGTAACACAAAATTATAATTCGTGTTGTAGAGAATGTACCTCCTCTACGTGTAAGTTTTGAGTGGTATGCCTTGTAATTGATGAAGGATCAGAGTGTGATCCCTATTTCAAAGACAATGAGTTGCTTCAGAGGGAGATGCTTTCTGAAAACGCAAAAATACCCTTTGACCTGTATCACATGAACAATGAGTCTCACCTGAGTTATCTGTACAGGTTACTTCCAAACACACACTTTGTCCTAACATCACTTATTTAATGTTTGACCCTTATAGACAAAATCTTACATATACGCACACAATCAGCCAAGTATTCATTATAAATTATTGACAGGAATATTAACAAAATTGTATTACTACAGTGTAATATACTGCATCAGGTTACATCGCATCAACAAGAAGCTATTTAAAAAAATACACACCGTCTGCTTAACAGTGTATGTACAACATACTATTGAGCCATTCAAAACGAGTAGGCCATTTCATGCTGGCATCTGGGTCAAAATTGATCAAATTCTAAACATTACCTACAAACTCCACAACTGAGATGCCACATCAACCATCGCCCCCTACTGACAGGCTCTTGTCCACATGCAGGCCAGTGCAGGGCCACCACCTTGTGCCACACAGGGGCAGCTGCTACTTGGGGGTGCTCTTCGAGTGTTTGAGACGAGATACGATACAAAACTCTGAATTGCCAGAGGTGATTAAGCAAGCACCATATAAATGGAATTATTAGAACCTAGTTAATGCTTGGGAGCTTCTTGGTTCTCGCTCCTGGTTCGAGATCTACCCAACCCACAGGTCCACAAAGACTGGCCGCTCTTACCCTGCAGGTTGAACCTAGGAATTGAGTGTTCAACTTCACATTCTTGTCATTAAAGGCCTGTGACAAAGGTGCATCTATTGGAGCGACATCGTCTCTGCCTTACACATCTACCGGGTCTCCATTTGACTTTGTATTGTCTAGGAAGTCCACCCACACCTCCACTTCCACAAACTGCTGGGAGTTGCCTCGCTCTGCCTCACAGTCAGAATTCTCCTCCTGCTTCACGTTGCCTCCATCGATGTTAAGGTCCCATTGTGGAGTTGAATCTTCATCTTCACATTTTACCTTCACTTCTTCGCTCTTCACCATCACTTCTTCACATTTCACCTCTTCATATTTCACCTCGATACCTTTAAAAGTGTCCAAGCTGGAATTTTCTTCCGGTTCTTGTTTCATGAGGGATAGGCTCATTGCGGCACTTTGACTTTCACAAGCTGATTTCAGACTCCACTTCTTGTGGATCTTCTGATGCTTGTGTGTTCTCTGGTGTCTTTGAAGATGTGGTGACTGTGAAAACGCCTTCCCACACACACTGCACTTGAAGGGTTTCTCTCCCGTGTGTGTTCTCTGGTGTACTTGAAGATGTGGTGACCGTGAAAACGCCTTCCCACACACACTGCACTTGAAGGGTTTCTCTCCTGTGTGAGTTCTCTGGTGTGTTACAAGAGTAGATGAACGTGAAAACGCCTTTCCACACACACTGCACTTGAAGGGTTTCTCTCCTGTGTGAGTTCTCTGGTGTTTTATAAGAGGAGATGAATGTGAAAACGCCTTCCCACACACACTGCACTTGAAGGGTTTCTCTCCCGTGTGTATTCTCTGGTGTTCTTGAAGATGTGATGACTGTGAAAACGCCTTCCCACACACACTGCACTTGAAGGGTTTCTCTCCCGTGTGTGTTCTCTGGTGTATTACAAGAGCAGATGACTGTGAAAATGCCTTCCCGCACACACTGCACTTGAAGGGTTTCTCTCCCGTGTATGTTCTCTGGTGTTTTTGAAGAGTAGCTAACTGTGCAAACGCCTTCCCACACACACTGCACTTGAAGGGTTTCTCTCCTGTGTGAGTTCTCTGGTGTGTTACAAGAGTAGATGAACGTGAAAACGCCTTCCCACACACACTGCACTTGAAGGGTTTATCTCCTGTGTGTGTTCTCTGGTGTCTTTGAAGATGTGGTGAATGTGCAAACGCCTTCCCACACACACTGCACTTGAAGGGTTTCTCTCCTGTGTGTGTTCTCTGGTGTGTTAAAAGAGCAGATGACTGTGAAAACGCATTCCCACACACACTGCACTTGAAGGGTTTCTCTCCCGTGTGTGTTCTCTGGTGTATTTGAAGATTTGATAACTGTGCTAACGTCTTCCCACACACACTGCACTTGAAAGGTTTCTCTCCCGTGTGAGTTCTCTGGTGCAAGGTCAAATTTCCAGTACGATCCGTGCTGTATGCACACCGGTCGCAATGATGCCTTTTTGTACCGAGCTGCGCCGAGTGCCTTTGCTCCATCAGACAAATTCTGCAGAGGAAGCAACAGAGGAAGCGTCAGCTGCAGACAGAAAAAAATAATGTCCACACCATCTACATGTCAGTATTGATGCACAGAGGAATGCATACACACAGTAACACGTGACTAACATGTCTAAACTTATTCATAATTTCATGATATAGTGAAAAAGTGTCCCAAATTCATCACACGGGCTGTTATGGCACACAATGAGAGGGCAAATGTCATAAATGTGTCTGGAAGCCCTAGCATCTTCAAAATGAATGTTAACCCAAAACTCCGAGCACACAATTTCGGCTGTCTGGCTTCAAAAGGAATATTTATGAAAACTAAATTCAGCTGACATAGCAAAGGGTGTTGAAAATAATACTATTTGTGTTATGCAGAAATGCATAAATTAATGTTCAATCACAACTTAGAGTTGTGAAGCCAGGCACAGATGTCCTTGAATGCTGGGATGAACAGTTCCGACTTCAGCTGCACATGTGCTGTGATAACTTCCTGACTCCATTCTTACAAAGAGTTTTAGAGAAAAACAAAAATAAACTGTTTTGATATAACCTCCACGCTCAATAGCATTAATAGACTTTACTGCAAATACAAACTTGACCCTGTCACACACTCAGAGGTGGAGCCAGGATTTTAAGGTAGGAGGGGCAACCCCTTCAGCAATGAAAAATGATAGGAGTTGTTAGTAAGTAAGGAGTTGTTCGTAAGGAGTTGTTAGTAAGGAGTTGTTGGTAAGGAGTTGTTAGTAAGTAAGGAGTTGTTAGTAAGTAAGGCATTGTTACTTAGTAAGGAGTTGCTAGTTAGTAAGGAGTTGTTAGTAAGGAGTTGTTAGTAAGGACTTGTCCTATGCTTTTTATTCGACGCCTGTGATATGCATCGTGCTCGCTGAAGGTGTTTGCCATCAGGGAAGTCGTGTACTGTATACGCAACTGCACACAATTGTGAATGTGTGTCTGTTTGAAATGTTCAGCATACTTCCGAACATGCTACAAACTTGAAATTTGTAATGTGGGTAGCTTCCAGACTGGACACAATGCACAAAGTATTAAAATATATTTTTGTATTTTGGGGGAGTGGGGGAAATGACCATGGAGTGTGTGGCGTCAACCCGCAACACAGATAAGGGAATATGAAATTTGAAATTCATCCAAGACAAGAATCCAAGTCCCGGGCGAAGCCGGGTAGTGAAGCTAGTTTCTAATAAACCCCAATGATCCGATCGAAATTAGGGATTTCAATCAGACCGTTGGGGGGGTACGTGCCACCCCACCCCCACTGGCTCCACCACTGTCACACACTGGCATGGTTCACAGGTGGTGGTGTGTCCAGACCCACGCCTGGCCACCTTCACCTGCTCAAAATTCATGCTTCCTCACTCCACCAAGTAGAGTGAACACCACCACGCGTCTACAGTAAACACCACCACGCGCCCAGAGTGAACACCGCCACCCGTCTAGAGTGAACACCGCCACGCGTCTAGAGTGAACACCGCCACGCGTCTAGAGTGAACACCACCACCCGTCTAGAGTGAACACCGCCACACGTCTAGAGTGAACACCACCACGTGTCTAGAGTGAACACCACCACGCGTCTAGAGTGAACACCGCCACCCGTCTAGAGTGAACACCGCCACGCGTCTAGAGTGAACACCGCCACGTGTCTAGAGTGAACACCGCCACGTGTCTAGAGTGAACACTGCCACGTGTCTAGAGTGAACACCGCCACGTGTCTAGAGTGAACACCACCACACGTCTAGAGTGAACACCGCCACCCGTCTAGAGTAAACACCACCACACGTCTAGAGTGAACACCACCACGCTGTTCACGAGCCTCACCTTGTGTTGTGGGCAGATCGCTTCTGAAAACAAAAGCGGTACAGCAGCTCAAGCGGGCTTGGCCTGGTAAAAAAGAATGAAATAAAAACTGCGTGAATATTTAAAAGTAAAACAAAGTGACAAAGTGGCGAGCCGAGTGAAGACAAATTAAACTTAAGCGAGGGAATTGAAGCAAACGCGATCAGGCGAGGGCAGGAGGCAAGGCCCCGCGTGGCTAGGCCCCGCGCTGTAAAGTTCCAACCTGGACATCGCTTCCATGCTCGCTGCTACTCAATTGACATCCCTACGAGAGAGAGCGAGGCTCTACCTCGGTAAACAACAACAACAACCACCACAACAACCACCACAACAACCACCACAACAACCACCACCACCACAACCACCACCACAACCACCACAACAACCACCACAACAACCACCACCACAACAACCACCACCACCACAACCACCACCACAACCACCACAACAACCACCACAACAACCACCACCACAACAACCACCACCACAACCACCACAACAACCACCACAACAACCACCACCACCACAACCACCACCACAACAACCACAACCACCACCACAACAACCATCACAACCACCACCACAACAACCACCACAACCACCACCAAAACCACAACAACCACCACAACAACCACCACCAAAACAACCACAACCACCACAACAACCACCACAACAACCACCACCACAACCACAACCACCACCACAACAACCACCACAACAACCAGCACCACAACAACCACCACCAAAACCAGAACAACCACACCACAACAACTACCACCACAACCACTACCACCACAACCACCACCAATACAACCACCACAAACACCACCACCACAACCACCACCAAAACCACAACAACCACCACCAAAACCACCACCACAACAACTACCACCACAACCACCACCACAACCACCACCAATACAACCACCAATACAACCACCACAAACACCACCACAAACACCACCACAACCACCATCACAACCACAACCACCATCACAACCACCACCACAACGACCACCACCACAACCACCACCACCACAACCACCATCACAACCACCACCACCACAACCACCATCACAACCACAACCACCATCACAACCACCACCACAACCACCACCAATACAACCACCACCACAACCACCACCAATACAACCACCACAAACACCACCACCAATACAACCACAACAACAACCACCACCACAACAACCCCCACAACCACCACCACAACAAGTAAAACAAAGTGACAAAGTGGCGAGCCGAGTGAAGACAAATTAAACTTATGCGAGAGAATTTAAGCAAACGCGATCAGGCGAGGGCAGGAGGCAAGGCCCCGCGCTGTAAAGTTCCAACCTGGACATCGCTTCCATGCTCGCTGCTACTCAATTGACATCCCTACGAGAGAGAGCGAGGCTCTACCTCGGTAAATAACAACAACCACCACAACAACCACCACAACAACCACCACCACCACAACCACCACCACCACAACAACCGCGATGAGAATTACTCACCTCGGATTTCAGTGCACGGCGGAGCAGCAGCTTCCTGTTATCTCGTGACGTCACGCGGCAGCAGACGTTGACATGACGTCACTTGCGGGGAACAAAACACTCCCCTCCCACAATGAGCAACTCTGTTACTTAAATAAATTATGTTAATGAGTCTGGCCCATACGTGGAGGGATGGGGCGTGGGTGCCGAACTCGTCGCAATAAACTCGCGACGGCTTTCATGAATATATTATGTTAATGAACCGCCAGTCACCGGGAGTAGCTTTGCCCAAATAAGGATTGTACTTCAACACGTGATGATGACCGTTTGTGTTATGGTCGAAACGTCGTGAGAATTTTTATTGTTTTATATATATTGTATTATTTTATTGTTTCCCTTCAACGTGACTTTACCGAAAGAGCTAAGAATATGAATTACAGCAGTCACGAAAGCTTTAAATCAAAATTTAATCGCCTCTACGGGGAGGGTTTCCACATAACTTTAAGATCTTTCAACAAACTCCGGGATAAGAAGGCTCAGCTGATCGAGTCTCTCACCTTTCTGAAGAGATGCCGCGACTCTGGGGTAATACCAATCGCATTTACACTGACCTCTGCTGCTGTAACTTCTTCTAATGCTAAACGAATTCTTTTCAAAACTAGCTTAGCTCTTATCTCAGAGAAAATCAGATTATACGCACCGAACTAGATCAGTTAGACAAGACACTCTACGAATAACACTTATCATTGAGGGCAACAATGTCCACATCGGATTGGGAACATGTAGACAATATGACTGCCTCTTCAGCTGCTACTATGTCGACCAAATGTAAGGACAACCTGATTTCCAAATTTAACCTCCTCTTCAACAAAATACTGGACCCACACACCAAAAAGCTAGATGTTAACAAAGTCGTAATTAATCGCAGTAACAGTTCTATTTCCAATGGTCTGAAATCCGTTTTAGCTAAAGGTCTAAACTTTGCAGTCACACCTAAACACATACCAGTTAATGAAATCATTGCCCAAGTAGACGTTGCTCTCAGGGGCCCGGGTCACATCACTGCAGACGTAGCAAGATCTGAAATCGCTGCAACTCTCAAAAACGCTAAGATGCCAGCTAGCAACCTCAGCAAAGATGAGCGTTTTGAATTATAGAAATTAAAAAAGAGGGATGACGTTGTAGTCCTCTCAGCTTACAAGAGCAATGCTACTGTCATCATGGATAAACTAAAATATAACAACAAAATTAAAGAATTACTCGACGATGGCAGCTATGCAAAAATAAAAAGAGATCCCACCAACAGCCTCGTCACACAAACCAACAAAATAATTTCTGATTCAACCGCATTAATTTATCAATCTAAACAGTTTTCGTTGAAACCATCTGCTGCCAGGCCACCAAGATTATACGGCTTACCAAAAATACATAAAGTAGATACACCCCTTCGTCCCATCGTCTCTACTATCAACTCCCCCCACATACAAACTGGCTCGTTATTTGTCTGAAATCCTGTGTCCTTTCACTTGAAAAACCACCTCTGCGGTACAAAATTCTACTCACCTGGTAACGACAATCAAGGGTATTTCCCTGTCCCCAGACGACCTGCTTGTCAGTTTTGATCTAGTTTCCTTATTCACCAAAGTTCCTATACCTGACACTATCGCAATCATTGAAGACTTGGTTCATCAAGAACTAAACACTGAGGTACCCCCCCTGGTGAGACACTGCTTAACCAATACATACTTCACTTGGAATGTAACTTTCTACAAACAAACTGAGGGCACCCCAATGGGCTCCCCCCTATCTCCGGTTATAGCTAACATTTTCATGGAGAAATTTGAGACTGACGCCATCCAGACTGCCACTCTGCGCCCAACCTTATGGAAGAGGTACGTGGATGACACTTTTGTCATCTGGCCACATGGCCGGCCTGCTCTAGACCAATTCTTCGACCACATCAATTCCATACACGCAGCCATCAGATTTACCATGGAAGTTGAAAATGATGGCAAGCTACCTTTTTTGGATGTCCTAATAAAAAAGAGACCTGATGGTTCAATGAGCCACTCTGTCTACAGGAAAGCTACCCAAACGGATGCTTATCTGAAACCGGATTCCTTCCACCATCCATCACAGAAGAATTCTCTCATCAAAACTCTGTATCATAGAGCCCAATGCATATCCGACCAGGAACACATAGGCAGTGAACTCAAGCACGTACACCAAGCTCTTAAGGCTAATGGTTACTCCGACTATGCAATCCGCAAAGCTATCACTCAAACCATGAAGAAGGACCCTCTTGAGGAGCCTTTCAAAACCAACACTTTACCCTACATTGCGGGGATCACAAAAAGATCTCCAAAATCTTGAATAAACACAAGATCCAGGTCCGTTTCAACACATTACATAAAATCCGTGATCTGGTTCTGTCTGTAAAAGATGTGATTCCGGACATACAGTACCCTGGTGTCTACAAACTAAGTTGCCTCTGTGGTAGTAGTTACATTGGAGAAACCAAACGCCATGTCTCAGACCGCATTCGTGAACACAAAGCAGACCTTAAACACGGTAGGACCAACACCTCGGCCGTGGCAGATCATTGTTATAATTCAGTAGGCTCACATGACATTGACTTTTCCAAGACAGAGGTTCTTTGTAAGCCATCTGGCTACCATGAGCGATTCGTTCATGAGGCTATCCACATAAACAAGCACAGAGACAATTCCAACCGAGAAGATGGATTCTGGCTTAGCAATCATTGGAAAGATTTGATAAACCATTTCAGGTCTTAATTGATTGTTCACTTACAGCGCCTTTCAGACAGCATACATTAATTTTTCGTCTCCCCCCTCCTCTTCTCAGAACATAGATGGACTCGTCCCTCTAAACAAACTGCCAAATCTCTGCGCGTGGCGCTGACGTTTTTTATAAATAAATACACCGTTTAAAAATAAATAAATTAATGCAAACCGACACACCTGATGACGACCGTTTGTGTTATGGTCGAAACGTCGTGAGAATTTTTTATTGTTTTATATATTTTATTATTATATTGCTTTCCTTCAACGTGACTTTACCGAAAGAGCTAAGAATATGAATTACTGCAGTCACGAAAGCTTTAAATCTTTCATACTCTTTGGTTCTTGCGGTAAAGTCACGTAGGTAGAAAAAATAAAATAAGAAAAAATAAATCGCGACGTTTCGATCGCAACACGAGGGGTCATGCTCAGGCGAAAACATCCAGACATTGTCGCGACAGAAGTCACGTGAGCTGTGTCACGTGACAAAGATGAGGTGACCCCCCCCCAAACCCACCGTGGCTCGCCCAGCTCAGCTGAGCATTGTTTTAATGCGGTGGGCTCACTCAAAATTAATTTCTGTAAGACGAAGGTACTTTGAAAACCCACTGGCTATACTCTTTTATATAAGTGCACAACTTCATCTGTGATGAAGGCTGCACGTTCCGTCGTTTTCATGCAGGAGGTGCTGTAAACCTACAGACCCCCTGCATGAACGACGGAGGTGCAGGGACAGACGTTCGATCGCGTTGGAATCGATCTGCAGACGGCGGTCTTCTCGCACGGCCAGCTCTGTGTCGCCTCATCTCGATCCCGCGATCCCAACCAGCTGAAAGTCCGCGTCGAACCGAACCCCCGGCAAGGCCATCTACTTAACGACGAGGGAAAATTCACACGAAATATCGTTTTCAAGTAATAAGCTTTTAATGAATAAATACAATTATCTAATTCAAAACATAATACAATTCAAAGTTGTTTCATTTTAAAACTTCAAAACGGAGCATCGGGAGCTGCGTGGAGGTGTCGTTCGTGTGCAATTTTTTTTGTGACTTTCCTGGCTCAAGGCCGTAAATGGTTGTGAGGGGCGCCGCAGGCGGTCAGGCTTGCTTCAACCCTTGGTTGTGAACATCCAGACGTTAAACAGCTTGGACCATTTCTCGTCCTATTTCGACAAAATTTTACATCAACACGTAGTACAAAATTATAATTCGTGTTGTAGAGAATGTATCTCCTCTACTTGTGATTGATTAATGATCCGAGTGTGCTGCCTATTTCAAAAACAATGAGTTGCTCCAGAGGGAGATGCTTCCTGAAAACAGAAAAATACCCTTTCCCCTGTATCACAAGAACAATGAGTCTCACCTGAGTTGTCTGTACAGGTTACTTCCAAAACACACACTTTGTCCAAACATCACTTATTCAATGTTTGACCCTTATAGACAAAATGTTACATATACGCACACAATCAGACAGGTATTCATTATAAATTATTCACAGGAATATTAACAAAACTGAATTACTGCAGTGAAATATACTGAATCAGGTTACAACGCATTAACAAGCTATTTTAAAACATACGCTTAACAGTGTATATACAACATACTATTGCGCCATTCAAAACGAGTAGGCCATTGCATGCTGGCGTCTGGGTCAAAATTGATCAAATTCTAAACATTACCTACAAACTCCACAACTGAGATGCCACATCAACCATCGCCCCCTACTGACAGGCTCTTGTCCACATGCAGGCCGGTGCAGGGCCACCAACTTGTGCCACACAGGGGCAGCTGCTACTTGGGGATGCTCTTCAAGTGTTTGAGACGAGATACGATACAAAACTCCGAATTGCCAGAGGCGATTAAGCAAGCACCATATAAATGGAATTATTAGAACCTTGTGAATGCTTGGAAGCTTATTGGCTCTCGCTCATGGTTAGAGAACTACCCAACCCACAGGTCCACAAAGACTGGCCGATCTTACCCTGCAGGTTGAACCTAGGAATTGAGTGTTCAACTTCAAAATTCTTGTCATTAAAGGCCTGTGACAAAGGTGCATCTATTGGAGCGACATCGTCTCAAGCTTACACATCTCCCGGGTCTCTATTTGACTTTGTATTGTCTAGGAAGTCCACCCACACCTCCACTTCCACAAACTTCTGGGAGTTGCCTCGCTCTGCCTCACAGTCAGAATTCTCCTCCTGCTTCACGTTGCCTCCATCGATGTTAAGGTCCCATTGTGGAGTTGAATCTTCATCTTCACATTTTACCTTCACTTCTTCGCTCTTCACCATCACTTCTTCACATTTCACCTTCACCTCTTCATATTTCACCTCGATACCTTTAAAAGTGTCCAAGCTGGGATTTTGTTCCGGTTCTTGTTTCATGAGGGATGAGCTCATTGCGGCACTTTGACTTTCACAAGCTGATTTCAGACTCCATTCCTTGTGGATCTTCTGATGCTTGTGAGTTCTCTGGTGTACATGAAGATGTGGTGACTGTGCAAACGCCTTCCCACACACACTGCACTTGAAGGGTTTCTCTCCTGTGTGTGTTCTCTGGTGTATTTGAAGATTTGGTGAAAGTGCAAACGCCTTCCCACACACACTGCACTTGAAGGGTTTCTCTCCCGTGTGAGTTCTCTGGTGTCTTACAAGAGCAGATGGATCTGAAAACGCCTTCCCACACACACTGCACTTGAAGGGTTTCTCTCCTGTGTGTGTTCTCTGGTGTATTTGAAGATTTGGTGAAAGTGCAAACGCCTTCCCACACACACTGCACTTGAAAGGTTTCTCTCCTGTGTGTGTTCTCTGGTGTCTTTGAAGATTTGTTGAACGTGAAAACGCCTTCCCACACACACTGCACTTGAAGGGTTTCTCTCCTGTGTGTGTTCTCTGGTGTATTTGAAAATTTGGTGAAAGTGCAAACGCTTTCCCACACACACTGCACTTGAAGGGTTTCTCTCCTGTGTGTGTTCTCTGGTGTATTTGAAGATTTGGTGAAAGTGCAAACGCCTTACCACACACACTGCACTTGAAGGGTTTTTCTCCCGTGTGTGTTCTCTGGTGTCTTACAAGAGCAGATGGATCTGAAAACGCCTTCCCACACACACTGCACTTAAAGAGTTTCTCTCCTGTGTGCGTTCTCTGGTGTACTTGAAGATGTGGTGACTGTGAAAACGCCTTCCCACACACACTGCACTTGAAGGGTTTCTCTCCCGTGTGTGTTCTCTGGTGTTTTTTAAGAGTAGATGAATGTGCAAACGCCTTCCCACACACACTGCACTTGAAGGGTTTCTCTCCCGTGTGTGTTCTCTGGTGTCTTTGAAGATTTGGTGAAAGTGAAAAGGCCTTCCCACACACACTGCACTTGAAGGGTTTCTCTCCTGTGTGTGTTCTCTGGTGCGGTGTCAAATTTCCAGTACGATCCGTGTTGTTTGCAGGCCGGTCGCATTGTTGCCTTTTTGCACCAAGCCGCGCCGAGTGCCTTTGCTCCATCGGACAAATTCTGCAGACAGAAAGCGACAGCTGCAGACAGAAAAAAAGAATATAAACACCATCTACACGTCAGTATCGATGCACAGAGGAATGCATACACACAGTAACACGTGACTAACACGTATAGACTTATTCATATATTCATGTTATAGTGAAAAAGTGCCCCAAATTCATCAAACGGGCTGTTATGGCACACAATGAGAGGGCAAATGGTCATAAACGTGCCTGGAAGCCCTAGTATCTTCAAAATGAATGTTAACCTAAAACTCCGAGCACACAATTTCGGATGTCTGGCTACAAAAGGAATATTTATGAAAGCTAAATTCAGCTGACATAGCAAAGGGTGTTGAAAATAATACTATTTGTGTTATGCATAAATGAATGTTTAATCGCAACTTAGAGGTGTGAAGCCAGGCACAGATGTCCTTGAATGCTGGGATGAACAGTTCTGATTTCAGCTGCACGTGTGCTGTGATAACTTCCCGACTACATTCAAACAAAGAGTTCCAGAGAAAAACAAAAATAAACTGTTTTGATATCACCTCCGTGCTCAATAGAGTTAATAGATTATGAGACCTCCTTTGCCAGTAACAAGATATAGTAATAGGTTTTACTCTTTTAACTGGAACAAAAAACTGACACCTTCATTCAAGGCATCATGTTTGCAATAACCACAACACAAGCAGTCAAAATGCAAACAATAGAGACAACTGATAATAAGCACTGTCCTTGAATTTGATTGGTCCACACCCGAGACGCCTTTTGGCGTCTTCTGTTTCAACACCAGTGGAGACTAGGTTCTAAGAAAAGCCGTCTCGGGTGTGGACCAATCAATTTCAAGTACAGTGCTTAGTATTATCAGAGTTGTCTCATTTGTTTGCATTTTGACTGCTTGTGTTGTGGTTATTGCAAACATGATGACTTGAATAAAGCGGTCAGTTTTTTTTGTGCCAGTTAAAAGGGTAAAACCTATTACTATATAGAGTTAATAGGCTTTACTGCACATACAAACTTGACACGATCACACACTCAGAGGCGGAGCCATGAGCAACCCCTCCAGCAATGAAACATTATGAGTTGTTTTGATTTAAAGCTTTCGTGACTGCAGTAATTCATATTCTTAGTTTTTTCGGTAAAGTCACGTTGAAGAGAAACAACAAAATATATATAAAACAATAAAAAAATTTCACGACGTTTCGACCAAAACTCAAACGGTCATCATCAGGTGTGTCGGTTTGCATAAATTTATTTTTAAAACGGCACATTTATTTATTATTATTATTTATAAATAAATGTGCCGTTTTAAAAATAAATTTATGCAAACCGACACACCTGATGATGACCGTTTGAGTTATGGTCGAAACGTCGTGAAATTTTTTTATTGTTTTATATATATTTTGTTATTTTGTTGTTTCTCTTCAACGTGACTTTACCGAAAAAACTAAGAATATTATGAGTTGTTATTAAGTAAGGAGTTGTTAGTACGGAGTTGTTACCAAGGACTTGTCCTAATCCTTTTTATTCGACGTGTGTGATAGCCATCGCGCTCGCTGAAGGTGTTTGCCTTCAGGGAAGTCGTGTACTGTATACGCAACTGCACACAATTCTGTGAGTCGCTTGTAACTGCTTTGCCGTTACTTATTGCCAATTATGGACTCGGACTGTTGTCCTCTCATAGAGTCCCTGGCACGTAATAAAATGCCACACGGTGGCAGTGGGGGGGGGGGTCGCAAAATGCTGATTTATCTATATATATAAAAGCGAAATGTGTGGATGTGTCTGTTCGAAAGTGTTTAGCATACTTCCCAACATGCTACACACTTGAGATTTGGCATGTGGGTAGGTTCCATACTCTACACAATGTAAAAAGTATAAAAATAGACTTTTGTATTTTGGGGGGGGGGGTGGGGGAAATGACCATGGAGTGTGTGACGTCAACCCGCAACACACCTGAGTTAAGCGCTCTGCAATGCTTACCCCTACCATATGGCTCTTCGTGCACCGTACTTTTAGAGCTGTTAACAGCATGCCGGGAGATTTTAGGTGGTGCTTTGCTCCTGGCCGATGAAGCCATTGGCTTCTCGGAGTTTCAATACATATGGGTGCGAAGAACGGGTACAACGGCTATTAAATATAAAGCAGAAATAGCATCTGTTTGTGTGAAGCATCAAAACTATCCAACGCTGAGCTCTGGCATCATGAAAATTTCACAGCTTATGCTGTCTGGAATTTCTAAATGAACGCGACTATTTTCAGCTCGCCACGTCATTCCCTTCCGGAGTGGCCAAAATCGACCTTGCGTAGAAGTGGATTAAGGTTAAATTTCCTTGAGTGAAAACATCCGATTTAGGGAACTTGATTTGTTTCGGCTTTTTTCTTTCTTGCAAGCATCAAATTTTTTCAGGGGTTTTCAGTCAAAGATAAGGGAATATGAAATTTGAAATTTATCCAAGACAAGAATCCAAGTCCCGGGCGAAGCCGGGTAGTGAAGCTAGTTACTAATAAACCCCAATGATCCGATCGAAATTAGGGATTTCAATCGGACCATTGGGGGGGTACGTGCCACCCCACCGCCACTGGCTCCACCACTGTCACACACTGGCATGGTTCACAGGTGGTGGTGTGTCCAGACCCACGCCTGGCCACCTTCACCTGCTCAGTATTAATGGTTCCTCACTCCACAAAGTAATTCATTGAGGATAAATAAACACAGCTGAGGCTGCGTCTCTCTCTCTCTCTCCCCGTGGTCGCGTGGATTTCCTTCCCGATCCCCGGGTTTCCCCTCCATATGTAGAGAGTGAACACCACCACGCGTCTACAGTGAACACCGCCACGCGTCTAGAGTGAACACCGCCACGCGTCTAGAGTGAACACCGCCACATGTCTAGAGTGAACACCGCCACGCGTCCAGAGTGAACACCGCCACGCGTCTAGAGTGAACACCACCACACTGTTCACGAGCCTCACCTTGTGTTGTGGGCAGGTCGCTTCTGAAAACAAAAGCGGCACAGCAGCTCAAGCGGGCTTGGCCTGGTAAAAAAAGAATGAAATAAAAACTGCGTGAATATTTAAAAGTAAAACAAAGTGACAAAGTGGCGAGCCGTGTGAAGACAAATTAAACTTAAGCGAGAGAATTGAAGCAAACGCGATCAGGCGAGGGCAGGAGGCAAGGCCCCGCGTGGCTAGGCCCCGCGCTGTAAAGTTCCAACCTGGACATCGCTTCCATGCTCGCTGCTACTCAATTGACATCCCTATGAGAGAGCGAGGCTCTACCTCGGTAAACAACAACCACCACCACCACAACCACCACCACCACAACCACCACCACCACAACAACCACCACCACAACCACCACCACAACAACCACCACCACAACCACCACCACAACCACCACAACAACCACTACCACAACCACCACCACAACAACCACAACCACCACCACAACAATCACCACCACAACCACCACAACCACCACCACCACAACCACCACAACCACCACCACCACCACAACCACCACAACAACCACTACCACCACCACAACAACCACAACAACCAGCACAACAACCACCACAACAACCACAACCACCACCACAACCACAACCACCACAACAACCACTACCACAACCACCACAACAACCACCACCACAACCACCACCACAACAATCACCACCACAACCACCACAACCACCACCACAACCACCACTACCACAACCACCACCACCACAACCACCACCACAACCACCACCACAGCAACCACCACAACAACCACCACCACAACCACCACAACCACCACCACAACAACCACAACAACCAGCACAACAACCACCACAACCACCACAACAACAACCACCACAGCAACCACTACCACAGCCACTCCCACAACCACCACCCCCACCACCACAACAACCATCACCACAACCACCACCATAACCACCACCACAACCACCACCACCAAAACCACAACAACAACAACCGCCATTCGCCACTACGTGGCGGTGACGTCAGCACGACGCTTGTGCCAGGCTATGTGCACCCTGAGGCCACGTGAAGTGTCGAACGCCCGCTGGCAGGAGGTCACGGGGCAGACCCAGGTGCCACGGGTCGACTGACTGAGATGACTGGCTGATGCACCACCTGTGCCCCCTACTGTGCCAACCTGCTGTGCTTTAGCCACCCGGCGCTCCGCTCGTTGTTCTGAGCGTCGCTCCTCCGTCCTCCGTTGTTGTTGGAGGGCGACTGCCTCCAACTGCCCAGTAGCATCCTTCACGAGCCTCCTCCACAGAGGCCGATCTTGACACCGCTGGTACCAGTCATCGGCAAGTCCACTCAGCTCCACGTCCTCCTGTACCACATCACTCCATCTCTTCTCCAGCCCGTGCCACGCCCGCTTAGCCCCCTCAATCCGGCCAAACAAAAGCTGTTTCGGCATGCGGTGGCTGGGCATGCGGGCTACATGACCCAGCCATCGCAGCCTTGCCTGCCGGAGGAGCTTACTGATGGGACCCTGCCCAGATCTTTCAAGGATTTGTGAGCTCCTCACACAATCCAGTCTGGTTAAACCCAGGATGGATCGTAGGCAGGCCAGCCTAAATGTTTCTAACCGGCGAAGATGTTCCATTAGGGGGGTCCACGTTTCGCAAGCATAGAGAAGGGAGGGAATGACCGTGGCTGAGAAGACCTGAAGCTTTTAGTGCGGAGCGACAGACCAGGTAGCTTCCACACAGCGTTACGCAACCGATGAAAAGATATTGCCGCTCGACTGATTCGGAGTGAGACCTCTTCTGTTAAACTGGAGCCGGTCATAAGCACACTGCCCAGGTATGGGAAACTCTCCACTCTCTCCACAACTGCCCCATCACCGATTGGGAGTTGTGGGGGTGGAGTGTCCGATGGTACAAAATACCCAGGCAGGTGCTTAGTTTTGGTGGGGCTGATGGTAAGGCCCCACCTCTTAGTGGCACGCTCCAGTCTCAGCAGCAGCGTCTCCAATTCCTCCTCCGAATGTGCAGCTATTACCAAATCATCAGCATACATAACGTGGTTGAGCAATAGGGAGCCATCCCTTGACCGCACCCGGGCGTCGATCAGCCTCCCATTATATCTGTACCATATGTAGATTCCCCCGGTACAGCTATTGAAGGCTTCACAAACTACGTGGTCAAAATAGATGTTAAATAATGTGAGAGCCAGAGGACATCCCTGTCGCACCCCAAGGTTAACAGGGAATGGCTCTGACTCCCAGCCACGTAGTTTTACCCGGGCCCGCTCACCATCATGAAGGTCCTTAATGATCGTGAGCAGAGGGTCAGGTACTCCAAAAGCACGAAGAACAACCTAGAGCCCAGGCCTACTGATGGTATCATAGGCCTTGACCAGGTCAATAAAGCAGAGATGTAGGTCTTGTTGGAATTCGCTACACCTCTGCTGTAGCAGACAGACAGAAAATATGGCATCTGTGCAGGACCGCCCTTTCCTGAAACCGCATTGGGGCTCCGCAAGCCTCTCCTCAGCGTGCCTGGCAAGGCGATGTTGAATAATCCTTTCCAGGACCTTTCCCGGCACACTGAGGAGTGAGATGCCCCTGTAGTTGTTACAGTCTGTGTGGTCCCCCATCCTTCCAATCCTGCGGAACCCGTCCAGTGGTCCAGACTGTTGTTATGATGTCATATAGGGCAGTCTGTGCACAAACGCCGCCCTCCCTCAGCATTTCGCTTGGGAGATCATCTCTGCCCGCTGCCTTTCCTGGTCTCAGACTCCGGATCGCCTTCAGTACTTCCTCAACAGATGGCACCTCAGCCAGCCACTCACAGGGGGTGACTTCTTCCAATATTTGAGGCACCGCAGCCTCAGCAGGGTCATCCTCACTTTGTGCCACGATGTTTTCCTGGCTGAGGGATTTTCCCTCCCCCAGGACCTCACAGAAATGCTCAGCAAATCTGCAAACCTGTTCCTGGGGGTCGGAGATTGGGTCACCGTTTTTTCCCCTAATGATGGTAATAGGTGTGGCGCTGCAGATTACTTTTTTGATGGAGTTAAATAGAGATTTGTGATCACGGGCCACTGAGGCAGACTCCATCTCCTCAGCAACCCGCGACCACCACCCATCCTTGCAGTGCCTCACGGCTCTCCGAACCTCCGAGCGAAGGCTGCGGCAAGCCTCCTCATTCTCTGACGTGGGATTCTGTAGCCGATGACAGTGGGCCTGTTGCTTTTTCTCAACCATCCTGAACACCTCCTCTGTCAGCCAGGGTCTCTGGGGAGGTCTGGACCACGTACCCAAAGCAGCCATTGCAGCTGCATGAGTCACAGTCCTAAACCTCGCCCATTTACCCTCGACATCAGGAGGAGTCGGGGACGATGCCAATCCCAGCCGCAAGCGATGATGAAATTCTCGCTTGCAACTTTCATCAGATAACTGAGACCAGGCCACTTTAGGTTGTAATGGGGTCCTGCGTGTACACCCACCACCGGAGTGGAAGAATGGCAGGCGCATCTTACAGATGACTAGTTCATGGTCAGAGGGCAGATCAGCTCCACGGTAGGTCCTGGTGTCAAAGACATGGGCTCGCATCCGCTGGTCCGTCACTATGTAGTCCAGCAGATGTTCTTTCTTGGACCCGGCATACATCCATGATGTTGTGTGGATGCGCCGATGCCGGAACAGCGTGTTGGTAATTACAAGCCCATGGGCTGCACAAAAATCTAGCAGCCTCCTACCGTTGTTATTGAGCTGATCTGGCCCATGCCCTCCAATCACTCCAGACCAGGTGCCAGTATCATGACCAACTCGGACATTTAAGTCACCCAACATGATGACTCTATCCCGAGGTCATAGAAGGCATCTGACTCATCGGCTTTGCCTGCATCCCTCCACGGATGTTCATCTTCGGTGAGGGCATATGTAACCACGACCACCATTCCTCGCCTCCGGTTGATGGGAAGGCGAGCCCAAAGTAGCCTGGGACTTACAGCTTCCCACACCTCACCGCCACGCTCCCACGCCCCCTTCATTCTTTTGTTCAAAAGAAGAGCCACACCCTGTTGTTTGGCAGTCTGCTGCCCCGAGTAGAGGACTGTCCACCCCTCATGGTGGCAGGAGCCAGAGCCGGTCCACCGGACCTCCTGAATGCCACACAGATCCAGGCGGTACCGGTACAGCTCCCGACAGAGGAGGGGCAGCCTCTCCTCCGCAGTGAGCGTTCGAACATTCCACGTGGCCACCCACAACAACCACCACAACAACCACCACCACAACCACCACAACCACCACAACAACCACCTCAACCACCACCACCACCACAACCAACACCACAACAACCACCACCACAACCACCACCAATACAACCAACACCACAACCACCAACACCACAACAACCAACACAACCACACCACAACAACCACCACCACAACCACCACCGCAACCACAACAACAACCGCCACAACCACCACAACAACCACCACCGCAACCACAACAACAACCACCACCACAACCACAACAACCACCACAACAACCACCACCACAACCACCACCACAACCACCACCACCACAACAACCACCACCACAACAACCACCACAACAACCACCACAACAAGTAAAACAAAGTGACAAAGAGGCGAGCCGAGTGAAACAAATTAAACTTAAGCGAGAGAATTGAAGCAAACGCGATCAGGCGAGGGCAGGAGGCAAGGCCCCGCGTGGCTAGGCCCCGCGCTATAAAGTTACAACCTGGACATCGCTTCCATGCTCGCTGATACTCAATTGACATCCCTACGAGAGAGAGGCTCTACCTCGGTAAACAACAACAACCACCACTACAACCACCACCACAACAACCACCACCACCACCACAACCGCGATGAGAATTTCTCACCTCGTATTTCAGTGGACGGGCGGATCAGCAGCTTCCTGTTACCTCGTGACGTCACGCGACAGCAGGCGGTGACATGACGTCATTTGTGGGGAACGATAACACTCCCCTCCCACAATGAGCGGCTCCGTACGTGAATATATTATGTTAATGAACCCGGCCCATATGTTCATAGTTCATTTAGTTCATAGTTCATTTATTTGGTATAGCCCTGTGAGCCATTCGGCTCTTGAATCGGGTGCAACCGCAGCAAACAAAAAAACTAAAACATGAACAAGAAAACATCTTAAAGTGACTTTGTGACTGTGCAAACAGAAAATCCAGGAAAAAAATATCAAAATATTCCTGAAATAGCACCGTACACCAACGCTGTGTGCAAAAATCCCAGTGGGATGCAAGTCAAATAACAACAACAACAACCACAAGACAACTAAGATTAAGGCCATCAGTCTAACTCCGTACTACAATAAACAAAAACATGGCCAAAACAAAAAAACTTTTCGAAATCACCAAAATAAAAGCCATAAATCCAATGTAACAGTGATCATAGGGACTGACCGAATTTTTTACAATAAACTACATAAATAAATTATAACACCAAAATCTAGAGCCATATTTTAGGCCACTGAATAGCAGTGGCAGCTAGGGGTGTACAACTCCTCTAGAGCAGTTTTGAGTGAAGATCTCATAGGTAGTGATTCAAGTTGTAGTTTATTGACAATAGCATTCCAGACCCTGGGGGCATCAATATCAAAGGCCCTTCCTCCGGTTTTTGTATGGCAATAGGGAATGTGAACCTGGTAGATGAGCGAAGACCTGAGGTCAAATTTGTTCTTTGAAACAGAGAGGAGATCCAGTAGGTAGTCTGCGGATTTTTTTGTAAGTACATCGTGAATAAATAAAATCTGGTGTACAAGCCGTCAAACATTAAGAGATGTTAAGTTTGACCCAATGTAGAGATCACAGTGGTGAGTCCTGTATGGGCAGTTCAATGCAAATCTTAAGGCCGAGTGATAGATGGAATCAAGCTTCTTCAGTACAGTACTTGGGGCTGATTTATACACGATGTCACAGTAGTCAAGTAGAGGCAGTATGGTAGCTTTTATCAATTCCAAACGGAACATAGGGGGGAAGCAGTGCTTGTGTCGATACAGTAAACCAATTTTTAATATAGTCTTTTAACCAATATAATCAATGTGATCTTCAAAATTCAGTTTTGAATCCAGGATGACCCCAAGATACTTATAGAACTTGACTTGCTCTATTTGATCATTATTTAAGGAATGTAGTTTGGAAAAAATAACTTCCTGCTTTAATCCCGGTGAGAAGCATAGCACCTTGGTTTTGGAGGTATTTAGGACTAGTTTAAGAGAAACTAGCTGATGTTGTAGTTTGTTGAAATCACCCTGGAGCTTAGCAATCACGTCATCTGGAGAGCGGCCAGCAGTAATCAGTATCGTGTCATCTGCAAAAAGATTTACCCTGGAATGATCCAGTTCAGTGCCCAAGTCATTGACATAAAGAGAGAACAAGAGGGGGCCGAGGATGGAACCCTGTGGAACCCCCTTTTGTTATCTTAACACTGTTTGACCTCCAACCATCTATGAATACAGTTTGGGTGCGAGAAAAGAGGTAATATTTTAACCATTTTTCTGTGTTTTTGGAAAAACCGAGGCAACTTAGTTTACTAAGCAGGGTGTTGTGGTCTACTGTATCAAAAGCTTTGGACAGGTCAAGAAAAAGACAGGCACAGTACTGCTTATTATCAAGGCTACTGTAAATTTGATTCAGAGAATCTAATGCAGCAGATGTGGTGCTGCATTTTTTTCGGAACCCAGATTGTTTTAGATGTAGTAGATTGTTGGTGGACAAGAAACTGCTAATTTGGTAGTTCAATAATTTTTCAAAAAATTTTCATCAATGGGGACAAAATTGAGATAGGTCGGTAGTTATTGGGATCAATAATTTGCATGAGCAGGGGTGACTCCCAATACATTATCAAAAATATTACCAGCTTCAGAAAAATGAAGGTTAAAATTGTCAACTATTTTTTTGGGATCTGAAAAATATTCTCCATTTCGGTTAAGCTCAAAGGGCAGATTGTCTGTTTTGGATGCCTTTTCGATAGATTTGATTGTTTTCCAAAAAAATCCTGGAATTTCCATGTGATTTCAGGAGAGTGGAGGAAAAGTAGGCATTTTTTGCATGCCGTATTTTTTTTACGCATCTATTCCTTAAAATCCTGTATTCTAGGCAGTCATTTACCAAATTACTTTTCTGAGCACATGCCCAAGCCTTGTCCCTAGTTTTCATGAGCTTTGTAATCAAAGGATCATACCATGGTGGGCGGTTGCCTTTAGTTTTAAATCTAACCAACGGAGCATGTTTGTGAAGAATTTGGAGAAACGTGTACCTGAAAGTCTCCCAAGCCGTAGTCAGGTTGGGGATATCACAGACCTTGTCAATGTCTGAGTGAAGCACATCATTTGTAAATGCCTGAGTGCGGAAGTGCCTCAAAGAGTGCTTCTCAACAATTTTAGGGGGGGCTTTGGGTCTGGCTGATGATCTCACCCCAAAAATGAAGGAGTGATCACTAAGGTTATTACCCAGAACACCAGTCAGTGTGAAATTGTGAGGGGCATTTGTCAATTGGACGTCAAGCAGAGTTGACTGTCCCAGATTTTTTAGGTTGGGTCTTGTGGGGACATTTATTAATTGAAACAGGTTAAATTCATCTGTAAAATTTGTGGCCACGGCCGGCGTGTTTAGCCAATTCCAATTTAGATCACCCACTAAAACTATTTCACCTTTAGGGAGGCCCCCAAAAAGCTCTCTCAATGCCAATGCAGCTTCAACATCCTTCCAACAAGGCGGTCTATAGCAGCACACTACCAATATCTGTTGATTATTTGGGAGAGTTATTCTGAGAGCCAAACCTTCAAAGCAACATTTTTTAAACAAGGAGTGAGATGGTGAACATATATTACGAACATAGATGGCAATGCCACCTCCTTTAGATTCTCGGTCAAGCCAAAAAAGGTTGTAGTTGTCAATCGTAATCTGCAAGTCATTGACCGCAGGAGTGAGAAATGTTTCTGTTAGGCAAAAAATGTCCGGGTCAAGATTTGCCACTTCTAGTTTTAGTTGACTTAATTTAATCACAAGCCCTCTGATGTTGACATGTAGAACACCAACACCTCTCCTGCCAGAAAAATCTACAGAATTACACAAGTTCTTTTCATTTGGGCCAGGATGAAGCTCAATACCACCCAGAAATAAGAAAAGTAGAATTAACAGTTTGCACAAGTATTTTCTGTGAAAGGATGAAGAGCGGGGAACCTTGGACGAATAGCAGCAGCTCGCAAATGGTGTTAAAAAGGATACAATGATGGAGTGTACAAGTGTCTATGAGCTGTTTCATTTGCAGGTGTAGTGCCAAATCGAGCAACAAGTATTGACGCAAAATAACGAGGGTAGCCGTTTGTGGAGTTGAGTGTGGCACTAGATATGTCCGGGAGGGACAGCAGTATGATACGGAGCATCGGGAGCTTGCGTGGAGGCGTCGTTCGTGTGCAATTTTTTTCGTGACTTTCCTGGCCCAAAGCCATAAATGGTTGTGAGGGGCGCTGCAGGCGGTCAGGCTTGCTTCAACCCTTGGTTGTGAACATCCAGACGTTAATCAGCAAGGAGCATTTCTCGTCCTAATTCGACAAAATCTACGTCAATACGTAATACAAAATTATAATTCGTGTTGTAGAGAATGTACCTCCTCTACGTGTAAGTTTTGAGTGGTATGCCTTGTAATTGATGAATGATCAGTGTGCTCCCTATTTCAAAGACAATGAGTTGCTCCAGAGGGAGATGCTTTCTGAAAACGCAAAAATACCCTTTGACCTGTATCACAAGAACAATGAGTCTCACCTGAGTTATCTGTACAGGTTACTTCCAAACACACACTTTGTCCTAACATCACTTATTTAATGTTTGACCCTTATAGACAAAATCTTACATATACGCACACAATCAGCCAAGTATTCATTATAAATTATTGACAGGAATATTAACAAAATTGTATTACTACAGTGTAATATACTGCATCAGGTTACATCGCATTAACAAGAAGCTATTTAAAAAAATACACACCGTCTGCTTAACAGTCTATGTACAACATACTATTGAGCCATTCAAAACGAGTAGGCCATTTCATGCTGGCATCTGGGTCAAAATTTATGAAATTCTAAACATTACCTACAAACTCCAGAACCAAGATGCCACATCAACCATCGCCCCCTACTGACAGGCTCTTGTCCACATGCAGGCCGGTGCAGGGCCACCACCTTGTGCCACACAGGGGCAGCTGCTACTTGGGGATGCTCTTCAAGTGTTTGAGACGAGATACGATACAAAACTCCGAATTGCCAGAGGCGATTAAGCAAGCACCGTATAAATGGAATTATTAGAACATAGTGAATGCTTGGAAGCTTATTGGTTCTCGCTCCTGGTTAGAGATCTACCCAACCCACAGGTCCACAAGGACTGGCCGATCTTACCCTGCAGGTTGAACCTAGGAATTGATTGTTCAACTTCACATTCTTGTCATTAAAGGCCTGTGACAAAGGTGCATCTATTGGAGTGACATCGTCCCAAGCTTACACATCTACCGGGTCTCTATTTGACTTTGTATTGTCTAGGAAATCCACCCACACCTCCACTTCCACAAACTGCTGGGAGTAGCCTCGCTCTGCCTCACAGTCAGAATTCTCCTCCTGCTTCACGTTGCCTCCATCGATGTTAAGGTCCCATTGTGGAGTTGAATTTTCATCTTCACATTTTACCTTCACTTCTTCGCTCTTCACCATCACTTCTTCACATTTCACCTTCACCTCTTCATATTTCACCTCGATACCTTTAAAAGTGTCCAAGCTGGGTTTTTCTTCCGGTTCTTGTTTCATGAGGGATGAGCTCATTGCGGCACTTTGACTTTCACAAGCTGATTTCAGACTCCACTCCTTGTGGATCTTCTGATGCTTGTGAGTTCTCTGGTGTACATGAAGATGTGGTGACTGTGCAAACGCCTTCCCACACACACTGCACTTGAAGGGTTTCTCTCCTGTGTGTGTTCTCTGGTGTATTTGAAGATTTGGTAAAAGTGCAAACGCCTTCCCACACACACTGCACTTGAAGGGTTTCTCTCCCGTGTGAGTTCTCTGGTGCCTTACAAGAGCAGATGGATCTGAAAACGCCTTCCCACACACACTGCACTTGAAGGGTTTCTCTCCCGTGTGAGTTCTCTGGTGTCTTACAAGAGTAGATGGATCTGAAAACGCCTTCCCACACACACTGCACTTGAAGGGTTTCTCTCCTGTGTGTGTTCTCTGGTGTATTTGAAGATTTGGTGAAAGTGCAAAAGCCTTCCCACACACACTGCACTTGAAGGGTTTCTCTCCTGTGTGTGTTCTCTGGTGTCTTTGAAGATTTGTTGAACGTGAAAACGCCTTCCCACACACACTGCACTTGAAGGGTTTCTCTCCTGTGTGTGTTCTCTGGTGTAATTGAAGATTTGGTGAAAGTGCAAACGCCTTCCCACACACACTGCACTTGAAGGGTTTCTCTCCTGTGTGTGTTCTCTGGTGTAATTGAAGATTTGGTGAAAGTGCAAACGCCTTCCCACACACACTGCACTTGAAGGGTCTTTCTCCCGTGTGTGTTCTCTGGTGTCTTACAAGAGCAGATGGATCTGAAAACGCTTTCCCACACAAACTGCACTTAAAGAGTTTCTCTCCTGTGTGCGTTCTCTGGTGTACTTGAAGATGTGGTGACTGTGAAAAAGCCTTCCCACACACACTGCACTTGAAGGGTTTCTCTCCCGTGTGTGTTCTCTGGTGTTTTTTAAGATTAGATGAATGTGCAAACGCCTTCCCACACACACTGCACTTGAAGGGTTTCTCTCCTGTGTGTGTTCTCTGGTGTATTTGAAGATTTGGTGAAAGTGAAAAGGCCTTCCCACACACACTGCACTTGAAGGGTTTCTCTCCTGTGTGTGTTCTCTGGTGCCGTGTCAAATTTCCAGTACGATCTGTGTTGTTTGCATGCCGGTCGCATTGTTGCCTTTTTGCACCGAGCCGCGCCGAGTGCCTTTGTTCCATCAGACAAATTCTGCAGAGGAAGCGACAGCTGCAGACAGAAAAAAAGAATATAAACACCATCTACACGTCAGTATCGATGCACAGAGGAATGCATACACACAGTAACACGTGACTAACACGTCTATACTTATTCATATATTAATGTTATCGTGAAAAAGTGTCCCAAATTCATCAAACGGGCTGTTATGGCACACAATGAGAGGGCAAATGGTCAAAAACGTGTCTGGAAGCCCTAGTATCTTCAAAATGAATGTTAACCTAAAACTCCGAGCACACAATTTTGGATGTCTGGCTACAAAAGGAATATTTATGAAAGTTAAATTCAGCTGACATAGCAAAGGGTGTTGAAAATAATACTATTTGTGTTATGCATAAATGAATGTTTAATCGCAACTTAGAGGTGTGAAGCCAGGCACAGATGTCCTTGAATGCTGGGATGAACAGTTCCGATTTCAGCTGCACGTGTGCTGTGATAACTTCCCGACTACATTCAAACAAAGAGTTCCAGAGAAAAACAAAAATAAACTGTTTTGATATCACCTCCGTGCTCAATAGAGTTAATAGATTATGAGACCTCCTTTGCCAGTAACAAGATATAGTAATAGGTTTTACTCTTTTAACTGGAACAAAAAACTGACACCTTCATTCAAGGCATCATGTTTGCAATAACCACAACACAAGCAGTCAAAATGCAAACAATAGAGACAACTCTGATAATAAGCACTGTCCTTGAATTTGATTGGTCCACACCCGAGACGCCTTTTGGCGTCTTCTGTTTCAACACCAGTGGAGACTAGGTTCTAAGAAAAGCCGTCTCGGGTGTGGACCAATCAATTTCAAGGACAGTGCTTAGTATTATCAGAGTTGTCTCATTTGTTTGCATTTTGACTGCTTGTGTTGTGGTTATTGCAAACATGATGACTTGAATAAAGGTGTCAGTTTTTTTGTGCCAGTTAAAAGGGTAAAACCTATTACTATATAGAGTTAAAAGGCTTTACTGCAAATACAAACTTGACACTATCACACACTCAGAGGCGGAGCCATGAGCAACCCCTCCAGCAATGAAACATTATGAGTTGTTATTAAGTAAGGAGTTGTTAGTAAGGAGTTGTTAGTAAGGAGTTGTTACTAAGGACTTGTCCTAATCCTTTTTATTCGACGTGTGTGATAGGCATCGCGCTCGCTGACGGTGTTTGCCTTCAGGGAAGTCGTGTACTGTATACGTAACTGCACACAATTCTGAGTCGCTTGTAACTGCTTTGCCGTTACTTATTGCCAATTATGGACTCGGACTGTTGTCCTCTTATAGAGTCCCTGGCACGTAATAAAATGCCACACGGTGGCAGTGGGGGGGGGTCGCAAAATGCTGATTTATCTATATATATAAAAGCGAAATGTGTGGATATGTGTGTCTCTTCGAAAGTGTTTAGCATACTTCCCAACATGCTACACACTTGAAATTTGGCATGTGGGTAGGTTCCATACTGTACACAATGTAAAAAGTATAAAAATAGACTTTTGTATTTTGGGGGGGGGGGGGGGTGGGGGAAATGACCATGGAGTGTGTGACGTCAACCCGCAACACACCTGAGTTAAGCGCTCTGCAATGCTTACCCCTACCATATGGCTCTTCGTGCACCGTACTTCTAGAGCTGTTAACAGCATGCCGGGAGATTTTAGGTGGTGCTTTGCTCCTGGCCGATGAAGCCATTGGCTTCTCGGAGTTTCAATACATATGGGTGCGAAGAACGGGTACAACGGCTATTAAATATAAAGCAGAAATAGCATCTGTTTGTGTGAAGCATCAAAAACTATCCAACGCTGAGCTCTGGCATCATGAAAATTTCACAGCTTATGCTGTCTGGAATTTCTAAATGAACGCGACTATTTTCAGCTCGCCACGTCATTCCCTTCCGGAGTGGCCAAAATCGACCTTGCGTAGAAGTGGATTAAGGTTAAATTTCCTTGAGTGAAAACATCCGATTTAGGGAACTTGATTTGTTTCGGCTTTTTTCTTTCTTGCAAGCATCAAATTTTTTCAGGGGTTTTCAGTGAAAGACAAGGGAATATGAAATTTGAAATTTATCCAAGTCAAGAATCCAAGTCCCGGGCGAAGCCGGGTAGTGAAGCTAGTTACTAATAAACCCCAATGATCCGATCGAAATTAGAGATTTCAATCGGACCGTTGGGGGGGTACGTGCCACCCCACCCCCACTGGCTCCACCACTGTCACACACTGGCATGGTTCACAGGTGGTGGTGTGTCCAGACCCACGCCTGGCCACCTTCACCTGCTCAGTATTAATGGTTCCTCACTCCACAAAGTAATTCATTGAGGATAAATAAACACAGCTGAGGCTGCGTGTCTCTCTCTCTCTCCCCGTGGTCGCGTGGATTTCCTTCCCGATCCCCGGGTTTCCCCTCCATATGTAGAGTGAACACCACCACGTGTCTAGAGTGAACACCGCCATGCGTCTAGAGTGAACACCACCATGCGTCTAGAGTGAACACCACCATGCGTCTAGAGTGAACACCGCCACGCGTCCAGAGTGAACACCGCCACGCGTCCAGAGTGAACACCACCACGCGTCTAGAGTGAACACCACCACGTGTCTATAGTGAACACCGCCACGCGTCTAGAGTGAACACCGCCACGCGTCTAGAGTGAACACCGCCACGCGTCTAGAGTGAACACCACCACGCGTCTAGAGTGAACACCGCCACGCGTCTAGAGTGAACACCACCACGCGTCTAGAGTGAACACCACCACGCGTCTAGAGTGAACACCGCCACGCGTCTAGAGTGAACACCACCACGCTGTTGACAAGCCCCACCTTGTTGTTGTTGTTGTTGTGGGCAGGTCGCTTCTGAAAACAAGAACGGTTTCAGCAGCTCAACGTGGGCGTGGCCTGGTAAAGAAATAAAAATAAAAAAACTGTGAATATTTAAAACAAAACAAAGTTACAAAGTAGCGAGCCAGGTGAAGAGAAATTAAAACTAAAGCAAGATACTCTTTGGTTCTTTCGGTAAAGCCACGTAGAAAAAAAATTAAATAAATTAAATAATAGTTTCAGTTTAATTTATTTGGTATAGCCCTGTGAGCCATTTGGCTCTTGACTCGGGTGCAACCGCAATAAACAAAAAACATGAACAAGAAAACATCTTAAAGTGACTATGTGATTGTGCAAACAAAGAATCCAGGAAAAAACAGCAAAAATATTGCACAAAAAGCACCGTACACCAACGCTGTGTGCAAATGGCATGCGACGTTTCGATTGCAACACAAGCAATCATCATCAGGTACAAGTGAAAGAAGACAAACCTAGTAAACTTAGAAACGTATTGCAATACAACAGAGAGTCGGCTAACAGAACAGTCAACAACACCCCACCTGGGTGATTACTTTCTTACAAAGATTGCTAAATTAAGCGAGAGAATTGAAGCAAACGCGATCAGGCGAGGGCAGGAGGCAAGGCCCCGCGTGGCAAGGCCCCGCGCTGTAAAGTTCCAACCTGGACATCGCTTCCATGCTCGCTGCTACACAATTGACATCCCTACGAGAGAGAGCGAGGCTCTACCTCTGTAAACAACCACCACCACTACAACCAGCACCACAACCACCACCACAACTACAACCACCACCACAACCACCACCAGCACCAAAACAACCAGCACCAAAACAACCACCACCAAAACAACCACCACCACAACCACAAACACCACCACAACAACCACCACAACAACCACCACAACAACCACCACCACAACAACCACCACAGCAACAACCACCACAGCAACAACCACCACAACCACAACCACAACCTCAAACACCACCACAACCACCACCAATACAACCACCACTACAACCACAACCACCACCACCACAACAACCATAACCACCACAACCACGACCACAACCACCACCACCACCACCACAACCACCACCAAAACCACCACAACCACCACCACAACAACCACCACCACCACAACCACCACCACAACCACCACCACAACAACCACCACCGCAGCCACCACCACAACCACCACCACCATAACCACCACAACCACCACCAGAACAACCACCGCAGCCACCACCACAACCACCACCACAACAACCACCACAACCACCACCACAACAACCACCACAAGTAAAACAAAGTGACAAAGTGACAAAGTGGCGAGCCGAGTGAAGACAAATTAAACTTATGCGAGAGAATTGAAGCAAACGCGATCAGGCGAGGGCAGGAGGCAAGGCCCCGCCGCGTGGCTAGGCCGCACGCTGTAAACTTCCAACCTGGACATCGCTTCCATGCTCGCTGCTACTCAATTGACATCCCTACGAGAGAGAGAGCGAGGCTCTACCTCGGCAAACAACAACCACCACAACAACCACCACCACAACAACCACCACAACAACCACCACAACAACCACCACAACAACCACCACAACAACCACCACAACAACCACCACCACCACAACCGCGATGAGAATAACTCACCTCGGATTTCAGTGCACGGCGGAGCAGCAGCTTCCTGTTAATTCGTGACGTCACGCGGCAGCAGGAGTTGACATGACGTCACTTGCGGGTACAAAACTCCCCTCCCACAATGAGCGGTTCTTAACTTGAATAAATTATGTTAATGAGTCTGACCCATACGTGAAGGGATGGGCGGGGGTGCCGAACTCGTCGCAATAAACTCGCGACGGCTTTCATGAATTCATTATGTTAATGAACCGCCGGTCAGTGGGAGTAGCTTTGCCCAAATAAGGATTCTACTTGAACAGATAACGGAAGTGACCCAGGCAGAGGTGACGTCACGCTCAGGGCGCGGTCAACGGGGTGGGGTGAATACCTTGGTGACATGACGTCACTAGCGAGGTACACTTCCCCCTGGCGTTTCACGCCGATGAGGAATTGCTGAGTGGTGACGTCATAGAGCGGGGTTGGAGTTTAAGTTGATTTAGATTCATTTTCCATTGCTCCCTCCCTTGATCAGAGACCCCTTGGGTGTGTGTTTGTACACTGTGTTTGTACACTGTGTGTGTACACTGTGTGTGTGTGCACTGTGTGAGTGGGGGCCAAGCCTCCACGCAGATTGAGGCGAACCGAGTGGTCACTGCAGGAATTAATATCCTTGGTTCTTTCGGTAAAGTCAGGTAAATTAAAAAAACATGTTTCATTAAAGAAAAAAACTTAAATTAAATGACAATTTAAATAATAAAAATAAACATTTTTTTACATTATGAGACCTCCTTTGCCAGTAACAAGATATAGGAATAGGTTTTACCCTTTTAACTGGCACAAAAACTGACACCTTTATTCAAGGCATCATGTTTGCAATAACCACAACACAAGCAGTCAAAATGCAAACAAAAGAGACAACTCTGATAATAATACTGGCACTGTCCTTGAATTTGATTGGTCCACACCCGAGACGCCTTTTGGCGTCTTCTGGTTCAACACCAGTGGAGACTAAGTTCTAAGAAAAGCCGTCTCGGGTGTGGACCAATCAATTTCAAGGACAGTGCATATTATTATCAGAGTTGTCTCTTTTGTTGGCAAATTGACTGCTTGTGTTGTGGTTATTGCAAACATGATGCCTTGAATAAAGGTGTCAGTTTTTGTGCCAGTTAAAAGGGTAAAACCTATTCCTATAAACACATTTTTTCTGTATTATTGTTTTCTATTTACATGACTTTAATCAGAAAGGGTTTTAATCAGAAAGGGTTTTATTCGCCATGAAAGTTCGCACAGACAAGGAATTTACATTCAACATATAGGAATCTTAAATCTTAAATAAGTGGTATACAAATGTCGATTTAAAGCTTTCGTGACTGCAAGGATTCATCTTCTTTGGTTCTTTCGGTAAAGTCACGTAGAATGAGAATAAAATAATAAATTAATAAAACAAAATAACACAATAAAATTCTCACGACGTTTCGGCCACAACACAAGTGGCCTTCATCAGGTGAAGGGACGAGACTGTCTCGAGGACAGCGCTGGAGCGAACACAGCCAAGCTCAGACCGCGACCTTTAAGCTGTGTGAGAAGAGAGCGCCTTTACAAAGGAATTAGCATAAAAATTAGCATTTAAATGGCGGACTTAGCATGATGAACGGTGTAGAGGGGGTGAACATATGCAGACCGGCGAGGGGGGTAGGGGGAGTTTACATATTGATGGTGTGAAAAGGGAATTTAGGCTGATGCGAAAGTTTGGGATACCACTACTTGAAAAGATATACTGTACCATTGGAAATTAGTTTAATGTTTGGTTCGGATAATTCAGCATTGAAATAGCTGCGTGATTAGCTTGTGACTGGTCATAGAAATAGCTATGTTAAAGTCAAATCCTACACATCCACAGAGGCACCTAGTACAAATCAAACAGGAGAATTTAGCATTGAAATAGCTGAGTGATTAGCTTTTGACTGGTCACAAAAATGGCTATGTTAAAGTCAAAGCCTACACATCTACAGAGGCACCTAGTACAAATCAAACAGGAGAATTTAGCATTGAAATAACTGAGGGATTAGCTTGTGACTGGTCATAGAAATAGCTATGTTAAAGTCAAAGCCTACACATCTACAGAGGCACCTAGTATATGGACGCCAAAGGGGCTGCAACAACTCGACAATCATATAGTAAACCGATGTGAAAAAACCTAAGTCTAAATTACATCAATATAATAAATGTACTCAACATATTCTTCAATAAGCTGAGCTATTAACAGTAACTGGGTATACATGAAACTATAATGAATACCATATAGTAAACCAATAAAAAACTAAAATATAAACTACCTCAATGTTTTCAATAAACTATATATTCTCCAATCAGCTAAGCTACCAACAATAAGTCGTTATATATCACAATGCTATATGGTGGAAAAATGGGTGGATTCTTATTCATATTCTTACCCTCAACTTTAGAACCACGGATAGCTACGAGCCCCGTTCAGACAGACGAGTTCATCCATGGTCGGAACGGAGGAGGGGGAGAGAGTCAGCTGCGAGGCGCTATTATACTCCATGTTGTAAACCATACCATTAACCGTGGTGTGAGAGGTATTAAGAGTCAATGCCAGCGAAAGAGCTGCGGGCTGAAGGTCATCGTAAAATACAATTAAGAACCTAAATGGTTTAAAATATCTTTCCAATGGTTACTAAGCCAGAATCCATCTTCGCAGTTGAAATTGTCTCTGTGCTTGTATATGTGAATGGCCTCATGAACGAATCTCTCATGGTAGCCGGTTGGTTTGCAAAGAACCTCCGTCTTGGAGAAGTCAATGTCATGTGAGCCCACTGAATAATAACAGTGATCTGCCACGGCAGAGGAGTTCGTTCTACCGTGTTTCAAGTCTGCTTTATGTTCGCGGATGCGGTCCGAGATATGTTGTTTGGTTTCTCCAATGCAGCTACTACCACAGAGGCACTTTAGTTTGTAAATGCCCGGGTACTGTATGTCTGGAACAGCATCTTTTACAGATGGAACCAGATCACGGATTTTATGTACTGTGTTGAATCGGACCTGGATCTTGTGTTTATTCAGGATTTTGGATATATTTTTAGTGACCCCTGCAATGTAGGGTAAGGTGATGGTTTTGAGTGGCTCCACAAGAGGATCCTTCTTCATGACTGGAGTGATGGCTTTGCGGATTTTGTAGTCGGAGTAACACTGTGTGTGTACAGTGTGTAAATTGTGTGTGTACAATGTGTATGTGTGTACAATGTGTATGTGTGTGTACACTGTGTGTGTACACTGTGTGTACACGGTGTGTACACGGTGTGTGTGTGTACACGGTGTGTACACGGTGTGTGTGTGTACACGGTGTGTGTGTGTAGACTGTGTGTAGACTGTGTGTGTGCACTGTGTGAGTGGGGGCCAAGCCTCCACGCAGATTGAGGCGAACCGAGTGGTCACAGCAGGAATTAATATTCTTGGTTCTTTCGGTAAAGTCAGGTAAATTAAAAAAACATGTTTCATTAAAGAAAAAAACTTAAATTAAATGACAATTTTAATAATAAAAATAAACATTTTTTTACATTATGAGACCTCCTTTGCCAGTAACAAGATATAGGAATAGGTTTTACCCTTTTAACTGGCACAAAAACTGACACCTTTATTCAAGGCATCATGTTTGCAATAACCACAACACAAGCAGTCAAAATGTACAACATACTATTGAGCCATTCAAAACGAGTAGGCCATTGCATGCTGGCGTCTGGGTAAAAATGTATGAAATTCTAAACATTACCTACAAACTCCACAACCAAGATGCCACATCAACCATCGCCCCCTACTGACAGGCTCTTGTCCACATGCAGGCCGGTGCAGGGCCACCAACTTGTGCCACACAGGGGCAGCTGCTACTTGGGGATGCTCTTCAAGTGTTTGAGACGAGATACGATACAAAACTCCGAATTGCCAGAGGCGATTAAGCAAGCACCGTATAAATGGAATTATTAGAACATAGTGAATGCTTGGAAGCTTATTGGTTCTCGCTCCTGGTTAGAGATCTACCCAACCCACAGGTCAACAAAGACTGGCCGATCTTACCCTGCAGGTTGAACCTAGGAATTGATTGTTCAACTTCACATTCTTGTCATTAAAGGCCTGTGACAAAGGTGCATCTATTGGAGCGACATCGTCCCAAGCTTACACATCTACCGGGTCTCTATTTGACTTTGTATTGTCTAGGAAATCCACCCACACCTCCACTTCCACAAACTGCTGGGAGTAGCCTCGCTCTGCCTCACAGTCAGAATTCTCCTCCTGCTTCACGTTGCCTCCATCGATGTTAAGGTCCCATTGTGGAGTTGAATTTTCATCTTCACATTTTACCTTCACTTCTTCGCTCTTCACCATCACTTCTTCACATTTCACCTTCACCTCTTCATACTTCACCTCGATACCTTTAAAAGTGTCCAAGCTGGGTTTTTCTTCCGGTTCTTGTTTCATGAGGGATGAGCTCATTGCGGCACTTTGACTTTCACAAGCTGATTTCAGACTCCACTCCTTGTGGATCTTCTGATGCTTGTGAGTTCTCTGGTGTACATGAAGATGTGGTGACTGTGCAAACGCCTTCCCACACACACTGCACTTGAAGGGTTTCTCTCCTGTGTGTGTTCTCTGGTGTATTTGAAGATTTGGTAAAAGTGCAAACGCCTTCCCACACACACTGCACTTGAAGGGTTTCTCTCCCGTGTGAGTTCTCTGGTGCCTTACAAGAGCAGATGGATCTGAAAACGCCTTCCCACACACACTGCACTTGAAGGGTTTCTCTCCCGTGTGAGTTCTCTGGTGTCTTACAAGAGTAGATGGATCTGAAAACGCCTTCCCACACACACTGCACTTGAAGGGTTTCTCTCCTGTGTGTGTTCTCTGGTGTATTTGAAGATTTGGTGAAAGTGCAAAAGCCTTCCCACACACACTGCACTTGAAGGGTTTCTCTCCTGTGTGTGTTCTCTGGTGTCTTTGAAGATTTGTTGAACGTGAAAACGCCTTCCCACACACACTGCACTTGAAGGGTTTCTCTCCTGTGTGTGTTCTCTGGTGTAATTGAAGATTTGGTGAAAGTGCAAACGCCTTCCCACACACACTGCACTTGAAGGGTTTCTCTCCTGTGTGTGTTCTCTGGTGTAATTGAAGATTTGGTGAAAGTGCAAACGCCTTCCCACACACACTGCACTTGAAGGGTCTTTCTCCCGTGTGTGTTCTCTGGTGTCTTACAAGAGCAGATGGATCTGAAAACGCTTTCCCACACAAACTGCACTTAAAGAGTTTCTCTCCTGTGTGCGTTCTCTGGTGTACTTGAAGATGTGGTGACTGTGAAAACGCCTTCCCACACACACTGCACTTGAAGGGTTTCTCTCCCGTGTGTGTTCTCTGGTGTTTTTTAAGATTAGATGAATGTGCAAACGCCTTCCCACACACACTGCACTTGAAGGGTTTCTCTCCTGTGTGTGTTCTCTGGTGTATTTGAAGATTTGGTGAAAGTGAAAAGGCCTTCCCACACACACTGCACTTGAAGGGTTTCTCTCCTGTGTGTGTTCTATGGTGCCGTGTCAAATTTCCAGTACGATCTGTGTTGTTTGCATGCCGGTCGCATTGTTGCCTTTTTGCACCGAACCGCGCCGAGTGCCTTTGCTCCATCGGACAAATTCTGCAGAGGAAGCGACAGCTGCAGACAGAAAAAAAGAATATAAACACCATCTACACGTCAGTATCGATGCACAGAGGAATGCATACACACAGTAACACGTGACTAACACGTCTATACTTATTCATATATTAATTTTATCGTGAAAAAGTGTCCCAAATTCATCAAACGGGCTGTTATGGCACACAATGAGAGGGCAAATGGTCAAAAACGTGTCTGGAAACCCTAGCATCTTCAAAATGAATGTTAACCTAAAACTCCGAGCACACAATTTCGGATGTCTGGCTACAAAAGGAATATTTATAAAAGCTAAATTCAGCTGACATAGCAAAGGGTGTTGAAAATAATACTATTTGTGTTATGCAGAAATGCATAAATTAATGTTCAATCGCAACTTAGAGGTGTGAAGCCAGGCACAGATGTCCTTGAATGCTGGGATGAGCAGTTCCGACTTCAGCTGCACGTGTGCTGTGATACATTCAAACAAAGAGTTCCAGAGAAAAACAAAAATAAACTGTTTTGATATAACCTCCGTGCTCAATAGAGTTAATATATTATGAGACCTCCTTTGCTAGTAACAAGATATAGTAATAGGTTCTACTCTTTTAACTGGAACAAAAAACTGACACCTTCATTCAAGGCATCATGTTTGCAATAACCACAACACAAGCATTCAAAATGCAAACAATAGAGACAACTCTGATAATAAGCACTGTCCTTGAATTTGATTGGTCCACACCCGAGACGCCTTTTGGCGTCTTCTGTTTCAACACCAGTGGAGACTAGGTTCTAAGAAAAGCCGTCTCGGGTGTGGACCAATCAATTTCAAGGACAGTGCTTAGTATTATCAGAGTTGTCTCTTTTGTTTGCATTTTGACTGCTTGTGTTGTGGTTATTGCAAACATGATGCCTTGAATAAAGGTGTCAGTTTTTGTGCCAGTTAAAAGGGTAAAACCTATTCCTATATCTTGTTTCTGGCAAAGAGGTCTCATAATGTAAATGCTCACCCCGAGCCCTCAATACTCTGATGGTGCGCTGTTTTTGAGTTGTACGCCTTTTGGCGTCTTCTGGTCCAACACCAATGGAGACTAGGCTCTAAGAAAAGCTGTCTCGGGTGTGGACCAATCAAATTCAAGGACAGTGCATATTATCAGAGTTGTCTTTTTTGTTTGCATTCTGACTGCTTGTGTTGTGGTTTTTGCAAACATGATGCCTTGAATAAAGGTGTCAGTTTTTGTGCCAGTTAAAAGGGTAAAACCTATTCCTATATCTTGTTTCTGGCAAAGGAGGTCTCATAATGTAAATGCTCACCCCGAGCCCTCAATACTCTGATGGTGCGCTGTTTTTGAGTTGTACGCCTTTTGGCGTCTTCTGGTCCAACACCAATGGAGACTAGGCCCTAAGAAAAGCTGTCTCGGGTGTGGACCAATCAAATTCAAGGACAGTGCATATTATCAGAGTTGTCTTTTTTGTTTGCATTCTGACTGCTTGTGTTGTGGTTTTTGCAAACATGATGCCTTGAATAAAGGTGTCAGTTTTTGTGCCAGTTAAAAGGGTAAAACCTATTCCTATAAGGTTAAAATTGTCAACTATTTTTTGGGGATCTGAAAAATATTCCCCATTTCGGTGAAGCTCAACGGGCAGATTTTCTGTTTTGGATGCCTTTTCGATAGATTTGATTGTTTTACAAAAAATCCTGGCATTTCCATGTGATTCCAGGAGAGTGAAGGAAAAATAGGCATTTTTTGCATGCCGTATTTTTTTTCCAAATCTATTCCTTAAAATCCTGTATTCTAGCCAGTCATTTACCAAATTACTTTTCTGAGCACATGCCCAAGCCTTGTCCCTAGTTTTCATGAGCTTTGTAATCAAAGGATCATACCATGGTGGGCAGTTGCCTTTAGTTTTAAATCTAACCAACGGAGCATGTTTGTTAAGAATTTGGAGAAACGTGTACCTGAAAGTCTCCCAAGCTGTAGTCAGGTTGGGGATATCACAGACCTTATCAATATCCGAGTGAAGCACATCATTTGTAAATGCCTGAGTGCTGAAGTGCCTCAAAGAGTGCTTCTCAACAAATTTAGGGGGGGCTTGGGTCTGGCTGATGATCTCACACCAAAAATGAAGGAGTGATCACTAAGGTTATTACCCAGAACACCAGTCAGTGCAAAAATTGGGAGGGGCATTTGTCAATAGGACGTCAAGCAGAGTTGACTGTCTCGGATTTTTTAGGTTGGGTCTTGTGGGGACATTTATTAATTGAAACAAGTTAAATTCATCTGTAAAATTTGTGGCCACGGCCGGCGGGTTTAGCCAATTCCAATTTAGATCACCCACTAAAATTATTTCACCTTTAGGGAGGCCACCAAAAAGCTCTCTCAGTGCCGATGCAGCTTCAACATCCTTCCCACAAGGCGGTCTATAGCAGCACACTACCAATATCTGTTGATTATTTGGGAGAGTTATTCTGAGAGCCAGACCTTCAAAGCAACATTTTTTAAACAAGGAGTGAGCTGGTGAACATGCAATAGTGTTACGAACATAGATGGAAATTCCACCTCCTTTAGATCCTCGGTCAAGCCGAAAAAGGTTGTAGTTTTCAATCGTAATCTGCAAGTCATTGACGGCAGGAGTGAGAAATGTTTCTGTTAGGCAAAAAATGTCCGGATCAAGATTTGCCACTTCTAGTTTTAGTTGACTTAATTTAATCACAAGCCCTCTGATGTTGACATGTAGAACACCAACACCTTTCCTGCCAGAAAAATCTACAGAATTATACGAGCTCTTTTCATTTGGGCCAGGATAAAGCTCAATACCACCCAGGAATAAGAAAAGTAGAATTAACAGTTTGCATAAGTATTTTCTGTGAAAGGATGAAGAGCGGCGGACCTTGGACGAATAGCAGCAGCTCGCAGATGGTGTTATTTTTAAGAGCAGAATGAAGTTTGGAAGGAGTGCTGGTGAAGTAATGGGACAAAGATAGGGTTTAAAAGGATACAATGATGGAGTGTAGAAGTGTCTATAAGCTGTTTCATTTGCAGGTGTAGTGGCAAATCGAGCAACAAGTATGGATGCAAAGTAACGAGGGTAGCTGTTTGTAAAGTTGAGTGTGGCACTAGATATGGCCGGGAGGGACAGCAGTAGGACAAACAGCAGGAGAATTGCCATCTCTAAAATATTCGGGGTATACACAGATTTACACACAAGTGGAAATAGAAAAATATATATATACTTGTAGGCCGAGGGTGAGAAAAACGTCTTGCCGCACTCGTCACACATGCACGGCTTCTCGCCCACGTGCTAGGGTTTAACAGCGCCCACCCCCCTCTCCCAGACAGCAGATTCTTGGCTGTTGTGGGCTCGGCTGAACCGCTTGCACCACCTCCTTTCCCCGCCGCAGGATGGTGCTCGAGCTAGCCCTCCTTGAGCTCAGCCCACGACTGGAATGTCGTTTCTTGGCCTCTCGTCTCTCTGCTGCCCGTCCAGACGGCCCCACTGAAGCCCACACAGGGGAACTCTTCATTCACAACCCTCAGCCGTCTCGAATGATCTCCGTGAAGTTGTCCAGGATGGAGCGCACGTCCGCCTTGAGCCGCTTGTTGAACGACTGCAGCAGCGCCTCCTTGCTCTGGGGCAGCGCCCGCGACATCTCGGGGCAGCAGCAGTGGAGAGAGCGCGACTCTCCCTCAGGACAGCAGTGGACGGGGCACGGCTCTCCCTCCGGGCAGCAGTGGACGGGGCACGGCTCTCCCTCAGGGCAGCAGTGGAGAGAGCGCGGCTCTCCCTCAGGGCAGCAGTGGACAGAGCGCGGCTCTCCCTCAGGGCAGCAGTGGACGGATCACGGGGCTCCCTCAGGGCAGCAGTGGAGAGGGCACGGCTCTGACCTCAGGGCAGCAGTGGATGGATCACGGGGCTCCCTCAGGGCAGCAGTGGACAGAGCACGGCTCTGCCCTCAGGGCAGCAGTGGATGGATCACGGGGCTCCCTCAGGGCAGCAGTGGAGAGGGCACGGGGCTCTGCCCTCAGGGCAGCAGTGGATGGATCACGGGGCTCCCTCAGGGCAGCAGTGGATGGATCATGGCTCTGCCCTCAGGGCAGCAGTGGATGGATCACGACTCTCTCTGCCCTCAGGGCAGCAGTGGATGGATCACGCTCTAGGCCGCTACAATAACCGGAAGCCCACGGCCCCACCCAGTTACGCCCGCCGGGAAAATTCTCATTTCTCTCTCTCTCTCTCTCAACTTTGCACTCCGAACGTCGTGTTGTTGTATCGTTCGTGTTTGGGGGAGCGAGACACTAGGGGAGAGAGACACGGGGAGAGAGACACGGGAAAGAGACACGAAGAGACACTAGGAGACATGCACGGGGAGAGAGACACGGGGAGAGAGACACGGGAAAGAGACACGGGGAGAGAGACACGGGGAGAGGGACACGGGGAGAGGGACACGGGGAGAGAGACACGGGGAGAGAGACACGGGGAGAGAGACACGGGGAGAGAGACACGGGGAGAGAGACACGGGGAAAGAGACACGGGGAGAGAGACAGAGACAACTAGGATACAGAGACACGGGGAGAGACACTATTGGAGAGAGACACAAGGACAGAGACACGAGGAGAGAGACACGGGGAGACACAGACACAAGGAGAGGGACACGGGGAGAGAGACACGTGGTTGGGTAGTGACACACTTACTAAGTCCATTCAACTCTTCTCAACAGTACACACCAACACAGTGCGCAATACACACACACTTCATATACACACATACATTATACATAGACCTATACACACACTTATACACATGATACACATATACACACGAACACATTATACACACATTAAACACACATGTACACATTATACACATACATAATACACACATTTGTACACATTACACACATACATTATACACACACTTGTACACATTACACACATACATTATACACACACTTGTACACATTACACACTTACATTATACACACGTGTACACATTATACACACGGCACACTAAATCACGATTAAACATAATAAAATAAAAAATCGTAGCGACTCAAAGGGAGCAGACGGCCGAAAGCCTGCGGCCTAGCCCGCGTGGTGCCAACCACTCCCACGCAAAGACCTCACACACACACACTGACAATCTCACACACACTCACTGACAACCTCACACTCACACACTGACAACCTCACACACACACACTGACAACCTCACACACACTGACAACCTCACACTCACACACTGACAACCTCACACTCACACACTGACAACCTCACACACACACACACTGACAACCTCACACTCACACACACTGACAACCTCACACTCACACACTGACAACCTCACACACACACACTGACAATCTCACACTCACAAACTGACAACCTCACACACACACACTGACAACCTCACACACACACACTGACAACCTCACACACACTGACAACCTCACACTCACAAACTGACAACCTCACACTCACACACTGACAACCTCACACTCACACACACTGACAACCTCACACTCACACACTGACAACCTCACACTCACACACACTGACAACCTCACACACACACTGACAACCTCACACACACACACACTGACAACCTCACACTCACACACTGACAACCTCACACTCACACACACTGACAACCTCACACTCACACACACTGACAACCTCACACTCACACACTGACAACCTCACACACACACACTGACAATCTCACACTCACAAACTGACAACCTCACACACACACACTGACAACCTCACACACACACACTGACAACCTCACACACACTGACAACCTCACACTCACAAACTGACAACCTCACACTCACACACTGACAACCTCACACTCACACACACTGACAACCTTACACTCACACACTGACAACCTCACACTCACACACACTGACAACCTCACACACACACTGACAACCTCACACTCACACAGGCTGACAATCTCACACTCACACTGACAACCTCACACACACACTGACAACCTCACACTCACACACACTGACAACCTCACACTCACACACACTGACAACCTCACACTCACACACTGACAACCTCACACACACACACTGACAATCTCACACTCACAAACTGACAACCTCACACACACACACTGACAACCTCACACACACACACTGACAACCTCACACTCACACACACTGACAACCTCACACTCACAAACTGACAACCTCACACACACACACTGACAACCTCACACTCACACACTGACAACCTCACACTCACACACACTGACAACCTCACACTCACACACTGACAACCTCACACTCACACACACTGACAACCTCACACACACACTGACAACCTCACACTCACACAGGCTGACAATCTCACACTCACACTGACAACCTCACACACACACTGACAACCTCACACTCACACACACTGACAACCTCACACTCACACACACTGACGATAGACGAAGCCTGCGGCGTGAGAATTAATCCTCAAATTAGTTAAAAATGCACTAACAGATTTAGGGGTGACTGAAGATCTTCCACCTATCGATCTCTGCAATTAAGTTTTTAAACACCTTAGTTGGGTAGCCAAATTAAAGTTTAAACCGTTAGGCCTAATGCTTGAGGCCTACTAACCTGTTTCTAGGCAAAGCCTGAATCCTCAATTACGTTTAATTTACTTACAGATTAAGAATGCTCCATAAGAACATTTATTGATTACCGGAGTGTTGATGATGGGTGATGGTGTTGATGATGTATAAACCAGCAAATCTTAAAAAAGTATTACAACGCTGTATGCTCAAATCCCAGTGTGATACATGTCAAACAATACCAACCATAAGATAGATTAACCATATGTTTTCGAAATCATTCAAAAAAACAATTTTACAACAGTAATCACAGGAAGTGCGATTCTCATTTAACAATAACTCAACACTACCACCCATAGACTCAACACTACAGGTGGATCGTTGGAACGCAGGACCGTGAACCATGGCGAAGGCTTGAGGGGGGCCTTCGTCCAGCAGTGGATAGATCGTGGCTGATGATGATCACAAATCTCTGAACTCTTGCCCGCCCCCCCCCCCGCCCCCCACTCTCGCACATACAGACAAGGCCCCCCACTTCCTGCGGTTGGGGAACGTGGAGGTGAACGCGGGGCAGAACGCGACGTTCCAGTGCATCGTGACGGGACGGAACTCAGGGCCCACACGCCTCGCGCTGCAGGTGAGACTCCCATAGGGTTCAGTGTTAATCAGTGAGACTCCGACAGGGTTCTGTGATAATCAGCGAAACTCCCATAGGGTTCAGTGTTAATCAGTGAGACTCCCATAGGGTTCAGTGTTAATCAGTGAGACTCCCACAGGGTTCTGTGATAATCAGTGAGACTTCCATAGGGTTCAGTGTTAATCACTGAGACTCCCACAGGGTTCAGTGTTCATCAGTGAGACTCCCATCGGGTTCAGTGTTAATCACTGAGACTCCCACAGGGTTCAGTGTTAATCAGTGAGACTCCCACAGGGTTCAGTGGTAATCAGTGAGACTCCCATAGGGTTCAGTGTTAATCAGTGAGACTCCCACAGGGTCCTGTGATAATCAGTGAAACTCCCATAGGGTTCAGTGTTAATCAGTGAGACTCCCATAGGGTTCAGTGTTAATCAGTGAGACTCCCACAGGGTTCTGTGATAATCAGTGAGACTTCCATAGGGTTCAGTGTTAATCAGTGAGACTCCCACAGGGTTCAGTGGTAATCAGTGAGACTTCCATAGGGTTCACTATTAACCAGTGAGACTCCCACAGGGTTCAGTGTTCATCAGTGAGACTCCCACAGGGTTCTGTGATAATCAGTGAAACTCCCATAGGGTTCTGTGTTATTTAGTGAGACTCCCATAGGGTTCAGTGTTAATCAGTAGGGCTCGCACAGGGTTCAGTGTTAATCAGTGAGACTCCCATAGGGTTCAGTGTTAATCAGTGGGGCTCCCACAGGGTTCAGTGTTAATCAGTGAGATTCCCATAGGGTTCAGTGTTAATCAGTGAGACTCCCACAGGGTTCAGTGTTAATCAGTGAGACTCCCACAGGGTTCAGTGTTAATCAGTGAGACACCCATAGGGTTCAGTGTTAATCAATGAGACTCCCACAGGGTTCAGTGTTAATCAGTGAGACTCCCACAGGGTTCTGTGATAATCAGTGAGACTTCCATAGGGTTCAGTGTTAATCACTGAGACTCCCACAGGGTTCAGTGTTCATCAGTGAGACTCCCATAGGGTTCAGTGTTAATCACTGAGACTCCCACAGGGTTCAGTGTTAATCAGTGAGACTCCCACAGGGTTCAGTGGTAATCAGTGAGACTCCCATAGAGTTCAGTGTTAATCAGTGAGACTCCCACAGGGTTCTGTGATAATCAGTGAAACTCCCATAGGGTTCAGTGTTAATCAGTGAGACTCCCATAGGGTTCAGTGTTAATCAGTGAGACTCCCACAGGGTTCTGTGATAATCAGTGAGACTTCCATAGGGTTCAGTGTTAATCACTGAGACTCCCACAGGGTTCAGTGTTCATCAGTGAGACTCCCATAGGGTTCAGTGTTAATCACTGAGACTCCCACAGGGTTCAGTGTTAATCAGTGAGACTCCCACAGGGTTCAGTATTAATCAGCGAGATTCCCATAGGGTTCAGTGTTAATCAGTGAGACTCCCATAGGGTTCAGTGTTAATTGGTGAGGCTTCCATAGGGTTCAGTGTTAATCAGTGAGACTCCCATAGGGTTCAGTGTTAATCAGTGAGACTCCCATAGGGTTTAGTGTTAATCAGTGAGTCTCCCACAGGGTTCAGTGTTAATCAGTGAGACTCCCACAGGGTTCAGTGTTAATCAGTGAGACCCCCATAGGGTTCAGTGTTAATCAGTGAGACTCCCATAGGGTTCAGTGTTAATCAGTGAGACTCACACAGAGTTCTGTGTTAATAAGTGAGACTCCCACAGGGTTCAGTTTTAATCAGTGAGACTCCCATAGGGTTCGGTGTTAATCAGTGAGACTCCCACAGGGTTCAGTGTTAATCAGTGAGACTCCCACAGGGTTCAGTGTTAATCAGTGAGACTCCCATAGGGTTCAGTGTTAATCAGTGAGACTCCCACAGGGTTCAGTGTTAATCAGTGAGACTCCCATAGGGTTCAGTGTTAATCAGTGAGACTCACACAGGGTTCTGTGTTAATAAGTGAGACTCCCACAGGGTTCATTGTTAATCAGTGAGACTCCCATAGGGTTCGGTGTTAATCAGTGAGACTCCCACAGGGTTCAGTATTTATCAGTGAGACTCCCACAGGGTTCAGTGTTAATCAGTGAGACTCCCATAGGGTTCAGTGTTAATCAGTGAGACTCCCATAGGGTTCAGTGTTAATCAGTGAGACTCCCATAGGGTTCAGTGTTAATCAGTGAGACTCCCATAGGGTTCAGTGTTAATCAGTGAGACTCCCATAGGGTTCAGTGTTAATCAGTGAGACTCCCATAGGGTTCAGTGTTAATCAGTGAGACTCCCACAGGGTTCAGTGTTAATCAGTGAGACTCCCATAGGGTTCAGTGTTAATCAGTGAGACTCCCACAGGGTTCAGTGTTAATCAGTGAGACTCCCACAGGGTTCAGTGTTAATCAGTGAGACTCCCACAGGGTTCAGTGTTAATCAGTGAGACTCCCATAGGGTTCAGTGTTAATCAATGAGACTCCCACAAGGTTCAGTTTTAATCAGTGAGACTCCCATCGTGTTCAGTGTTAATCAGTGAGACTCCCATAGGGTTTAGTGTTAATCAGTGGGGCTCCCACATGCTTCAGTGTTAATCAGTGAGACTCCCACAGGGGTCAGTGTTAATCAGTGAGACTCCCATAGGGTTCAGTGTTAATCAGTGAGACTCCCACAGGGTTCAGTATTAATCAGCGAGATTCCCATAGGGTTCAGTGTTAATCAGTGAGACTCCCACAGGGTTCAGTGTTAATCAGTGAGACTCCCACAGGGTTCAGTGTTAATCAGTGAGACTCCCATAGGGTTCAGTGTTAATCAATGAGACTTCCACAAGGTTCAGTGTTAATCAGTGAGACTCCCATCGTGTTCAGTGTTAATCAGTGAGACTCCCATAGGGTTCAGTGTTAATCAATGGGGCTCCCACAGGCTTCGGTGTTAATCAGTGAGACTCCTACAGGGGTCAGTGTTAATCAGTGAGACTCCCATAGGGTTCAGTGTTAATCAGTGAGACTCCCATAGGGTTTAGTGTTAATCAGTGGGGCTCCCACACGCTTCAGTGTTAATCAGTGAGACTCCCACAGGGGTCAGTGTTAATCAGTGAGACTCCCATAGGGTTCAGTGTTAATCAGTGAGACTCCCACAGGGTTCAGTATTAATCAGCGATATTCCCATAGGGTTCAGTGTTAATCAGTGAGACTCCCACAGGGTTCAGTGTTAATCAGTGAGACTCCCACAGGGTTCAGTGTTAATCAGTGAGACTCCCATAGGGTTCAGTGTTAATCAATGAGACTTCCACAAGGTTCAGTGTTAATCAGTGTGACTCCCACAGGGTTCAGTGTTAATCAGTGAGACTCCCACAGGGTTCAGTTTTAATCAGTGAGACTCCCATAGGGTTCAGTGTTAATCAATGAGACTCCCACAAGGTTCAGTTTTAATCAGTGAGACTCCCATCGTGTTCAGTGTTAATCAGTGAGACTCCCATAGGGTTTAGTGTTAATCAGTGGGGCTCCCACATGCTTCAGTGTTAATCAGTGAGACTCCCACAGGGGTCAGTGTTAATCAGTGAGACTCCCATAGGGTTCAGTGTAAATCAGTGAGACTCCCACAGGATTCAGTATTAATCAGCGAGATTCCCATAGGGTTCAGTGTTAATCAGTGAGACTCCCACAGGGTTCAGTGTTAATCAGTGAGACTCCCACAGGGTTCAGTGTTAATCAGTGAGACTCCCTTAGGGTTCAGTGTTAATCAATGAGACTTCCACAAGGTTCAGTGTTAATCAGTGAGACTCCCATCGTGTTCAGTGTTAATCAGTGAGACTCCCATAGGGTTCAGTGTTAATCAGTGGGGCTCCCATAGGGTTCAGTGTTAATCAGTGAGACTCCCATAGGGTTTAGTGTTAATCAGTGGGGATCCCACACGCTTCAGTGTTAATCAGTGAGACTCCCACAGGGGTCAGTGTTAATCAGTGAGACTCCCATAGGGTTCAGTGTTAATCAGTGAGACTCCCACAGGGTTCAGTATTAATCAGCGATATTCCCATAGGGTTCAGTGTTAATCAGTGAGACTCCCACAGGGTTCAGTGTTAATCAGTGAGACTCCCACAGGGTTCAGTGTTAATCAGTGAGACTCCCATAGGGTTCAGTGTTAATCAATGAGACTTCCACAAGGTTCAGTGTTAATCAGTGAGACTCCCATCATGTTCAGTGTTAATCAGTGAGACTCCCATAGGGTTCAGTGTTAATCAGTGGGGCTCCCACAGGCTTCGGTGTTAATCAGTGAGACTCCCACAGGGGTCAGTGTTAATCAGTGAGACCCCCATAGGGTTCAGTGTTAATCAGTGAGACTCCCATAGCGTTCAGTGTTAATCAGTGAGACTCACATAGGGTTCTGTGTTAATAAGTGAGACTCCCACAGGGTTCAGTTTTAATCAGTGAGACTCCCATAGGGTTCGGTTTTAATCAGTGGGACTCCCACAGGGTTCAGTGTTAATCAGTGAGACTCCCATAGGGTTCAGTGTTAATCAGTGAGACTCCCACAGGGTTCAGTGTTAATCAGTGAGACTCACACAGGGTTCTGTGTTAATAAGTGAGACTCCCATAGGGTTTAGTGTTAATCAGTGGGGCTCCCACACGCTTCAGTGTTAATCAGTGAGACTCCCACAGGGGTCAGTGTTAATCAGTGAGACTCCCATAGGGTTCAGTGTTAATCAGTGAGACTCCCACAGGGTTCAGTATTAATCAGCGATACTCCCATAGGGTTCAGTGTTAATCAGTGAGACTCCCACAGGGTTCAGTGTTAATCAGTGAGACTCCTACAGGGTTCAGTGTTAATCAGTGAGACTCCCATAGGGTTCAGTGTTAATCAATGAGACTTCCACAAGGTTCAGTGTTAATCAGTGAGACTCCCATCGTGTTCACTGTTAATCAGTGAGACTCCCATAGGGTTCAGTGTTAATCAGTGGGGCTCCCACAGGCTTTGGTGTTAATCAGTGAGACTCCCACAGGGGTCAGTGTTAATCAGTGAGACCCCCATAGGGTTCAGTGTTAATCAGTGAGACTCCCATAGGGTTCAGTGTTAATCAGTGAGACTCACATAGGGTTCTGTGTTAATAAGTGAGACTCCCACAGGGTTCAGTTTTAATCAGTGAGACTCCCATAGGGTTCGGTTTTAATCAGTGGGACTCCCACAGGGTTCAGTGTTAATCAGTGAGACTCCCATAGGGTTCAGTGTTAATCAGTGAGACTCCCACAGGGTTCAGTGTTAATCAGTGAGACTCACACAGGGTTCTGTGTTAATAAGTGAGACTCCCACAGGGTTCATTGTTAATCAGTGAGACCCCCATAGGGTTCGGTGTTAATCAGTGAGACTCCCACAGGGTTCAGTGTTAATCATGTGAGACTCCCACAGGGTTCAGTGTTAATCAGTGAGACTCCCATAGGGTTCAGTGTTAATCAGTGAGACTCCCATAGGGTTCAGTGTTAATCAGTGAGACTCCCATAGGGTTCAGTGTTAATCAGTGAGACTCCCACAGGGTTCAGTGTTAATCAGTGAGACTCCCATAGGGTTCAGTGTTAATCAGTGAGACTCCCACAGGGTTCAGTGTTAATCAGTGAGACTCCCATAGGGTTCAGTGTTAATCAGTGAGACTCCCACAGGGTTCAGTGTTAATCAGTGAGACTCCCACAGGGTTCAGTGTTAATCAGTGAGACTCCCACATGGTTCAGTGTTAATCAGTGAGACTCCCATAGGGTTCAGTGTTAATCAATGAGACTCCCACAAGGTTCAGTGTTAATCAGTGAGACTCCCATCGTGTTCAGTGTTAATCAGTGAGACACCCATAGGGTTCAGTGTTAATCAGTGGGGCTCCCACACGCTTCAGTGTTAATCAGTGAGACTCCCACAGGGGTCAGCGTTAATCAGTGAGACTCCCATAGGGTTCAGTGTTAATCAGTGAGACTCCCACAGGGTTCAGTGTTAATCGGTGAGACTTCCATAGGGTTCAGTGTTAATCAGTGAGACTCCCATAGGGTTCAGTGTTAATCAGTGAGACTCCCATAGGGTTCAGTGTTAATCAGTGAGTCTCCCACAGGGTTCAGTGTTAATCAGTGAGACTCCCACAGGGTTCAGTGTTAATCAGTGAGACTCCCACAGGGTTCAGTGTTAATCAGTGAGACTCCCACATGGTTCAGTGTTAATCAGTGAGACTCCCATAGGGTTCAGTGTTAATCAGTGAGACTCCCACAGGGTTCAGTGTTAATCAGTGAGACTCACACAGGGTTCTGTGTTAATAAGTGAGACTCCCATAGGGTTTAGTGTTAATCAGTGGGGCTCCCACACGCTTCAGTGTTAATCAGTGAGACTCCCACAGGGGTCAGTGTTAATCAGTGAGACTCCCATAGGGTTCAGTGTTAATCAGTGAGACTCCCACAGGGTTCAGTATTAATCAGCGATATTCCCATAGGGTTCAGTGTTAATCAGTGAGACTCCCACAGGGTTCAGTGTTAATCAGTGAGACTCCTACAGGGTTCAGTGTTAATCAGTGAGACTCCCATAGGGTTCAGTGTTAATCAATGAGACTTCCACAAGGTTCAGTGTTAATCAGTGAGACTCCCATCGTGTTCACTGTTAATCAGTGAGACTCCCATAGGGTTCAGTGTTAATCAGTGGGGCTCCCACAGGCTTTGGTGTTAATCAGTGAGACTCCCACAGGGGTCAGTGTTAATCAGTGAGACCCCCATAGGGTTCAGTGTTAATCAGTGAGACTCCCATAGGGTTCAGTGTTAATCAGTGAGACTCACATAGGGTTCTGTGTTAATAAGTGAGACTCCCACAGGGTTCATTTTTAATCAGTGAGACTCCCATAGGGTTCGGTTTTAATCAGTGGGACTCCCACAGGGTTCAGTGTTAATCAGTGAGACTCCCATAGGGTTCAGTGTTAATCAGTGAGACTCCCACAGGGTTCAGTGTTAATCAGTGAGACTCACACAGGGTTCTGTGTTAATAAGTGAGACTCCCACAGGGTTCATTGTTAATCAGTGAGACTCCCATAGGGTTCGGTGTTAATCAGTGAGACTCCCACAGGGTTCAGTGTTAATCATGTGAGACTCCCACAGGGTTCAGTGTTAATCAGTGAGACTCCCATAGGGTTCAGTGTTAATCAGTGAGACTCCCATAGGGTTCAGTGTTAATCAGTGAGACTCCCATAGGGTTCAGTGTTAATCAGTGAGACTCCCACAGGGTTCAGTGTTAATCAGTGAGACTCCCATAGGGTTCAGTGTTAATCAGTGAGACTCCCACAGGGTTCAGTGTTAATCAGTGAGACTCCCATAGGGTTCAGTGTTAATCAGTGAGACTCCCACAGGGTTCAGTGTTAATCAGTGAGACTCCCACAGGGTTCAGTGTTAATCAGTGAGACTCCCACATGGTTCAGTGTTAATCAGTGAGACTCCCATAGGGTTCAGTGTTAATCAATGAGACTCCCACAAGGTTCAGTGTTAATCAGTGAGACTCCCATCGTGTTCAGTGTTAATCAGTGAGACACCCATAGGGTTCAGTGTTAATCAGTGGGGCTCCCACACGCTTCAGTGTTAATCAGTGAGACTCCCACAGGGGTCAGCGTTAATCAGTGAGACTCCCATAGGGTTCAGTGTTAATCAGTGAGACTCCCACAGGGTTCAGTGTTAATCGGTGAGACTTCCATAGGGTTCAGTGTTAATCAGTGAGACTCCCATAGGGTTCAGTGTTAATCAGTGAGACTCCCATAGGGTTCAGTGTTAATCAGTGAGTCTCCCACAGGGTTCAGTGTTAATCAGTGAGACTCCCACAGGGTTCAGTGTTAATCAGTGAGACTCCCACAGGGTTCAGTGTTAATCAGTGAGACTCCCACATGGTTCAGTGTTAATCAGTGAGACTCCCATAGGGTTCAGTGTTAATCAGTGAGACTCCCACAGGGTTCAGTGTTAATCAGTGAGACTCACACAGGGTTCTGTGTTAATAAGTGAGACTCCCATAGGGTTTAGTGTTAATCAGTGGGGCTCCCACATGCTTCAGTGTTAATCAGTGAGACTCCCACAGGGGTCAGTGTTAATCAGTGAGACTCCCATAGGGTTCAGTGTTAATCAGTGAGACTCCCACAGGGTTCAGTATTAATCAGCGATATTCCCATAGGGTTCAGTGTTAATCAGTGAGACTCCCACAGGGTTCAGTGTTAATCAGTGAGACTCCTACAGGGTTCAGTGTTAATCAGTGAGACTCCCATAGGGTTCAGTGTTAATCAATGAGACTTCCACAAGGTTCAGTGTTAATCAGTGAGACTCCCATCGTGTTCACTGTTAATCAGTGAGACTCCCATAGGGTTCAGTGTTAATCAGTGGGGCTCCCACAGGCTTTGGTGTTAATCAGTGAGACTCCCACAGGGGTCAGTGTTAATCAGTGAGACCCCCATAGGGTTCAGTGTTAATCAGTGAGACTCCCATAGGGTTCAGTGTTAATCAGTGAGACTCACATAGGGTTCTGTGTTAATAAGTGAGACTCCCACAGGGTTCATTTTTAATCAGTGAGACTCCCATAGGGTTCGGTTTTAATCAGTGGGACTCCCACAGGGTTCAGTGTTAATCAGTGAGACTCCCATAGGGTTCAGTGTTAATCAGTGAGACTCCCACAGGGTTCAGTGTTAATCAGTGAGACTCACACAGGGTTCTGTGTTAATAAGTGAGACTCCCACAGGGTTCATTGTTAATCAGTGAGACTCCCATAGGGTTCGGTGTTAATCAGTGAGACTCCCACAGGGTTCAGTGTTAATCATGTGAGACTCCCACAGGGTTCAGTGTTAATCAGTGAGACTCCCATAGGGTTCAGTGTTAATCAGTGAGACTCCCATAGGGTTCAGTGTTAATCAGTGAGACTCCCATAGGGTTCAGTGTTAATCAGTGAGACTCCCACAGGGTTCAGTGTTAATCAGTGAGACTCCCATAGGGTTCAGTGTTAATCAGTGAGACTCCCACAGGGTTCAGTGTTAATCAGTGAGACTCCCATAGGGTTCAGTGTTAATCAGTGAGACTCCCACAGGGTTCAGTGTTAATCAGTGAGACTCCCACAGGGTTCAGTGTTAATCAGTGAGACTCCCACATGGTTCAGTGTTAATCAGTGAGACTCCCATAGGGTTCAGTGTTAATCAATGAGACTCCCACAAGGTTCAGTGTTAATCAGTGAGACTCCCATCGTGTTCAGTGTTAATCAGTGAGACACCCATAGGGTTCAGTGTTAATCAGTGGGGCTCCCACACGCTTCAGTGTTAATCAGTGAGACTCCCACAGGGGTCAGCGTTAATCAGTAAGACTCCCATAGGGTTCAGTGTTAATCAGTGAGACTCCCACAGGGTTCAGTGTTAATCGGTGAGACTTCCATAGGGTTCAGTGTTAATCAGTGAGACTCCCATAGGGTTCAGTGTTAATCAGTGAGACTCCCATAGGGTTCAGTGTTAATCAGTGAGTCTCCCACAGGGTTCAGTGTTAATCAGTGAGACTCCCACAGGGTTCAGTGTTAATCAGTGAGACTCCCACAGGGTTCAGTGTTAATCAGTGAGACTCCCACATGGTTCAGTGTTAATCAGTGAGACTCCCATAGGGTTCAGTGTTAATCAATGAGACTCCCACAAGGTTCAGTGTTAATCAGTGAGACTCCCATCGTGTTCAGTGTTAATCAGTGAGACACCCATAGGGTTCAGTGTTAATCAGTGGGGCTCCCACACGCTTCAGTGTTAATCAGTGAGACTCCCACAGGGGTCAGCGTTAATCAGTGAGACTCCCATAGGGTTCAGTGTTAATCAGTGAGACTCCCACAGGGTTCAGTGTTAATCGGTGAGACTTCCATAGGGTTCAGTGTTAATCAGTGAGACTCCCTAAGGGTTCGGTGTTAATCAGTGAGACTCCCATAGGGTTCAGTGTTAATCAGTGAGTCTCCCACAGGGTTCAGTGTTAATCAGTGAGACTCCCACAGGGTTCAGTGTTAATCAGTGAGACTCCCATAGGGTTCAGTGTTAATCAGTGAGACTCCCATAGGGTTCAGTGTTAATCAGTGAGACTCACACAGGGTTCTGTGTTAATAAGTGAGACTCCTACAGGGATCAGTGTTAATCAGTGAGACTCCCATAGGGTTCGGTGTTAATCAGTAAGACTCCCACAGGGTTCAGTGTTAATCAGTGAGACTCCCACAGGGTTCAGTGCTAATCAGTGAGACTCCCATAGGGTTCAGTGTTAATCAGTGAGACTCCCACAGGGTTCAGTGTTAATCAGTGAGACTCCCATAGGGTTCAGTGTTAATCAATGAGACTCACACAGGGTTCTGTGTTAATAAGTGAGACTCCCACAGGGTTCGTTGTTAATCAGTGAGACTCCCATAGGGTTCGTTGTTAATCAGTGAGACTCCCACAGGGTTCAGTGTTAATCAGTTAGACTCCCACAGGGTTCAGTGTTAATCAGTGAGACTCCCATAGGGTTTAGTGTTAATCAGTGAGACTCCCACAGGGTTCAGTGTTAATCAGTGAGACTCCCATAGGGTTCAGTGTTAATCAGTGAGACTCCCACAGGGTTCAGTGTTAATCAGTGAGACTCCCATAGGGTTCAGTGTTAATCAGTGAGACTCCCACAGGGTTCAGTGTTAATCAGTTAGATTCCCATAGGGTTCAGTGTTAATCAGTGAGACTCCCATAGGGTTCAGTATTAATCAGTGAGACTCCCATAGGGTTCAGTGTTAATCAGTGAGACTCCCATAGGGTTCACTGTTAATTAGTGAGACTCCCACAGGGTTCGGTGTTAATCAGTGAGACTCCCACAGGGTTCAGTGTTAATCAGTGAGACTCCCACAGGGTTCAGTGTTAGTCAGTGAGACTCCCATAGGGTTCAGTGTTAATCAATGAGACTCCCACAGTGTTCAGTGTTAATCAGTGAGACTCCCATCGTGTTCAGTGTTAATCAGTGAGACTCCCATAGGGTTCAGTGTTAATCAGTGGGGCTCCCACAGGGTTCGGTGTTAATCAGTGAGACTCCCACAGGGTTCAGTGTTAATCAGTGAGACTCCCATAGGGTTCAGTGTTAATCAGTGAGACTCCCACAGGGTTCAGTATTAATCAGTGAGACTCCCATAGGGTTAAGTGTTAATCAGTGAGACTCCCATAGGGTTCACTGTTAATCAGTGAGACTCCCACAGGGTTCGGTGTTAATCAGTGAGACTCCCACAGGGTTCAGTGTTAATCAGTGAGACTCCCACAGGGTTCAGTGTTAGTCAGTGAGACTCCCATAGGGTTCAGTGTTAATCAATGAGACTCCCACAGGGTTCAGTGTTAATCAGTGAGACTCCCATCGTGTTCAGTGTTAATCAGTGAGACTCCCATAGGGTTCAGTGTTAATCAGTGGGGCTCCCACAGGGTTCGGTGTTAATCAGTGAGACTCGCACAGGGATCAGTGTTGATCAGTGAGACTCCCATAGGGTTCAGTGTTAATCAGTGAGACTCCCACAGGGTTCAGTGTTAATCGGTGAGACTCCCATACTTTTCAGTGTTAATCAGTGAGACTCCCATGGTGTTCAGTGTTAATCAGTGAGACTCCCATAGGGTTCAGTGTTAATCAGTGAGACTCCCACAGGGTTCAGTGTTAATCAGTGAGACTCCCACAGGGTTCAGTGTTAATCAGTGAGACTCCTACAGGGTTCAGTGTTAATCAGTGAGACTCCCAAAGGGCTCAGTGTTAATCAGTGAGACTCCCATAGGGTTCGGTGTTAATCAGTGAGACTCCCATAGGGTTCAGTGTTAATCAGTGAGACTCCCATAGGGTTCAGTGTTTATCAGTGAGACTCCCATAGTGTTCAGTGTAAATCACTGAGACTCCCATAGGGTTCAGTGTTAATCAATGAGACTCCCATAGGGTTCAGTGTTAATCAGTGAGTCTCCCACAGGGTTCAGTGTTAATCAGTGAGGCTCCCACAGGGTTCAGTATTAATCAGTGAGGCTCCCACATGGTTCAGTGTTAATTGGTGAGACTCCCACAGGGTTCAGTGTTAATCAGTGAGACTCCCACAGTGTTCAGTGTTAATCAGTGAGACTCCCACAAGGCTCAGTGTTAATCAGTGAGACTCCCATAGGGTTCAGTGTTAATCAGTGAGACTCCCACAGGGTTCAGTGTTAATCAGTGAGACACCCATAGGGTTCAGTGTTAATCAGTGAGACTCCCATAGGGTACAGTGTTAATCAGTGAGACTCCCATAGGGTTCAGTGTTAATCAGTGACACTCCCAGAGGGTTCATGTGTTAATCAGTGAGACTCCCATAGGGTTCAGTGTTAATCAATGAGACTCCCATAGGGTTCAGTGTTAATCAGTGAGACTCCCACAGGGTTCGGTGTTAATCAGTGAGACTCCCACAGGGTTCAGTGTTAATCAGTGAGACTCCCACAGGGTTCAGTGTTAGTCAGTGAGACTCCCATAGGGTTCAGTGTTAATCAATGAGACTCCCACAGGGTTCAGTGTTAATCAGTGAGACTCCCATCGTGTTCAGTGTTAATCAGTGAGACTCCCCTAGGGTTCAGTGTTAATCAGTGGGGCTCCCACAGGGTTCGGTGTTAATCAGTGAGACTCCCACAGGGTTCAGTGTTAATCAGTGAGACTCCCATAGGGTTCAGTGTTAATCAGTGAGACTCCCACAGGGTTCAGTGTTAATCAGTGAGACTCCCATGGTGTTCAGTGTTAATCAGTGAGACTCCCATAGGGTTCAGTGTTAATCAGTGAGACTCCCACAGGGTTCAGTGTTAATCAGTGAGACTCCCATAGGGTTCAGTGTTAATCAGTGAGACTCCCACAGGGTTCAGTGTTAATCAGTGAGACTCCTACAGGGTTCAGTGTTAATCAGTGAGACTCCCAAAGGGCTCAGTGTTAATCAGTGAGACTCCCATAGGGTTCGGTGTTAATCAGTGAGACTCCCATAGGGTTCAGTGTTAATCAGTGAGACTCCCATAGGGTTCAGTGTTTATCAGTGAGACTCCCATAGTGTTCAGTGTAAATCACTGAGACTCCCATAGGGTTCAGTGTTAATCAATGAGACTCCCATAGGGTTCAGTGTTAATCAGTGAGACTCCTACAGGGTTCAGTGTTAATCAGTGAGACTCCCAAAGTGCTCAGTGTTAATCAGTGAGACTCCCATAGGGTTCGGTGTTAATCAGTGAGACTCCCATAGGGTTCAGTGTTAATCAGTGAGACTCCCATAGGGTTCAGTGTTTATCAGTGAGACTCCCATAGTGTTCAGTGTAAATCAATGAGACTCCCATAGGGTTCAGTGTTAATCAATGAGACTCCCATAGGGTTCAGTGTTAATCAGTGAGTCTCCCACAGGGTTCAGTGTTAATCAGTGAGGCTCCCACAGGGTTCAGTATTAATCAGTGAGGCTCCCACATGGTTCAGTGTTAATCGGTGAGACTCCCACAGGGTTCAGTGTTAATCAGTGAGACTCCCACAGTGTTCAGTGTTAATCAGTGAGACTCCCACAAGGCTCAGTGTTAATCAGTGAGACTCCCATAGGGTTCAGTGTTAATCAGTGAGACTCCCACAGGGTTCAGTGTTAATCAGTGATACACCCATAGGGTTCAGTGTTAATCAGTGAGACTCCCATAGCGTACAGTGTTAATCAGTGAGACTCCCATAGGGTTCAGTGTTAATCAGTGACACTCCCAGAGGGTTCATGTGTTAATCAGTGAGACTCCCATAGGGTTCAGTGTTAATCAATGAGACTCCCATAGGGTTCAGTGTTAATCAGTGAGACTCCCACAGCGTTCTGTAATAATCAGTGAGACTCCCATCAGGTTCACTATTAATCAGTGAGACTCCCATAGGGATCAGTGTTAATCAGTGAGACTCCCATAGGGTTCAGTGTTAATCAGTGAGACTCCCACAGTGTTCAGTGTTAAACAGTGAGACTCCCATAGGGTTCGTGTTAATCAGTGAGACTCCCATAGGGTTCTGTGTTAATCAGTGAGACTCCCACAGGGTTCAGTGTTAATCAGTGAGACTCCCACAGGGTTCAGTGTTAATCAGTGAGACTCTCATAGGGTTCAGTTTTAATCAATGAGACTCCCACAGGGTTCAGTTTTAATCGGTGAGACTCCCATAGGGTTCAGTGTTAATCAGTGAGACTCCCATAGGGTTCAGTGTTAATCAGTGAGACTCCCATAGGGTTCAGTTTTAATCAGTGAGACTCCCACAGGGTTCAGTGTTAATCAGTGAGACTCCCACAGGGTTCAGTGTTAATCAGTGAGACTCCCACATGGTTCAGTGTTAATCAGTGAGACTCCCAAAGGGCTCAGTGTTAATCAGTGAGACTACCATAGTGTTCTGTGTAAATCACTGAGACTCCCATAGGGTTCAGTGTTAATCAATGAGAATCCCATAGGGTTCAGTGTTAATCAGTGAGTCTCCCACAGGGCTCAGTGTTAATCAGTGAGACTCCCATAGGGTTCAGTGTTAATCAGTGATACTCCCATAGGGTTCACTGTTAATCAGTGAGACCCCCACAGGGTTCGGTGTTAATCAGTGAGACTCCCACAGGGTTCAGTGTTAATCAGTGAGACTCCCACAGGGTTCAGTGTTAGTCAGTGAGACTCCCATAGGGCTCAGTGTTAATCAATGAGACTCCCACAGGGTTCAGTGTTAATCAGTGAGACTCCCATCGTGTTCAGTGTTAATCAGTGAGACTCCCATAGGGTTCAGTGTTAATCAGTGGGGCTCCCACAGGGTTCGGTGTTAATCAGTGAGACTCCCACAGGGTTCAGTGTTAATCAGTGAGACTCCCATAGGGTTCAGTGTTAATCAGTGAGACTCCCACAGGGTTCAGTGTTAATCAGTGAGACTCCCATGGTGTTCAGTGTTAATCAGTGAGACTCCCATAGGGTTCAGTGTTAATCAGTGAGACTCCCACAGGGTTCAGTGTTAATCAGTGAGACTCCCATAGGGTTCAGTGTTAATCAGTGAGACTCCCACAGGGTTCAGTGTTAATCAGTGAGACTCCTACAGGGGTCAGTGTTAATCAGTGAGACTCCCAAAGGGCTCAGTGTTAATCAGTGAGACTCCCATAGGGTTCGGTGTTAATCAGTGAGACTCCCATAGGGTTCAGTGTTAATCAGTGAGACTCCCATAGGGTTCAGTGTTTATCAGTGAGACTCCCATAGTGTTCAGTGTAAATCACTGAGACTCCCATAGGGTTCAGTGTTAATCAATGAGACTCCCATAGGGTTCAGTGTTAAACAGTGAGACTCCCATAGGGTTCAGTGTTAATCAGTGAGACTCCCATAGGGTTCGGTGTTAATCAGTGAGACTCCCACAGGGTTCAGTGTTAATCAGTGAGACTCCCACAGGGTTCAGTGTTAATCAGTGAGACTCTCATAGGGTTCAGTTTTAATCAATGAGACTCCCACAGGGTTCAGTTTTAATCGGTGAGACTCCCATAGGGTTCAGTGTTAATCAGTGAGACTCCCATAGGGTTCAGTGTTAATCAGTGAGACTCCCATAGGGTTCAGTGTTAATCAGTGAGACTCCCACAGGGTTCAGTGTTAAGCAGTGAGACTCCCACAGGGTTCAGTGTTAATCAGTGAGACTCCCACATGGTTCAGTGTTAATCAGTGAGACTCCCAAAGGGCTCAGTGTTAATCAGTGAGACTCCCATAGTGTTCTGTGTAAATCACTGAGACTCCCATAGGGTTCAATGTTAATCAATGAGAATCCCATAGGGTTCAGTGTTAATCAGTGAGTCTCCCAACAGGGCTCAGTGTTAATCAGTGAGACTCCCATAGGGTTCAGTGTTAATCAGTGATACTCCCATAGGGTTCACTGTTAATCAGTGAGACTCCCACAGGGTTCGGTGTTAATCAGTGAGACTCCCACAGGGTTCAGTGTTAATCAGTGAGACTCCCACAGGGTTCAGTGTTAGTCAGTGAGACTCCCATAGGGTTCAGTGTTAATCAATGAGACTCCCACAGGGTTCAGTGTTAATCAGTGAGACTCCCATCGTGTTCAGAGTTAATCAGTGAGACTCCCATAGGGGTCAGTGTTAATCAGTGGGGCTCCCACAGGGTTTGGTGTTAATCAGTGAGACTCCCACAGGGTTCAGTGTTAATCAGTGAGACTCCCATAGGGTTCAGTGTTAATCAGTGAGACTCCCACAGGGTTCAGTGTTAATCAGTGAGACTCCCATGGTGTTCAGTGTTAATCAGTGAGACTCCCATAGGGTTCAGTGTTAATCAGTGAGACTCCCACAGGGTTCAGTGTTAATCAGTGAGACTCCCATAGGGTTCAGTGTTAATCAGTGAGACTCCCATAGGGTTCAGTGTTAATCAGTGAGACTCCCATAGGGTTCAGTGTTTATCAGTGAGACTCCCATAGGGTTCAGTGTAAATCACTGAGACTCCCATAGGGTTCAGTGTTAATCAATGAGACTCCCATAGGGTTCAGTGTTAATCAGTGAGTCTCCCACAGGGTTCAGTGTTAATCAGTGAGGATCCCACAGGGTTCAGTATTAATCAGTGAGACTCCCACAGGGTTCAGTGTTAATCGGTGAGACTCCCACAGGGTTCAGTGTAAATCAGTGAGACTCCCACAGTGTTCAGTGTTAATCAGTGAGACTCCCACAAGGCTCAGTGTTAATCAGTGAGACTCCCATAGGGTTCAGTGTTAATCAGTGAGACTCCCATAGGGTTCAGTGTTAATCAGTGAGACACCCATAGGGTTCAGTGTTAATCAGTGAGACTCCCATAGGGTTCAGTGTTAATCAGTGAGACTCCCATAGGGTTCAGTGTTAATCAGTGACACTCCCACAGGGTTCATGTGTTAATCAGTGAGACTCCCATAGGGTTCAGTGTTAATCAATGAGACTCCCATAGGGTTCAGTGTTAATCAGTGAGACTCCCACAGCGTTCTGTGTTAATCAGTGAGACTCCCATAGGGTTCAGTATTAATCAATGAGACTCCCATAGGGTTCAGTGTTAATCAGTGAGACTCCCATAGGGTTCAGTGTTAATCAGTGAGACTCCCACAGCGTTCAGTGTTAAACAGTGAGACTCCCATAGGGTTCAGTGTTAATCAGTGAGACTCCCATAGGGTTCGGTGTTAATCAGTGAGACTCCCACAGGGTTCAGTGTTAATCAGTGAGACTCCCACAGGGTTCAGTGTTAATCAGTGAGACTCTCATAGGGTTCAGTTTTAATCAATGAGACTCCCACAGGGTTCAGTTTTAATCGGTGAGACTCCCATAGGGTTCAGTGTTAATCAGTGAGACTCCCATAGGGTTCAGTGTTAATCAGTGAGACTCCCATAGGGTTCAGTGTTAATCAGTGAGACTCCCACAGGGTTCAGTGTTAATCAGTGAGACTCCCACAGGGTTCAGTGTTAATCAGTGAGACTCCCACATGGTTCAGTGTTAATCAGTGAGACTCCCAAAGGGCTCAGTGTTAATCAGTGAGACTCCCATAGTGTTCTGTGTAAATCACTGAGACTCCCATAGGGTTCAGTGTTAATCAATGAGAATCCCATAGGGTTCAGTGTTAATCAGTGAGTCTCCCACAGGGCTCAGTGTTAATCAGTGAGACTCCCATAGGGTTCAGTGTTAATCAGTGAGACTCCCACAGGGTTCAGTGTTAAGCAGTGAGACTCCCACAGGGTTCAGTGTTAATCAGTGAGACTCCCACATGGTTCAGTGTTAATCAATGAGACTCCCATAGTGTTCTGTGTAAATCACTGAGACTCCCATAGGGTTCAATGTTAATCAATGAGAATCCCATAGGGTTCAGTGTTAATCAGTGAGTCTCCCAACAGGGCTCAGTGTTAATCAGTGAGACTCCCATAGGGTTCAGTGTTAATCAGTGATACTCCCATAGGGTTCACTGTTAATCAGTGAGACTCCCACAGGGTTCGGTGTTAATCAGTGAGTCTCCCACAGGGTTCAGTGTTAATCAGTGAGACTCCCACAGGGTTCAGTGTTAGTCAGTGAGACTCCCATAGGGTTCAGTGTTAATCAATGAGACTCCCACAGGGTTCAGTGTTAATCAGTGAGACTCCCATCGTGTTCAGAGTTAATCAGTGAGACTCCCATAGGGGTCAGTGTTAATCAGTGGGGCTCCCACAGGGTTTGGTGTTAATCAGTGAGACTCCCACAGGGTTCAGTGTTAATCAGTGAGACTCCCATAGGGTGCAGTGTTAATCAGTGAGACTCCCACAGGGTTCAGTGTTAATCAGTGAGACTCCCATGGTGTTCAGTGTTAATCAGTGAGACTCCCATAGGGTTCAGTGTTAATCAGTGAGACTCCCACAGGGTTCAGTGTTAATCAGTGAGACTCCCATAGGGTTCAGTGTTAATCAGTGAGACTCCCATAGGGTTCAGTGTTAATCATTGAGACTCCCATAGGGTTCAGTGTTTATCAGTGAGACTCCCATAGGGTTCAGTGTAAATCACTGAGACTCCCATAGGGTTCAGTGTTAATCAATGAGACTCCCATAGGGTTCAGTGTTAATCAGTGAGTCTCCCACAGGGTTCAGTGTTAATCAGTGAGGATCCCACAGGGTTCAGTATTAATCAGTGAGACTCCCACAGGGTTCAGTGTTAATCGGTGAGACTCCCACAGGGTTCAGTGTTAATCGGTGAGACTCCCACAGGGTTCAGTGTAAATCAGTGAGACTCCCACAGGGTTCAGTGTAAATCAGTGAGACTCCCACAGTGTTCAGTGTTAATCAGTGAGACTCCCATAGGGTTCAGTGTTAATCAGTGAGACTCCCATAGGGTTCAGTGTTAATCAGTGAGACTCCCATAGGGTTCAGTGTTAATCAGTGAGACACCCATAGGGTTCAGTGTTAATCAGTGAGACTCCCATAGGGTTCAGTGTTAATCAGTGAGACTCCCATAGGGTTCAGTGTTAATCAGTGACACTCCCACAGGGTTCATGTGTTAATCAGTGAGACTCCCATAGGGTTCAGTGTTAATCAGTGAGACTCCCACAGCGTTCTGTGTTAATCAGTGAGACTCCCACAGCGTTCTGTGTTAATCAGTGAGACTCCCATAGGGTTCAGTATTAATCAATGAGACTCCCATAGGGTTCAGTGTTAATCAGTGAGACTCCCATAGGGTTCAGTGTTAATCAGTGAGACTCCCACAGCGTTCAGTGTTAAACAGTGAGACTCCCATAGGGTTCAGTGTTAATCAGTGAGACTCCCATAGGGTTCGGTGTTAATCAGTGAGACTCCCACAGGGTTCAGTGTTAATCAGTGAGACTCCCACAGGGTTCAGTGTTAATCAGTGAGACTCTCATAGGGTTCAGTTTTAATCAATGAGACTCCCACAGGGTTCAGTTTTAATCGGTGAGACTCCCATAGGGTTCAGTGTTAATCAGTGAGACTCCCATAGGGTTCAGTGTTAATCAGTGAGACTCCCATAGGGTTCAGTGTTAATCAGTGAGACTCCCACAGGGTTCAGTGTTAATCAGTGAGACTCCCATAGGGTTCAGTGTTAATCAGTGAGACTCCCATAGGGTTCAGTGTTTATCAGTGAGACTCCCATAGGGTTCAGTGTAAATCACTGAGACTCCCATAGGGTTCAGTGTTAATCAATGAGACTCCCATAGGGTTCAGTGTTAATCAGTGAGTCTCCCACAGGGTTCAGTGTTAATCAGTGAGGATCCCACAGGGTTCAGTATTAATCAGTGAGACTCCCACAGGGTTCAGTGTTAATCGGTGAGACTCCCACAGGGTTCAGTGTAAATCAGTGAGACTCCCACAGTGTTCAGTGTTAATCAGTGAGACTCCCACAAGGCTCAGTGTTAATCAGTGAGACTCCCATAGGGTTCAGTGTTAATCAGTGAGACTCCCATAGGGTTCAGTGTTAATCAGTGAGACACCCATAGGGTTCAGTGTTAATCAGTGAGACTCCCATAGGGTTCAGTGTTAATCAGTGAGACTCCCATAGGGTTCAGTGTTAATCAGTGACACTCCCACAGGGTTCATGTGTTAATCAGTGAGACTCCCATAGGGTTCAGTGTTAATCAATGAGACTCCCATAGGGTTCAGTGTTAATCAGTGAGACTCCCACAGCGTTCTGTGTTAATCAGTGAGACTCCCATAGGGTTCAGTATTAATCAATGAGACTCCCATAGGGTTCAGTGTTAATCAGTGAGACTCCCATAGGGTTCAGTGTTAATCAGTGAGACTCCCACAGCGTTCAGTGTTAAACAGTGAGACTCCCATAGGGTTCAGTGTTAATCAGTGAGACTCCCATAGGGTTCGGTGTTAATCAGTGAGACTCCCACAGGGTTCAGTGTTAATCAGTGAGACTCCCACAGGGTTCAGTGTTAATCAGTGAGACTCTCATAGGGTTCAGTTTTAATCAATGAGACTCCCACAGGGTTCAGTTTTAATCGGTGAGACTCCCATAGGGTTCAGTGTTAATCAGTGAGACTCCCATAGGGTTCAGTGTTAATCAGTGAGACTCCCATAGGGTTCAGTGTTAATCAGTGAGACTCCCACAGGGTTCAGTGTTAATCAGTGAGACTCCCACAGGGTTCAGTGTTAATCAGTGAGACTCCCACATGGTTCAGTGTTAATCAGTGAGACTCCCAAAGGGCTCAGTGTTAATCAGTGAGACTCCCATAGTGTTCTGTGTAAATCACTGAGACTCCCATAGGGTTCAGTGTTAATCAATGAGAATCCCATAGGGTTCAGTGTTAATCAGTGAGTCTCCCACAGGGCTCAGTGTTAATCAGTGAGACTCCCATAGGGTTCAGTGTTAATCAGTGAGACTCCCACAGGGTTCAGTGTTAAGCAGTGAGACTCCCACAGGGTTCAGTGTTAATCAGTGAGACTCCCACATGGTTCAGTGTTAATCAATGAGACTCCCAAAGGGCTCAGTGTTAATCAGTGAGACTCCCATAGTGTTCTGTGTAAATCACTGAGACTCCCATAGGGTTCAATGTTAATCAATGAGAATCCCATAGGGTTCAGTGTTAATCAGTGAGTCTCCCAACAGGGCTCAGTGTTAATCAGTGAGACTCCCATAGGGTTCAGTGTTAATCAGTGATACTCCCATAGGGTTCACTGTTAATCAGTGAGACTCCCACAGGGTTCGGTGTTAATCAGTGAGTCTCCCACAGGGTTCAGTGTTAATCAGTGAGACTCCCACAGGGTTCAGTGTTAGTCAGTGAGACTCCCATAGGGTTCAGTGTTAATCAATGAGACTCCCACAGGGTTCAGTGTTAATCAGTGAGACTCCCATCGTGTTCAGAGTTAATCAGTGAGACTCCCATAGGGGTCAGTGTTAATCAGTGGGGCTCCCACAGGGTTTGGTGTTAATCAGTGAGACTCCCACAGGGTTCAGTGTTAATCAGTGAGACTCCCATAGGGTGCAGTGTTAATCAGTGAGACTCCCACAGGGTTCAGTGTTAATCAGTGAGACTCCCATGGTGTTCAGTGTTAATCAGTGAGACTCCCATAGGGTTCAGTGTTAATCAGTGAGACTCCCACAGGGTTCAGTGTTAATCAGTGAGACTCCCATAGGGTTCAGTGTTAATCAGTGAGACTCCCATAGGGTTCAGTGTTAATCATTGAGACTCCCATAGGGTTCAGTGTTTATCAGTGAGACTCCCATAGGGTTCAGTGTAAATCACTGAGACTCCCATAGGGTTCAGTGTTAATCAATGAGACTCCCATAGGGTTCAGTGTTAATCAGTGAGTCTCCCACAGGGTTCAGTGTTAATCAGTGAGGATCCCACAGGGTTCAGTATTAATCAGTGAGACTCCCACAGGGTTCAGTGTTAATCGGTGAGACTCCCACAGGGTTCAGTGTTAATCGGTGAGACTCCCACAGGGTTCAGTGTAAATCAGTGAGACTCCCACAGTGTTCAGTGTTAATCAGTGAGACTCCCATAGGGTTCAGTGTTAATCAGTGAGACTCCCATAGGGTTCAGTGTTAATCAGTGAGACTCCCATAGGGTTCAGTGTTAATCAGTGAGACACCCATAGGGTTCAGTGTTAATCAGTGAGACTCCCATAGGGTTCAGTGTTAATCAGTGAGACTCCCATAGGGTTCAGTGTTAATCAGTGACACTCCCACAGGGTTCATGTGTTAATCAGTGAGACTCCCATAGGGTTCAGTGTTAATCAGTGAGACTCCCACAGCGTTCTGTGTTAATCAGTGAGACTCCCACAGCGTTCTGTGTTAATCAGTGAGACTCCCATAGGGTTCAGTATTAATCAATGAGACTCCCATAGGGTTCAGTGTTAATCAGTGAGACTCCCATAGGGTTCAGTGTTAATCAGTGAGACTCCCACAGCGTTCAGTGTTAAACAGTGAGACTCCCATAGGGTTCAGTGTTAATCAGTGAGACTCCCATAGGGTTCGGTGTTAATCAGTGAGACTCCCACAGGGTTCAGTGTTAATCAGTGAGACTCCCACAGGGTTCAGTGTTAATCAGTGAGACTCTCATAGGGTTCAGTTTTAATCAATGAGACTCCCACAGGGTTCAGTTTTAATCGGTGAGACTCCCATAGGGTTCAGTGTTAATCAGTGAGACTCCCATAGGGTTCAGTGTTAATCAGTGAGACTCCCATAGGGTTCAGTGTTAATCAGTGAGACTCCCACAGGGTTCAGTGTTAATCAGTGAGACTCCCACAGGGTTCAGTGTTAATCAGTGAGACTCCCACATGGTTCAGTGTTAATCAGTGAGACTCCCAAAGGGCTCAGTGTTAATCAGTGAGACTCCCATAGTGTTCTGTGTAAATCACTGAGACTTCCATAGGGTTCAGTGTTAATCAATGAGAATCCCATAGGGTTCAGTGTTAATCAGTGAGTCTCCCACAGGGCTCAGTGTTAATCAGTGAGACTCCCATAGGGTTCAGTGTTAATCAGTGATACTCCCATAGGGTTCACTGTTAATCAGTGAGACTCCCACAGGGTTCGGTGTTAATCAGTGAGACTCCCACAGGGTTCAGTGTTAATCAGTGAGACTCCCACAGGGTTCAGTGTTAGTCAGTGAGACTCCCATAGGGTTCAGTGTTAATCAGTGAGACTCCCATAGGGTTCAGTGTTTATCAGTGAGACTCCCATAGGGTTCAGTGTAAATCACTGAGACTCCCATAGGGATCAGTGTTAATCAATGAGACTCCCATAGGGTTCAGTGTTAATCAGTGGGGCTCCCACAGGGTTCGGTGTTAATCAGTGAGACTCCCACAGGGTTCAGTGTTAATCAGTGAGACTCCCATAGGGTTCAGTGTTAATCAGTGAGACTCCCACAGGGTTCAGTGTTAATCAGTGAGACTCCCATGGTGTTCAGTGTTAATCAGTGAGACTCCCATAGGGTTTAGTGTTAATCAGTGAGACTCCCACAGGGTTCAGTGTTAATCAGTGAGACTCCCATAGGGTTCAGTGTTAATCAGTGAGACTCCCATAGGGTTCAGTGTTAATCAGTGAGACTCCCATAGGGTTCAGTGTTTATCAGTGAGACTCCCATAGGGTTCAGTGTAAATCACTGAGACTCCCATAGGGATCAGTGTTAATCAATGAGACTCCCATAGGGTTCAGTGTTAATCAGTGAGTCTCCCACAGGGTTCAGTGTTAATCAGTGAGGATCCCACAGGGTTCAGTATTAATCAGTGAGACTCCCACAGGGTTCAGTGTTAATCGGTGAGACTCCCACAGGGTTCAGTGTTAATCAGTGAGACTCCCACAGTGTTCAGTGTTAATCAGTGAGACTCCCACAAGGCTCAGTGTTAATCAGTGAGACTCCCATAGGGTTCAGTGTTAATCAGTGAGATTCCCATAGGGTTCAGTGTTAATCAGTGAGACACCCATAGGGTTCAGTGTTAAACAGTGAGACTCCCATAGGGTTCAGTGTTAATCAGTGAGACTCCCATAGGGTTCAGTGTTAATCAGTGACACTCCCACAGGGTTCATGTGTTAATCAGTGAGACTCCCATAGGGTTCAGTGTTAATCAATGAGACTCCCATAGGGTTCTGTGTTAATCAATGAGACTCCCATAGGGTTCAGTGTTAATCAGTGAGACTCCCATAGGGTTCAGTGTTAATCAGTGAGACTCCCACAGGGTTCAGTGTTAAACAGTGAGACTCCCATAGGGTTCAGTGTTAATCAGTGAGACTCCCATAGGGTTCGGTGTTAATCAGTGAGACTCCCACAGGGTTCAGTGTTAATCAGTGAGACTCCCACAGGGTTCAGTGTTAATCAGTGAGACTCTCATAGGGTTCAGTTTTAATCAATGAGACTCCCACAGGGTTCAGTTTTAATCGGTGAGACTCCCATAGGGTTCAGTGTTAATCAGTGAGACTCCCATAGGGTTCAGTGTTAATCAGTGAGACTCCCATAGGGTTCAGTGTTAATCAGTGAGACTCCCACAGGGTTCAGTGTTTATCAGTAAGACTCCCACAGGGTTCAGTGTTAATCAGTGAGACTCCCACATGGTTCAGTGTTAATCAGTGAGACTCCCAAAGGGCTCAGTGTTAATCAGTGAGACTCCCATAGTGTTCTGTGTAAATCACTGAGACTCCCATAGGGTTCAGTGTTAATCAATGAGAATCCCATAGGGTTCAGTGTTAATCAGTGAGTCTCCCACAGGGCTCAGTGTTAATCAGTGAGACTCCCATAGGGTTCAGTGTTAATCAGTGATACTCCCATAGGGTTCACTGTTAATCAGTGAGACTCCCACAGGGTTCGGTGTTAATCAGTGAGACTCCCACAGGGTTCAGTGTTAATCAGTGAGACTCCCACAGGGTTCAGTGTTAGTCAGTGAGACTCCCATAGGGTTCAGTGTTAATCAATGAGACTCCCACAGGGTTCAGTGTTAATCAGTGAGACTCCCATCGTGTTCAGTGTTAATCAGTGAGACTCCCATAGGGTTCAGTGTTAATCAGTGGGGCTCCCACAGGGTTTGGTGTTAATCAGTGAGACTCCCACAGGGTTCAGTGTTAATCAGTGAGACTCCCATAGGGTTCAGTGTTAATCAGTGAGACTCCCACAGGGTTCAGTGTTAATCAGTGAGACTCCCATGGTGTTCAGTGTTAATCAGTGAGACTCCCATAGGGTTCAGTGTTAATCAGTGAGACTCCCACAGGGTTCAGTGTTAATCAGTGAGACTCCCATAGGGTTCAGTGTTAATCATTGAGACTCCCATAGGGTTCAGTGTTAATCAGTGAGACTCCCATAGGGTTCAGTGTTTATCAGTGAGACTCCCATAGGGTTCAGTGTAAATCACTGAGACTCCCATAGGGTTCAGTGTTAATCAATGAGACTCCCATAGGGTTCAGTGTTAATCAGTGAGTCTCCCACAGGGTTCAGTGTTAATCAGTGAGGATCCCACAGGGTTCAGTATTAATCAGTGAGACTCCCACAGGGTTCAGTGTTAATCGGTGAGACTCCCACAGGGTTCAGTGTTAATCAGTGAGACTCCCACAGTGTTCAGTGTTAATCAGTGAGACTCCCACAAGGCTCAGTGTTAATCAGTGAGACTCCCATAGGGTTCAGTGTTAATCAGTGAGACTCCCATAGGGTTCAGTGTTAATCAGTGAGACACCCATAGGGTTCAGTGTTAATCAGTGAGACTCCCATAGGGTTCAGTGTTAATCAGTGAGACTCCCATAGGGTTCAGTGTTAATCAGTGACACTCCCACAGGGTTCATGTGTTAATCAGTGAGACTCCCATAGGGTTCAGTGTTAATCAATGAGACTCCCATAGGGTTCAGTGTTAATCAGTGAGACTCCCTCAGCGTTCTGTGTTAATCATTGAGACTCCCATAGGGTTCAGTATTAATCAATGAGACTCCCATAGGGTTCAGTGTTAATCAGTGAGACTCCCATAGGGTTCAGTGTTAATCAGTGAGACTCCCACAGGGTTCAGTGTTAAACAGTGAGACTCCCATAGGGTTCAGTGTTAATCAGTGAGACTCCCATAGGGTTCGGTGTTAATCATTGAGACTCCCACAGGGTTCAGTGTTAATCAGTGAGACTCCCACAGGGTTCAGTGTTAATCAGTGAGACTCCCACAGGGTTCAGTGTTAATCAGTGAGACTCCCACAGGGTTCAGTGTTAATCAGTGAGACTCTCATAGGGTTCAGTTTTAATCAATGAGACTCCCACAGGGTTCAGTTTTAATCGGTGAGACTCCCATAGGGTTCAGTGTTAATCAGTGAGACTCCCATAGGGTTCAGTGTTAATCAGTGAGACTCCCATAGGGTTAAGTGTTAATCAGTGAGACTCCCACAGGGTTCAGTGTTAATCAGTGAGACTCCCACAGGGTTCAGTGTTAATCAGTGAGACTCCCACATGGTTCAGTGTTAATCAGTGAGACTCCCAAAGGGCTCAGTGTTAATCAGTGAGACTCCCATAGTGTTCTGTGTAAATCACTGAGACTCCCATAGGGTTCAGTGTTAATCAATGAGAATCCCATAGGGTTCAGTGTTAATCAGTGAGTCTCCCACAGGGCTCAGTGTTAATCAGTGAGACTCCCATAGGGTTCAGTGTTAATCAGTGATACTCCCATAGGGTTCACTGTTAATCAGTGAGACTCCCACAGGGTTCGGTGTTAATCAGTGAGACTCCCACAGGGTTCAGTGTTAATCAGTGAGACTCCCACAGGGTTCAGTGTTAGTCAGTGAGACTCCCATAGGGTTCAGTGTTAATCAGTGAGACTCCCATAGGGTTCAGTGTTTATCAGTGAGACTCCCATAGGGTTCAGTGTAAATCACTGAGACTCCCATAGGGATCAGTGTTAATCAATGAGACTCCCATAGGGTTCAGTGTTAATCAGTGGGGCTCCCACAGGGTTCGGTGTTAATCAGTGAGACTCCCACAGGGTTCAGTGTTAATCAGTGAGACTCCCATAGGGTTCAGTGTTAATCAGTGAGACTCCCACAGGGTTCAGTGTTAATCAGTGAGACTCCCATGGTGTTCAGTGTTAATCAGTGAGACTCCCATAGCGTTCAGTGTTAATCAGTGAGACTCCCACAGGGTTCAGTGTTAATCAGTGAGACTCCCATAGGGTTCAGTGTTAATCAGTGAGACTCCCACAGTGTTCAGTGTTAATCAGTGAGACTCCCACAAGGCTCAGTGTTAATCAGTGAGACTCCCATAGGGTTCAGTGTTAATCAGTGAGACTCCCATAGGGTTCAGTGTTAATCAGTGAGACACCCATAGGGTTCAGTGTTAATCAGTGAGACTCCCATAGGGTTCAGTGTTAATCAGTGAGACTCCCATAGGGTTCAGTGTTAATCAGTGACACTCCCACAGGGTTCATGTGTTAATCAGTGAGACTCCCATAGGGTTCAGTGTTAATCAATGAGACTCCCATAGGGTTCAGTGTTAATCAGTGAGACTCCCACAGCGTTCTGTGTTAATCAGTGAGACTCCCATAGGGTTCAGTATTAATCAATGAGACTCCCATAGGGTTCAGTGTTAATCAGTGAGACTCCCATAGGGTTCAGTGTTAATCAGTGAGACTCCCACAGGGTTCATGTGTTAATCAGTGAGACTCCCATAGGGTTCAGTGTTAATCAATGAGACTCCCATAGGGTTCAGTGTTAATCAATGAGACTCCCATAGGGTTCAGTGTTAATCAGTGAGACTCCCATAGGGTTCAGTGTTAATCAGTGAGACTCCCACAGGGTTCAGTGTTAAACAGTGAGACTCCCATAGGGTTCAGTGTTAATCAGTGAGACTCCCATAGGGTTCGGTGTTAATCAGTGAGACTCCCACAGGGTTCAGTGTTAATCAGTGAGACTCCCGCAGGGTTCAGTGTTAATCAGTGAGACTCTCATAGGGTTCAGTTTTAATCAATGAGACTCCCACAGGGTTCAGTTTTAATCGGTGAGACTCCCATAGGGTTCAGTGTTAATCAGTGAGACTCCCATAGGGTTCAGTGTTAATCAGTGAGACTCCCATAGGGTTCAGTGTTAATCAGTAAGACTCCCACAGGGTTCAGTGTTAATCAGTGAGACTCCCACAGGGTTCAGTGTTAATCAGTGAGACTCCCACATGGTTCAGTGTTAATCAGTGAGACTCCCAAAGGGCTCAGTGTTAATCAGTGAGACTCCCATAGTGTTCTGTGTAAATCACTGAGACTCCCATAGGGTTCAGTGTTAATCAATGAGAATCCCATAGGGTTCAGTGTTAATCAGTGAGTCTCCCACAGGGCTCAGTGTTAATCAGTGAGACTCCCATAGGGTTCAGTGTTAATCAGTGATACTCCCATAGGGTTCACTGTTAATCAGTGAGACTCCCACAGGGTTCGGTGTTAATCAGTGAGACTCCCACAGGGTTCAGTGTTAATCAGTGAGACTCCCACAGGGTTCAGTGTTAGTCAGTGAGACTCCCCATAGGGTTCAGTGTTAATCAGTGAGACTCCCATAGGGTTCAGTGTTTATCAGTGAGACTCCCATAGGGTTCAGTGTAAATCACTGAGACTCCCATAGGGATCAGTGTTAATCAATGAGACTCCCATAGGGTTCAGTGTTAATCAGTGGGGCTCCCACAGGGTTCGGTGTTAATCAGTGAGACTCCCACAGGGTTCAGTGTTAATCAGTGAGACTCCCATAGGGTTCAGTGTTAATCAGTGAGACTCCCACAGGGTTCAGTGTTAATCAGTGAGACTCCCATGGTGTTCAGTGTTAATCAGTGAGACTCCCATAGGGTTCAGTGTTAATCAGTGAGACTCCCACAGGGTTCAGTGTTAATCAGTGAGACTCCCATAGGGTTCAGTGTTAATCAGTGAGACTCCCATAGGGTTCAGTGTTAATCAGTGAGACTCCCATAGGGTTCAGTGTTTATCAGTGAGACTCCCATAGGGATCAGTGTTAATCAATGAGACTCCCATAGGGTTCAGTGTTAATCAGTGAGTCTCCCACAGGGTTCAGTGTTAATCACTGAGGATCCCACAGGGTTCAGTATTAATCAGTGAGACTCCCACAGGGTTCAGTGTTAATCGGTGAGACTCCCACAGGGTTCAGTGTTAATCAGTGAGACTCCCACAGTGTTCAGTGTTAATCAGTGAGACTCCCACAAGGCTCAGTGTTAATCAGTGAGACTCCCATAGGGTTCAGTGTTAATCAGTGAGATTCCCATAGGGTTCAGTGTTAATCAGTGAGACACCCATAGGGTTCAGTGTTAATCAGTGAGACTCCCATAGGGTTCAGTGTTAATCAGTGAGACTCCCATAGGGTTCAGTGTTAATCAGTGACACTCCCACAGGGTTCATGTGTTAATCAGTGAGACTCCCATAGGGTTCAGTGTTAATCAATGAGACTCCCATAGGGTTCAGTGTTAATCAATGAGACTCCCATAGGGTTCAGTGTTAATCAGTGAGACTCCCATAGGGTTCAGTGTTAATCAGTGAGACTCCCACAGGGTTCAGTGTTAAACAGTGAGACTCCCATAGGGTTCAGTGTTAATCAGTGAGACTCCCATAGGGTTCAGTGTTAATCAGTGAGACTCCCATAGGGTTCAGTGTTTATCAGTGAGACTCCCATAGGGATCAGTGTTAATCAATGAGACTCCCATAGGGTTCAGTGTTAATCAGTGAGTCTCCCACAGGGTTCAGTGTTAATCACTGAGGATCCCACAGGGTTCAGTATTAATCAGTGAGACTCCCACAGGGTTCAGTGTTAATCGGTGAGACTCCCACAGGGTTCAGTGTTAATCAGTGAGACTCCCACAGTGTTCAGTGTTAATCAGTGAGACTCCCACAAGGCTCAGTGTTAATCAGTGAGACTCCCATAGGGTTCAGTGTTAATCAGTGAGATTCCCATAGGGTTCAGTGTTAATCAGTGAGACACCCATAGGGTTCAGTGTTAATCAGTGAGACTCCCATAGGGTTCAGTGTTAATCAGTGAGACTCCCATAGGGTTCAGTGTTAATCAGTGACACTCCCACAGGGTTCATGTGTTAATCAGTGAGACTCCCATAGGGTTCAGTGTTAATCAATGAGACTCCCATAGGGTTCAGTGTTAATCAATGAGACTCCCAGAGGGTTCAGTGTTAATCAGTGAGACTCCCATAGGGTTCAGTGTTAATCAGTGAGACTCCCACAGGGTTCAGTGTTAATCAGTGAGACTCCCATGGTGTTCAGTGTTAATCAGTGAGACTCCCATAGGGTTCAGTGTTAATCAGTGAGACTCCCACAGGGTTCAGTGTTAATCAGTGAGACTCCCATAGGGTTCAGTGTTAATCAGTGAGACTCCCATAGGGTTCAGTGTTAATCAGTGAGACTCCCATAGGGTTCAGTGTTTATCAGTGAGACTCCCATAGGGATCAGTGTTAATCAATGAGACTCCCATAGGGTTCAGTGTTAATCAGTGAGTCTCCCACAGGGTTCAGTGTTAATCACTGAGGATCCCACAGGGTTCAGTATTAATCAGTGAGACTCCCACAGGGTTCAGTGTTAATCGGTGAGACTCCCACAGGGTTCAGTGTTAATCAGTGAGACTCCCACAGTGTTCAGTGTTAATCAGTGAGACTCCCACAAGGCTCAGTGTTAATCAGTGAGACTCCCATAGGGTTCAGTGTTAATCAGTGAGATTCCCATAGGGTTCAGTGTTAATCAGTGAGACACCCATAGGGTTCAGTGTTAATCAGTGAGACTCCCATAGGGTTCAGTGTTAATCAGTGAGACTCCCATAGGGTTCAGTGTTAATCAGTGACACTCCCACAGGGTTCATGTGTTAATCAGTGAGACTCCCATAGGGTTCAGTGTTAATCAATGAGACTCCCATAGGGTTCAGTGTTAATCAATGAGACTCCCATAGGGTTCAGTGTTAATCAGTGAGACTCCCATAGGGTTCAGTGTTAATCAGTGAGACTCCCACAGGGTTCAGTGTTAAACAGTGAGACTCCCATAGGGTTCAGTGTTAATCAGTGAGACTCCCATAGGGTTCAGTGTTAATCAGTGAGACTCCCATAGGGTTCAGTGTTTATCAGTGAGACTCCCATAGGGATCAGTGTTAATCAATGAGACTCCCATAGGGTTCAGTGTTAATCAGTGAGTCTCCCACAGGGTTCAGTGTTAATCAGTGAGGATCCCACAGGGTTCAGTATTAATCAGTGAGACTCCCACAGGGTTCAGTGTTAATCGGTGAGACTCCCACAGGGTTCAGTGTTAATCAGTGAGACTCCCACAGTGTTCAGTGTTAATCAGTGAGACTCCCACAAGGCTCAGTGTTAATCAGTGAGACTCCCACAGGGTTCAGTGTTAATCAGTGAGATTCCCATAGGGTTCAGTGTTAATCAGTGAGACACCCATAGGGTTCAGTGTTAATCAGTGAGACTCCCATAGGGTTCAGTGTTAATCAGTGAGACTCCCATAGGGTTCAGTGTTAATCAGTGACACTCCCACAGGGTTCATGTGTTAATCAGTGAGACTCCCATAGGGTTCAGTGTTAATCAATGAGACTCCCATAGGGTTCAGTGTTAATCAATGAGACTCCCATAGGGTTCAGTGTTAATCAGTGAGACTCCCATAGGGTTCAGTGTTAATCAGTGAGACTCCCACAGGGTTCAGTGTTAAACAGTGAGACTCCCATAGGGTTCAGTGTTAATCAGTGAGACTCCCATAGGGTTCGGTGTTAATCAGTGAGACTCCCACAGGGTTCAGTGTTAATCAGTGAGACTCCCGCAGGGTTCAGTGTTAATCAGTGAGACTCTCATAGGGTTCAGTTTTAATCAATGAGACTCCCACAGGGTTCAGTTTTAATCGGTGAGACTCCCATAGGGTTCAGTGTTAATCAGTGAGACTCCCATAGGGTTCAGTGTTAATCAGTGAGACTCCCATAGGGTTCAGTGTTAATCAGTAAGACTCCCACAGGGTTCAGTGTTAATCAGTGAGACTCCCACAGGGTTCAGTGTTAATCAGTGAGACTCCCACATGGTTCAGTGTTAATCAGTGAGACTCCCAAAGGGCTCAGTGTTAATCAGTGAGACTCCCATAGTGTTCTGTGTAAATCACTGAGACTCCCATAGGGTTCAGTGTTAATCAATGAGAATCCCATAGGGTTCAGTGTTAATCAGTGAGTCTCCCACAGGGCTCAGTGTTAATCAGTGAGACTCCCATAGGGTTCAGTGTTAATCAGTGATACTCCCATAGGGTTCACTGTTAATCAGTGAGACTCCCACAGGGTTCGGTGTTAATCAGTGAGACTCCCACAGGGTTCAGTGTTAATCAGTGAGACTCCCACAGGGTTCAGTGTTAGTCAGTGAGACTCCCCATAGGGTTCAGTGTTAATCAGTGAGACTCCCATAGGGTTCAGTGTTTATCAGTGAGACTCCCATAGGGTTCAGTGTAAATCACTGAGACTCCCATAGGGATCAGTGTTAATCAATGAGACTCCCATAGGGTTCAGTGTTAATCAGTGGGGCTCCCACAGGGTTCGGTGTTAATCAGTGAGACTCCCACAGGGTTCAGTGTTAATCAGTGAGACTCCCATAGGGTTCAGTGTTAATCAGTGAGACTCCCACAGGGTTCAGTGTTAATCAGTGAGACTCCCATGGTGTTCAGTGTTAATCAGTGAGACTCCCATAGGGTTCAGTGTTAATCAGTGAGACTCCCACAGGGTTCAGTGTTAATCAGTGAGACTCCCATAGGGTTCAGTGTTAATCAGTGAGACTCCCATAGGGTTCAGTGTTAATCAGTGAGACTCCCATAGGGATCAGTGTTAATCAATGAGACTCCCATAGGGTTCAGTGTTAATCAGTGAGTCTCCCACAGGGTTCAGTGTTAATCAGTGAGACTCCCATGGTGTTCAGTGTTAATCAGTGAGACTCCCATAGGGTTCAGTGTTAATCAGTGAGACTCCCACAGGGTTCAGTGTTAATCAGTGAGACTCCCATAGGGTTCAGTGTTAATCAGTGAGACTCCCATAGGGTTCAGTGTTTATCAGTGAGACTCCCATAGGGATCAGTGTTAATCAATGAGACTCCCATAGGGTTCAGTGTTAATCAGTGAGTCTCCCACAGGGTTCAGTGTTAATCACTGAGGATCCCACAGGGTTCAGTATTAATCAGTGAGACTCCCACAGGGTTCAGTGTTAATCGGTGAGACTCCCACAGGGTTCAGTGTTAATCAGTGAGACTCCCACAGTGTTCAGTGTTAATCAGTGAGACTCCCACAAGGCTCAGTGTTAATCAGTGAGACTCCCATAGGGTTCAGTGTTAATCAGTGAGATTCCCATAGGGTTCAGTGTTAATCAGTGAGACACCCATAGGGTTCAGTGTTAATCAGTGAGACTCCCATAGGGTTCAGTGTTAATCAGTGAGACTCCCATAGGGTTCAGTGTTAATCAGTGACACTCCCACAGGGTTCATGTGTTAATCAGTGAGACTCCCATAGGGTTCAGTGTTAATCAATGAGACTCCCATAGGGTTCAGTGTTAATCAATGAGACTCCCATAGGGTTCAGTGTTAATCAGTGAGACTCCCATAGGGTTCAGTGTTAATCAGTGAGACTCCCACAGGGTTCAGTGTTAAACAGTGAGACTCCCATAGGGTTCAGTGTTAATCAGTGAGACTCCCATAGGGTTCAGTGTTAATCAGTGAGACTCCCATAGGGTTCAGTGTTTATCAGTGAGACTCCCATAGGGATCAGTGTTAATCAATGAGACTCCCATAGGGTTCAGTGTTAATCAGTGAGTCTCCCACAGGGTTCAGTGTTAATCACTGAGGATCCCACAGGGTTCAGTATTAATCAGTGAGACTCCCACAGGGTTCAGTGTTAATCGGTGAGACTCCCACAGGGTTCAGTGTTAATCAGTGAGACTCCCACAGTGTTCAGTGTTAATCAGTGAGACTCCCACAAGGCTCAGTGTTAATCAGTGAGACTCCCATAGGGTTCAGTGTTAATCAGTGAGATTCCCATAGGGTTCAGTGTTAATCAGTGAGACACCCATAGGGTTCAGTGTTAATCAGTGAGACTCCCATAGGGTTCAGTGTTAATCAGTGAGACTCCCATAGGGTTCAGTGTTAATCAGTGACACTCCCACAGGGTTCATGTGTTAATCAGTGAGACTCCCATAGGGTTCAGTGTTAATCAATGAGACTCCCATAGGGTTCAGTGTTAATCAATGAGACTCCCAGAGGGTTCAGTGTTAATCAGTGAGACTCCCATAGGGTTCAGTGTTAATCAGTGAGACTCCCACAGGGTTCAGTGTTAATCAGTGAGACTCCCATGGTGTTCAGTGTTAATCAGTGAGACTCCCATAGGGTTCAGTGTTAATCAGTGAGACTCCCACAGGGTTCAGTGTTAATCAGTGAGACTCCCATAGGGTTCAGTGTTAATCAGTGAGACTCCCACAGGGTTCAGTGTTAATCGGTGAGACTCCCACAGGGTTCAGTGTTAATCAGTGAGACTCCCACAGTGTTCAGTGTTAATCAGTGAGACTCCCACAAGGCTCAGTGTTAATCAGTGAGACTCCCATAGGGTTCAGTGTTAATCAGTGAGATTCCCATAGGGTTCAGTGTTAATCAGTGAGACACCCATAGGGTTCAGTGTTAATCAGTGAGACTCCCATAGGGTTCAGTGTTAATCAGTGAGACTCCCATAGGGTTCAGTGTTAATCAGTGACACTCCCACAGGGTTCATGTGTTAATCAGTGAGACTCCCATAGGGTTCAGTGTTAATCAATGAGACTCCCATAGGGTTCAGTGTTAATCAATGAGACTCCCATAGGGTTCAGTGTTAATCAGTGAGACTCCCATAGGGTTCAGTGTTAATCAGTGAGACTCCCACAGGGTTCAGTGTTAAACAGTGAGACTCCCATAGGGTTCAGTGTTAATCAGTGAGACTCCCATAGGGTTCAGTGTTAATCAGTGAGACTCCCATAGGGTTCAGTGTTTATCAGTGAGACTCCCATAGGGATCAGTGTTAATCAATGAGACTCCCATAGGGTTCAGTGTTAATCAGTGAGTCTCCCACAGGGTTCAGTGTTAATCAGTGAGGATCCCACAGGGTTCAGTATTAATCAGTGAGACTCCCACAGGGTTCAGTGTTAATCGGTGAGACTCCCACAGGGTTCAGTGTTAATCAGTGAGACTCCCACAGTGTTCAGTGTTAATCAGTGAGACTCCCACAAGGCTCAGTGTTAATCAGTGAGACTCCCACAGGGTTCAGTGTTAATCAGTGAGATTCCCATAGGGTTCAGTGTTAATCAGTGAGACACCCATAGGGTTCAGTGTTAATCAGTGAGACTCCCATAGGGTTCAGTGTTAATCAGTGAGACTCCCATAGGGTTCAGTGTTAATCAGTGACACTCCCACAGGGTTCATGTGTTAATCAGTGAGACTCCCATAGGGTTCAGTGTTAATCAATGAGACTCCCATAGGGTTCAGTGTTAATCAATGAGACTCCCATAGGGTTCAGTGTTAATCAGTGAGACTCCCATAGGGTTCAGTGTTAATCAGTGAGACTCCCACAGGGTTCAGTGTTAAACAGTGAGACTCCCATAGGGTTCAGTGTTAATCAGTGAGACTCCCATAGGGTTCGGTGTTAATCAGTGAGACTCCCACAGGGTTCAGTGTTAATCAGTGAGACTCCCGCAGGGTTCAGTGTTAATCAGTGAGACTCTCATAGGGTTCAGTTTTAATCAATGAGACTCCCACAGGGTTCAGTTTTAATCGGTGAGACTCCCATAGGGTTCAGTGTTAATCAGTGAGACTCCCATAGGGTTCAGTGTTAATCAGTGAGACTCCCATAGGGTTCAGTGTTAATCAGTAAGACTCCCACAGGGTTCAGTGTTAATCAGTGAGACTCCCACAGGGTTCAGTGTTAATCAGTGAGACTCCCACATGGTTCAGTGTTAATCAGTGAGACTCCCAAAGGGCTCAGTGTTAATCAGTGAGACTCCCATAGTGTTCTGTGTAAATCACTGAGACTCCCATAGGGTTCAGTGTTAATCAATGAGAATCCCATAGGGTTCAGTGTTAATCAGTGAGTCTCCCACAGGGCTCAGTGTTAATCAGTGAGACTCCCATAGGGTTCAGTGTTAATCAGTGATACTCCCATAGGGTTCACTGTTAATCAGTGAGACTCCCACAGGGTTCGGTGTTAATCAGTGAGACTCCCACAGGGTTCAGTGTTAATCAGTGAGACTCCCACAGGGTTCAGTGTTAGTCAGTGAGACTCCCCATAGGGTTCAGTGTTAATCAGTGAGACTCCCATAGGGTTCAGTGTTTATCAGTGAGACTCCCATAGGGTTCAGTGTAAATCACTGAGACTCCCATAGGGATCAGTGTTAATCAATGAGACTCCCATAGGGTTCAGTGTTAATCAGTGGGGCTCCCACAGGGTTCGGTGTTAATCAGTGAGACTCCCACAGGGTTCAGTGTTAATCAGTGAGACTCCCATAGGGTTCAGTGTTAATCAGTGAGACTCCCACAGGGTTCAGTGTTAATCAGTGAGACTCCCATGGTGTTCAGTGTTAATCAGTGAGACTCCCATAGGGTTCAGTGTTAATCAGTGAGACTCCCACAGGGTTCAGTGTTAATCAGTGAGACTCCCATAGGGTTCAGTGTTAATCAGTGAGACTCCCATAGGGTTCAGTGTTAATCAGTGAGACTCCCATAGGGATCAGTGTTAATCAATGAGACTCCCATAGGGTTCAGTGTTAATCAGTGAGTCTCCCACAGGGTTCAGTGTTAATCAGTGAGACTCCCATGGTGTTCAGTGTTAATCAGTGAGACTCCCATAGGGTTCAGTGTTAATCAGTGAGACTCCCACAGGGTTCAGTGTTAATCAGTGAGACTCCCATAGGGTTCAGTGTTAATCAGTGAGACTCCCATAGGGTTCAGTGTTTATCAGTGAGACTCCCATAGGGATCAGTGTTAATCAATGAGACTCCCATAGGGTTCAGTGTTAATCAGTGAGTCTCCCACAGGGTTCAGTGTTAATCACTGAGGATCCCACAGGGTTCAGTATTAATCAGTGAGACTCCCACAGGGTTCAGTGTTAATCGGTGAGACTCCCACAGGGTTCAGTGTTAATCAGTGAGACTCCCACAGTGTTCAGTGTTAATCAGTGAGACTCCCACAAGGCTCAGTGTTAATCAGTGAGACTCCCATAGGGTTCAGTGTTAATCAGTGAGATTCCCATAGGGTTCAGTGTTAATCAGTGAGACACCCATAGGGTTCAGTGTTAATCAGTGAGACTCCCATAGGGTTCAGTGTTAATCAGTGAGACTCCCATAGGGTTCAGTGTTAATCAGTGACACTCCCACAGGGTTCATGTGTTAATCAGTGAGACTCCCATAGGGTTCAGTGTTAATCAATGAGACTCCCATAGGGTTCAGTGTTAATCAATGAGACTCCCATAGGGTTCAGTGTTAATCAGTGAGACTCCCATAGGGTTCAGTGTTAATCAGTGAGACTCCCACAGGGTTCAGTGTTAAACAGTGAGACTCCCATAGGGTTCAGTGTTAATCAGTGAGACTCCCATAGGGTTCAGTGTTAATCAGTGAGACTCCCATAGGGTTCAGTGTTTATCAGTGAGACTCCCATAGGGATCAGTGTTAATCAATGAGACTCCCATAGGGTTCAGTGTTAATCAGTGAGTCTCCCACAGGGTTCAGTGTTAATCACTGAGGATCCCACAGGGTTCAGTATTAATCAGTGAGACTCCCACAGGGTTCAGTGTTAATCGGTGAGACTCCCACAGGGTTCAGTGTTAATCAGTGAGACTCCCACAGTGTTCAGTGTTAATCAGTGAGACTCCCACAAGGCTCAGTGTTAATCAGTGAGACTCCCATAGGGTTCAGTGTTAATCAGTGAGATTCCCATAGGGTTCAGTGTTAATCAGTGAGACACCCATAGGGTTCAGTGTTAATCAGTGAGACTCCCATAGGGTTCAGTGTTAATCAGTGAGACTCCCATAGGGTTCAGTGTTAATCAGTGACACTCCCACAGGGTTCATGTGTTAATCAGTGAGACTCCCATAGGGTTCAGTGTTAATCAATGAGACTCCCATAGGGTTCAGTGTTAATCAATGAGACTCCCAGAGGGTTCAGTGTTAATCAGTGAGACTCCCATAGGGTTCAGTGTTAATCAGTGAGACTCCCACAGGGTTCAGTGTTAATCAGTGAGACTCCCATGGTGTTCAGTGTTAATCAGTGAGACTCCCATAGGGTTCAGTGTTAATCAGTGAGACTCCCACAGGGTTCAGTGTTAATCAGTGAGACTCCCATAGGGTTCAGTGTTAATCAGTGAGACTCCCATAGGGTTCAGTGTTTATCAGTGAGACTCCCATAGGGATCAGTGTTAATCAATGAGACTCCCATAGGGTTCAGTGTTAATCAGTGAGTCTCCCACAGGGTTCAGTGTTAATCACTGAGGATCCCACAGGGTTCAGTATTAATCAGTGAGACTCCCACAGGGTTCAGTGTTAATCGGTGAGACTCCCACAGGGTTCAGTGTTAATCAGTGAGACTCCCACAGTGTTCAGTGTTAATCAGTGAGACTCCCACAAGGCTCAGTGTTAATCAGTGAGACTCCCATAGGGTTCAGTGTTAATCAGTGAGATTCCCATAGGGTTCAGTGTTAATCAGTGAGACACCCATAGGGTTCAGTGTTAATCAGTGAGACTCCCATAGGGTTCAGTGTTAATCAGTGAGACTCCCATAGGGTTCAGTGTTAATCAGTGACACTCCCACAGGGTTCATGTGTTAATCAGTGAGACTCCCATAGGGTTCAGTGTTAATCAATGAGACTCCCATAGGGTTCAGTGTTAATCAATGAGACTCCCATAGGGTTCAGTGTTAATCAGTGAGACTCCCATAGGGTTCAGTGTTAATCAGTGAGACTCCCACAGGGTTCAGTGTTAAACAGTGAGACTCCCATAGGGTTCAGTGTTAATCAGTGAGACTCCCATAGGGTTCAGTGTTAATCAGTGAGACTCCCATAGGGTTCAGTGTTTATCAGTGAGACTCCCATAGGGATCAGTGTTAATCAATGAGACTCCCATAGGGTTCAGTGTTAATCAGTGAGTCTCCCACAGGGTTCAGTGTTAATCACTGAGGATCCCACAGGGTTCAGTATTAATCAGTGAGACTCCCACAGGGTTCAGTGTTAATCGGTGAGACTCCCACAGGGTTCAGTGTTAATCAGTGAGACTCCCACAGTGTTCAGTGTTAATCAGTGAGACTCCCACAAGGCTCAGTGTTAATCAGTGAGACTCCCATAGGGTTCAGTGTTAATCAGTGAGATTCCCATAGGGTTCAGTGTTAATCAGTGAGACACCCATAGGGTTCAGTGTTAATCAGTGAGACTCCCATAGGGTTCAGTGTTAATCAGTGAGACTCCCATAGGGTTCAGTGTTAATCAGTGACACTCCCACAGGGTTCATGTGTTAATCAGTGAGACTCCCATAGGGTTCAGTGTTAATCAATGAGACTCCCATAGGGTTCAGTGTTAATCAATGAGACTCCCATAGGGTTCAGTGTTAATCAGTGAGACTCCCATAGGGTTCAGTGTTAATCAGTGAGACTCCCACAGGGTTCAGTGTTAAACAGTGAGACTCCCATAGGGTTCAGTGTTAATCAGTGAGACTCCCATAGGGTTCGGTGTTAATCAGTGAGACTCCCACAGGGTTCAGTGTTAATCAGTGAGACTCCCACAGGGTTCAGTGTTAATCAGTGAGACTCTCATAGGGTTCAGTTTTAATCAATGAGACTCCCACAGGGTTCAGTTTTAATCGGTGAGACTCCCATAGGGTTCAGTGTTAATCAGTGAGACTCCCATAGGGTTCAGTGTTAATCAGTGAGACTCCCATAGGGTTCAGTGTTAATCAGTGAGACTCCCACAGGGTTCAGTGTTAATCAGTGAGACTCCCACAGGGTTCAGTGTTAATCAGTGAGACTCCCACATGGTTCAGTGTTAATCAGTGAGACTCCCAAAGGGCTCAGTGTTAATCAGTGAGACTCCCATAGTGTTCTGTGTAATCAGAATCAGAAAGGGTTTTATTCGCCATGTAAGTTCACACCGACACGGAATTTACTTTGGCAGGATGGTGCATACATTCAACATATAGGAATCTAAAATCTTAAATAAGTTTTAAACAAGTCTTACTATAATAAGGGTTAAAAGTCTAACACTAAGGGGCTGAAGTATATAAAATTAAATAAATATCGAATATAAAATAGCTTTAAGATATAATTTAAAAATACAAATAGGGAAACATAGTTAATATCAGCAACGTGTCGTTATGTAGATCAAATGTTAAAAACAGTGTTAGCCCTTGGCCTTGTTTAACAGGCCAGCAGCAGATGGGAAGAAACTGTTTTTATGGCGTGAGGTTTTGGTCCTGATGGACCGAAGCCTTCTGCCGGAGGGGAGTAGCTGAAACAGAGAGTGTCCAGGGTGGGAGAAATCGGCCATAATCTTCCTCGCTCGCCTCATAGACCTTGTCGTGTGCAGGTCCTCGAGGGTCGGTAGATTGCAGGCAATTACCTTCTCAGCAGTGTGGATGATACGCTGCAGTCTGCTCTTGTCCTTGGCAGTGGCAGCAGCGTACCAGACGGTTATGGAGGAGGTGAGGATGGATTCAATGATCGCTGTATAGAATTGCACCATCATTGTCTTTGGCAGGTTGAATTTCTTCAGCTGCCGTAGAAAGTACATCCTCTGTTGAGCTTTCTTGGTGAGGGAGCTGATGTTCAATTCCCACTTGAGGTCCCGGGAGAGAATAGTGCCCAGGAAGCGGAAGGACTCTACAATTTTTACTGGGGAGTCTAACAGGGTGATGGGGGTGAGTGGTGCTGTATTCTTCCTGAAGTCCACAACCATCTCAACTGTCTTTAGAGCATTTAGCTCTAAGTTGTTCTGGCTACACCAGGTCACCAGATTGTCAGCTTCCCACCTATAGTCAGACTCATCCCCACCAGAGATCAGCCCAATGAGGGTGGTGTCATCCGCAAACTTCAATAGTTTGACGGACAGATGATTGGAGGTGCAGCTGTTGGTATACAGGGAGAAGAGCAGAGGGGAAAGGACGCAGCCCTGAGGAGTTCCGGTGCTGATGGACCTGGAGCCAGAGACTTGTGTTCCCAGCTTAACGCACTGCTTCCTGTCAGACAGGAAGTCTGTGATCCATTTACAGGTGGTGTATGGCACGTTCAGCTGGAAGAGCTTGTCCTGAAGCAGGGCAGGGATGATGGTGTTGAAGGCAGAGCTGAAGTCCACAAACAGGATCCTGGCGTAGGATGCTGGGGCGTCCAGATGCTGTAGGGTGAAGTGGAGGGCCATGTTAACTGCATCGTCCACAGACCTGTTGGCTCTGTAGGCAAACTGAAGGGGGTCCAGGAGAGGGTCTGTGATGGCTTTGAGGTGTGCCAGGACCAGGCGCTCAAAAGACTTCATTACCACAGATGTAAGGGCGACCGGTCTGTAATCATTTAGTCCTGTTGGCCTTAGCTTTTTGGGCACAGGGATGATGGTGGAGGACTTGAGACAGGCTGGTACATGGCATGTCTCCAGGGAGGTGTTAAAGATGTTGGTGAACACCGGAGACAGCTGGTCAGCGCAGTGCCTGAGGGTGGCTGGAGAGACAGAGTCCGGCCCGGCTGCTTTGCGTGGATTCTGCCTCTTGAAAAGTCTATTAACTTCTCCCTCCTGAAAGGAGATAGTCGTCTCTGTAGTATTGGTGGGGGATGGGGCCTCTTGGGTTGGAAGGGGTGGTTCAGGACAGTCCAATTGTCTTTCAAATCTACAGTAGAACTCGTTCAGGTCGTTGGCTAGGCGGGAGTCGTTAGTGGTGTGGGGGGCTCTGGGTTTGTAGTTGGTGATCTGCCTGAGCCCTCTCCAGACAGAAGCAGCGTCGTTTGTAGAGAACTGGTGTTTTAGTCTCTCTGAGTACAGTCGTTTAGCCTCTCTCACCGCTTTGCTAAACCTGTTCTTCGACTCCTTGAATCTGTCTCTATCTCCACTCCTAAACGCTTCCTCCTTCTCCAACCTCAACCTTCTGAGCTTTGCTGAGAACCAGGGCTTATTGTTGTTAAAGTTCACCCTGGTACGTGTTGGGATACAGCAGTCCTCACAGAAGCTGATGTAGGACGTCACAGCCTCTGTGAGTTCATCCAGACTATTGGTAGCAGTCGTGAACATATCCCAGTCAGTACAGTCTAAGCACGCCCGCAAATCTTCCACAGCCTCACTGGTCCACTGTTTAGATGTCCTCACAGCAGGTTTACAGAGTTTTAGTTTCTGCCTGTATGCAGGAATCAGGTGGACCATGGCATGGTCAGAGTGTCCTAGTGCTGCTCGGGGGACGGCGTGGTAGGCTCTACTGACTGTAGTGTAACAGTGATCCAGAGTGTTCCCTTCTCTGGTTGGGCATTTAATGAATTGTATGTATTTGGGGAGTTCGTGGCTGAGATTACCTTTGTTAAAGTCGCCAAGTACGATAACCAACGAATCTGGATTTGCTCGCTCCACACTCAGAATCTGATCGGCGAGCATGCGTTGGGCCTCTTTAACCTGAGGACAAGGCGGCAAATAAACTCCGACCAAAATGAGCGACGCGAACTCGCGAGGCGAGTAAAACGGTTTACAGGTTATAAAAATTGATTCAAGGAGTGGAGAACAATGTTGCAGAATCACTGTGACATCTACACACCAGCCACGGTTAATGTAAAAACAAATACCACCGCCTTTCGTCTTGCCGGAGAGTGCTATGTCACGATCCGATCTTACAAGATGGAATCCTGCTAGTTGTAGCGAAGTGTCCGGAATCAAATCACACAGCCATGTTTCCGTGAAGCACAATGCAGAAGCTGAAAGAAAGTCTTTGTTTTTTACCATCAGTAGCTGAAGTTCATCCATTTTGTTGTACAGTGAACGTACGTTGGAGAGGAAAAAGCTCGGAAGCACTGTTCGGATCCCGCGTCTGCGTAGCCGTACTAGAGCCCCCGACCGTTTACCCCTTGGGCGGCGTTTCGTTGCTTGAGCAAAGCCTAGCGCGGCATTGACTAGAATGCCTACTAATTCTGCCGCTGGAAGCAGAAAAGTAGGAATTAAATCCACAGGAGTTGTTTCCCTGATATTTAAAAGTTCGTCTCTTGTTAGAGAACTCCGAAAATCTTGGCAAAACACTGAATTGACAGACAAAACAAGACAAAACAGGGCGCACCGACCGGCTGAGGCTACCATCATCAGCGCCATCTTCGCACCAGCACGGGTGTGCTGAACAGCAGGACTCTCTCACCAGCACTGGTGTGTTGAACAGTAGGCCCCTCTCACCAGCATGGGAGTGGTGAACAGCAGGCCCCTCTCACCAACACGGGTGTGATGAACAGTAGGCCTCTCTCACCAGCATGGGAGTGAACAGCAGGCCCCTCTCACCAACACGGGGGTGATGAACAGCACGCCCCTCACACCAGCACGGGTGTGATGAATAGTAGGCCTCTCTCACCAGCACGGGTGTGATGAACAGCAGGCCCCTCTCACCAGCACGGGTGTGTTGAACAGCAGGCCCCTCTCACCAGCACGGGTGTGCTGAACAGTAGGCCCCTCTCACCAGCACGGGTCTGTTGAACAGCAGGCCCCTCTCACCAGCACGGGTGTGCTGAACAGTAGGCCCCTCAACACGGGTGTGCTGAACAGCAGGCCTCTCTCACCAACACGGGTGTGCTGAACAGTAGGCCCCTCAACAGCATGCCCCTCTCACCAGCACGGGTGTGCTGAACAGCAGGCCCCTCAACACGGGTGTGCTGAACAGCAGGCCTCTCTCACCAGCACCGGTGTGCTGAACAGCAGGCCCCTCTCACCAACACGGATGTGATGAACAGCAGGCCCCTCTCACCAGCACGGGTGTGCTGAACAGCAGGCCCCTCAACACGTGTGAGCTGAACAGCAGGCCTCTCTCACCAGCACGGGTGTGCTGAACAGCAGGCCCCTCTCACCAGCACGGGTGTGCTGAAAAGCAGGCCCCTCTCACCAGCACGGGTGTGTTGAACAGCAGGCCTCTCTCACCAGCAAGGGTGTGCTGAACAGCAGGCCCCTCAACACGGGTGTACTGAACAGCAGGCCTCTCTCACCAGCACGGGTGTGATGAACAGCAGGCCCCAAAACAGCAGGCCTCTCTCACCAGCACGGGTGTGATGAACAGCAGGCCTCTCTCACCAGCACGAGTGTGTTGAACAGCAGGCCTCTCTCACCAGCACGAGTGTGTTGAACAGCAAGCCCCTCTCAAGACAAAACAAGACAAAACTGGACAAAACAGGGCGCACCAACCGGCCGAGGCTGCCATCATCGGCGCCATCTTGACCAGCAGAAAATCACTGAGACTCCCATAGGGTTCAGTGTTAATCAATGAGAATCCCATAGGGTTCAGTGTTAATCAGTGAGTCTCCCACAGGGCTCAGTGTTAATCAGTGAGACTCCCATAGGGTTCAGTTTTAATCAGTGATACTCCCATAGGGTTCACTGTTAATCAGTGAGACTCCCACAGGGTTCGGTGTTAATCAGTGAGACTCCCACAGGGTTCAGTGTTAATCAGTGAGACTCCCACAGGGTTCAGTGTTAGTCAGTGAGACTCCCATAGGGTTCAGTGTTAATCAGTGAGACTCCCATAGGGTTCAGTGTTTATCAGTGAGACTCCCATAGGGTTCAGTGTAAATCACTGAGACTCCCATAGGGATCAGTGTTAATCAATGAGACTCCCATAGGGTTCAGTGTTAATCAGTGGGGCTCCCACAGGGTTCGGTGTTAATCAGTGAGACTCCCACAGGGTTCAGTGTTAATCAGTGAGACTCCCATAGGGTTCAGTGTTAATCAGTGAGACTCCCACAGGGTTCAGTGTTAATCAGTGAGACTCCCATGGTGTTCAGTGTTAATCAGTGAGACTCCCATAGGGTTCAGTGTTAATCAGTGAGACTCCCACAGGGTTCAGTGTTAATCAGTGAGACTCCCATAGGGTTCAGTGTTAATCAGTGAGACTCCCATAGGGTTCAGTGTTAATCAGTGAGACTCCCATAGGGTTCAGTGTTTATCAGTGAGACTCCCATAAGGTTCAGTGTAAATCACTGAGACTCCCATAGGGATCAGTGTTAATCAATGAGACTCCCATAGGGTTCAGTGTTAATCAGTGAGTCTCCCACAGGGTTCAGTGTTAATCAGTGAGGATCCCACAGGGTTCAGTATTAATCAGTGAGACTCCCACAGGGTTCAGTGTTAATCGGTGAGACTACCACAGGGTTCAGTGTTAATCAGTGAGACTCCCACAGTGTTCAGTGTTAATCAGTGAGACTCCCACAAGGCTCAGTGTTAATCAGTGAGACTCCCATAGGGTTCAGTGTTAATCAGTGAGATTCCCATAGGGTTCAGTGTTAATCAGTGAGACACCCATAGGGTTCAGTGTTAATCAGTGAGACTCCCACAGGGTACATGTGTTAATCAGTGAGACTCCCATAGGGTTCAGTGTTAATCAATGAGACTCCCATAGGGTTCAGTGTTAATCAGTGAGACTCCCACAGCGTTCTGTGTTAATCAGTGAGACTCCCATAGGGTTCAGTATTAATCAATGAGACTCCCATAGGGTTCAGTGTTAATCAGTGAGACTCCCATAGGGTTCAGTGTTAATCAGTGAGACTCCCACAGGGTTCAGTGTTAAACAGTGAGACTCCAATAGGGTTCAGTGTTAATCAGTGAGACTCCCATAGGGTTCGGTGTTAATCAGTGAGACTCCCACAGGGTTCAGTGTTAATCAGTGAGACTCCCACAGGGTTCAGTGTTAATCAGTGAGACTCCCATAGGGTTCAGTTTTATTCAGTGAGACTCCCACAGGGTTCAGTGTTAATCAGTGAGACTCCCACAGGGTTCAGTGTTAATCAGTGAGACTCCCAAATTGTTCAGTGTTAATCAGTGAGACTCCCAAAGGGCTCAGTGTTAATCATTGAGACTCCCATAGGGTTCAGTGTTAATCAGTGAGACTCCCACAGGGTTCAGTGTTAATCAGTGAGACACCCATAGGGTTCAGTGTTAATCAGTGAGACTCCCATAGGGTACAGTGTTAATCAGTGAGACTCCCATAGGGTTCAGTGTTAATCAGTGACACTCCCAGAGGGTTCATGTGTTAATCAGTGAGACTCCCATAGGGTTCAGTGTTAATCAATGAGACTCCCATAGGGTTCAGTGTTAATCAGTGAGACTCCCACAGCGTTCTGTAATAATCAGTGAGACTCCCATAGGGTTCAGTATTAATCAGTGAGACTCCCATAGGGTTCAGTGTTAATCAGTGAGACTCCCATAGGGTTCAGTGTTAATCAGTGAGACTCCCACAGGGTTCAGTGTTAAACAGTGAGACTCCCATAGGGTTCAGTGTTAATCAGTGAGACTCCCATAGGGTTCGGTGTTAATCAGTGAGACTCCCACAGGGTTCAGTGTTAATCAGTGAGACTCCCACAGGGTTCAGTGTTAATCAGTGAGACTCTCATAGGGTTCAGTTTTAATCAATGAGACTCCCACAGGGTTCAGTTTTAATCGGTGAGACTCCCATAGGGTTCAGTGTTAATCAGTGAGACTCCCATAGGGTTCAGTGTTAATCAGTGAGACTCCCATAGGGTTCAGTGTTAATCAGTGAGACTCCCACAGGGTTCAGTGTTAATCAGTGAGACTCCCACAGGGTTCAGTGTTAATCAGTGAGACTCCCACATGGTTCAGTGTTAATCAGTGAGACTCCCAAAGGGCTCAGTGTTAATCAGTGAGACTCCCATAGTGTTCTGTGTAAATCACTGAGACTCCCATAGGGTTCAGTGTTAATCAATGAGAATCCCATAGGGTTCAGTGTTAATCAGTGAGTCTCCCACAGGGCTCAGTGTTAATCAGTGAGACTCCCATAGGGTTCAGTGTTAATCAGTGATACTCCCATAGGGTTCACTGTTAATCAGTGAGACTCCCACAGGGTTCGGTGTTAATCAGTGAGACTCCCACAGGGTTCAGTGTTAATCAGTGAGACTCCCACAGGGTTCAGTGTTAGTCAGTGAGACTCCCATAGGGTTCAGTGTTAATCATTGAGACTCCCATAGGGTTCAGTGTTAATCAGTGAGACTCCCACAGGGTTCAGTGTTAATCAGTGAGACACCCATATGGTTCAGTGTTAATCAGTGAGACTCCCATAGGGTACAGTGTTAATCAGTGAGACTCCCATAGGGTTCAGTGTTAATCAGTGACACTCCCAGAGGGTTCATGTGTTAATCAGTGAGGCTCCCATAGGGTTCAGTGTTAATCAATGAGACTCCCATAGGGTTCAGTGTTAATCAGTGAGACTCCCACAGCGTTCTGTAATAATCAGTGAGACTCCCATAGGGTTCAGTATTAATCAGTGAGACTCCCATAGGGTTCAGTGTTAATCAGTGAGACTCCCATAGGGTTCAGTGTTAATCAGTGAGACTCCCACAGGGTTCAGTGTTAAACAGTGAGACTCCCATAGGGTTCAGTGTTAATCATTGAGACTCCCATAGGGTTCGGTGTTAATCAGTGAGACTCCCACAGGGTTCAGTGTTAATCAGTGAGACTCCCACAGGGTTCAGTGTTAATCAGTGAGACTCTCATAGGGTTCAGTTTTAATCAATGAGACTCCCACAGGGTTCAGTGTTAATCAGTGAGACTCCCATAGGGTTCAGTGTTAATCAGTGAGACTCCCATAGGGTTCACTGTTAATCAGTGAGACTCCCACAGGGTTCGGTGTTAATCAGTGAGACTCCCACAGGGTTCAGTGTTAATCAGTGAGACTCCCACAGGGTTCAGTGTTAGTCAGTGAGACTCCCATAGGGTTCAGTGTTAATCATTGAGACTCCCATAGGGTTCAGTGTTAATCAGTGAGACTCCCACAGGGTTCAGTGTTAATCAGTGAGACACCCATATGGTTCAGTGTTAATCAGTGAGACTCCCATAGGGTACAGTGTTAATCAGTGAGACTCCCATAGGGTTCAGTGTTAATCAGTGACACTCCCATAGGGTTCAGTGTTAATCAGTGAGACTCCCACAGCGTTCTGTAATAATCAGTGAGACTCCCATAGGGTTCAGTATTAATCAGTGAGACTCCCATAGGGTTCAGTGTTAATCAGTGAGACTCCCATAGGGTTCAGTGTTAATCAGTGAGACTCCCACAGGGTTCAGTGTTAAACAGTGAGACTCCCATAGGGTTCAGTGTTAATCATTGAGACTCCCATAGGGTTCGGTGTTAATCAGTGAGACTCCCACAGGGTTCAGTGTTAATCAGTGAGACTCCCACAGGGTTCAGTGTTAATCAGTGAGACTCTCATAGGGTTCAGTTTTAATCAATGAGACTCCCACAGGGTTCAGTGTTAATCAGTGAGACTCCCATAGGGTTCAGTGTTAATCAGTGAGACTCCCATAGGGTTCAGTGTTAATCAGTGAGTCTCCCATAGGGTTCAGTGTTAATCAGTGAGACTCCCACAGGGTTCAGTGTTAATCAGTGAGACTCCCATAGGGTTCAGTGTTAATCAGTGAGACTCCCACAGGGTTCAGTGTTAATCAGTGAGACTCCTACAGGGTTCAGTGTTAATCAGTGAGACTCCCACATGGTTCAGTGTTAATCAGTGAGACTCCCAAAGGGCTCAGTGTTAATCAGTGAGACTCCCATAGTGTTCTGTGTAAATCACTGAGACTCCCATAGGGTTCAGTGTTAATCAATGAGAATCCCATAGGGTTCAGTGTTAATCAGTGAGTCTCCCACAGGGCTCAGTGTTAATCAGTGAGACTCCCATAGGGTTCAGTGTTAATCAGTGATACTCCCATAGGGTTCACTGTTAATCAGTGAGACTCCCACAGGGTTCGGTGTTAATCAGTGAGACTCCCACAGGGTTCAGTGTTAATCAGTGAGACTCCCACAGGGTTCAGTGTTAGTCAGTGAGACTCCCATAGGGTTCAGTGTTAATCATTGAGACTCCCATAGGGTTCAGTGTTAATCAGTGAGACTCCCACAGGGTTCAGTGTTAATCAGTGAGACACCCATATGGTTCAGTGTTAATCAGTGAGACTCCCATAGGGTACAGTGTTAATCAGTGAGACTCCCATAGGGTTCAGTGTTAATCAGTGACACTCCCAGAGGGTTCATGTGTTAATCAGTGAGACTCCCATAGGGTTCAGTGTTAATCAATGAGACTCCCATAGGGTTCAGTGTTAATCAGTGAGACTCCCACAGCGTTCTGTAATAATCAGTGAGACTCCCATAGGGTTCAGTATTAATCAGTGAGACTCCCATAGGGTTCAGTGTTAATCAGTGAGACTCCCATAGGGTTCAGTGTTAATCAGTGAGACTCCCACAGGGTTCAGTGTTAAACAGTGAGACTCCCATAGGGTTCAGTGTTAATCATTGAGACTCCTACAGGGTTCAGTGTTAATCAGTGAGACTCCCATAGGGTTCAGTGTTAATCAGTGAGACTCCCACAGGGTTCAGTGTTAATCAGTGAGACTCCCACAGGGTTCAGTGTTAATCAGTGAGACTCCCAGATGGTTCAGTGTTAATCAGTGAGCCTCCCAAAGGGCTCAGTGTTAATCAGTGAGACTCCCATAGTGTTCTGTGTAAATCACTGAGACTCCCATAGGGTTCAGTGTTAATCAATGAGAATCCCATAGGGTTCAGTGTTAATCAGTGAGTCTCCCACAGGGCTCAGTGTTAATCAGTGAGACTCCCATAGGGTTCAGTGTTAATCAGTGATACTCCCATAGGGTTCACTGTTAATCAGTGAGACTCCCACAGGGTTCGGTGTTAATCAGTGAGACTCCCACAGGGTTCAGTGTTAATCAGTGAGACTCCCACAGGGTTCAGTGTTAGTCAGTGAGACTCCCATAGGGTTCAGTGTTAATCATTGAGACTCCCATAGGGTTCAGTGTTAATCAGTGAGACTCCCACAGGGTTCAGTGTTAATCAGTGAGACACCCATATGGTTCAGTGTTAATCAGTGAGACTCCCATAGGGTACAGTGTTAATCAGTGAGACTCCCATAGGGTTCAGTGTTAATCAGTGACACTCCCATAGGGTTCAGTGTTAATCAATGAGACTCCCATAGGGTTCAGTGTTAATCAGTGAGACTCCCACAGCGTTCTGTAATAATCAGTGAGACTCCCATAGGGTTCAGTATTAATCAGTGAGACTCCCATAGGGTTCAGTGTTAATCAGTGAGACTCCCATAGGGTTCAGTGTTAATCAGTGAGACTCCCACAGGGTTCAGTGTTAAACAGTGAGACTCCCATAGGGTTCAGTGTTAATCATTGAGACTCCCATAGGGTTCGGTGTTAATCAGTGAGACTCCCACAGGGTTCAGTGTTAATCAGTGAGACTCCCACAGGGTTCAGTGTTAATCAGTGAGACTCTCATAGGGTTCAGTTTTAATCAATGAGACTCCCACAGGGTTCAGTGTTAATCAGTGAGACTCCCATAGGGTTCAGTGTTAATCAGTGAGACTCCCATAGGGTTCAGTGTTAATCAGTGAGTCTCCCATAGGGTTCAGTGTTAATCAGTGAGACTCCCACAGGGTTCAGTGTTAATCAGTGAGACTCCCACAGGGTTCAGTGTTAATCAGTGGGGCTCCCCCAGGGTTCGGTGTTAATCAGTGAGACTCCCAAAGGGCTCAGTGTTAATCAGTGAGACTCCCATAGTGTTCAGTGTTAATCAGTGAGACTCCCACAGGGTTCAGTGTTAATCAGTGAGACTCCCATGGTGTTCAGTGTTAATCAGTGAGTCTCCCACAGGGCTCAGTGTTAATCAGTGAGACTCCCATAGGGTTCAGTGTTAATCAGTGATACTCCCATAGGGTTCACTGTTAATCAGTGAGACTCCCACAGGGTTCGGTGTTAATCAGTGAGACTCCCACAGGGTTCAGTGTTAATCAGTGAGACTCCCACAGGGTTCAGTGTTAGTCAGTGAGACTCCCATAGGGTTCAGTGTTAATCAATGAGACTCCCACAGGGTTCAGTGTTAATCAGTGAGACTCCCATCGTGTTCAGTGTTAATCAGTGAGACTCCCATAGGGTTCAGTGTTAATCAGTGGGGCTCCCACAGGGTTCGGTGTTAATCAGTGAGACTCCCACAGGGTTCAGTGTTAATCAGTGAGACTCCCATAGGGTTCAGTGTTAATCAGTGAGACTCCCACAGGGTTCAGTGTTAATCAGTGAGACTCCCATGGTGTTCAGTGTTAATCAGTGAGACTCCCATAGGGTTCAGTGTTAATCAGTGAGACTCCCACAGGGTTCAGTGTTAATCAGTGAGACTCCCATAGGGTTCAGTGTTAATCAGTGAGACTCCCATAGGGTTCAGTGTTAATCAGTGAGACTCCCATAGGGTTCAGTGTTTATCAGTGAGACTCCCATAGGGTTCAGTGTAAATCACTGAGACTCCCATAGGGTTCAGTGTTAATCAATGAGACTCCCATAGGGTTCAGTGTTAATCAGTGAGTCTCCCACAGGGTTCAGTGTTAATCAGTGAGACTCCCACAGGGTTCAGTATTAATCAGTGAGACTCCCACAGGGTTCAGTGTTAATCAGTGAGACTCCCACAGTGTTCAGTGTTAATCAGTGAGACTCCCACAAGGCTCAGTGTTAATCAGTGAGACTCCCATAGGGTTCAGTGTTAATCAGTGAGACTCCCATAGGGTTCAGTGTTAATCAGTGAGACACCCATAGGGTTCAGTGTTAATCAGTGAGACTCCCATAGGGTTCAGTGTTAATCAGTGAGACTCCCATAGGGTTCAGTGTTAATCAGTGACACTCCCACAGGGTTCATGTGTTAATCAGTGAGACTCCCATAGGGTTCAGTGTTAATCAATGAGACTCCCATAGGGTTCAGTGTTAATCAGTGAGACTCCCACAGCGTTCTGTGTTAATCAGTGAGACTCCCATAGGGTTCAGTATTAATCAATGAGACTCCCATAGGGTTCAGTGTTAATCAGTGAGACTCCCATAGGGTTCAGTGTTAATCAGTGAGACTCCCACAGGGTTCAGTGTTAAACAGTGAGACTCCCATAGGGTTCAGTGTTAATCAGTGAGACTCCCATAGGGTTCGGTGTTAATCAGTGAGACTCCCACAGGGTTCAGTGTTAATCAGTGAGACTCCCACAGGGTTCAGTGTTAATCAGTGAGACTCCGATAGGGTTCAGTGTTAATCAGTGAGACTCCCACAGGGTTCAGTGTTAATCAGTGAGACTCCCGCAGGGTTCAGTGTTAATCAGTGAGACTCCCACATGGTTCAGTGTTAATCAGTGAGACTCCCCATAGGGTTCAGTGTTAATCAGTGAGACTCCCATAGGGTTCAGTGTTTATCAGTGAGACTCCCATAGGGTTCAGTGTAAATCACTGAGACTCCCATAGGGATCAGTGTTAATCAATGAGACTCCCATAGGGTTCAGTGTTAATCAGTGGGGCTCCCACAGGGTTCGGTGTTAATCAGTGAGACTCCCACAGGGTTCAGTGTTAATCAGTGAGACTCCCATAGGGTTCAGTGTTAATCAGTGAGACTCCCACAGGGTTCAGTGTTAATCAGTGAGACTCCCATGGTGTTCAGTGTTAATCAGTGAGACTCCCATAGGGTTCAGTGTTAATCAGTGAGACTCCCACAGGGTTCAGTGTTAATCAGTGAGACTCCCATAGGGTTCAGTGTTAATCAGTGAGACTCCCATAGGGTTCAGTGTTAATCAGTGAGACTCCCATAGGGTTCAGTGTTTATCAGTGAGACTCCCATAGGGTTCAGTGTAAATCACTGAGACTCCCATAGGGATCAGTGTTAATCAATGAGACTCCCATAGGGTTCAGTGTTAATCAGTGAGTCTCCCACAGGGTTCAGTGTTAATCAATGAGGATCCCACAGGGTTCAGTATTAATCAGTGAGACTCCCACAGGGTTCAGTGTTAATCGGTGAGACTCCCACAGGGTTCAGTGTTAATCAGTGAGACTCCCACAGTGTTCAGTGTTAATCAGTGAGACTCCCACAAGGCTCAGTGTTAATCAGTGAGACTCCCATAGGGTTCAGTGTTAATCAGTGAGATTCCCATAGGGTTCAGTGTTAATCAGTGAGACACCCATAGGGTTCAGTGTTAATCAGTGAGACTCCCATAGGGTTCAGTGTTAATCAGTGAGACTCCCATAGGGTTCAGTGTTAATCAGTGACACTCCCACAGGGTTCATGTGTTAATCAGTGAGACTCCCATAGGGTTCAGTGTTAATCAATGAGACTCCCATAGGGTTCAGTGTTAATCAATGAGACTCCCATAGGGTTCAGTGTTAATCAGTGAGACTCCCATAGGGTTCAGTGTTAATCAGTGAGACTCCCACAGGGTTCAGTGTTAAACAGTGAGACTCCCATAGGGTTCAGTGTTAATCAGTGAGACTCCCATAGGGTTCGGTGTTAATCAGTGAGACTCCCACAGGGTTCAGTGTTAATCAGTGAGACTCCCACAGGGTTCAGTGTTAATCAGTGAGACTCTCATAGGGTTCAGTTTTAATCAATGAGACTCCCACAGGGTTCAGTTTTAATCGGTGAGACTCCCATAGGGTTCAGTGTTAATCAGTGAGACTCCCATAGGGTTCAGTGTTAATCAGTGAGACTCCCATAGGGTTCAGTGTTAATCAGTGAGACTCCCACAGGATTCAGTGTTAATCAGTGAGACTCCCACAGGGTTCAGTGTTAATCAGTGAGACTCCCACATGGTTCAGTGTTAATAAGTGAGACTCCCAAAGGGCTCAGTGTTAATCAGTGAGACTCCCATAGTGTTCTGTGTAAATCACTGAGACTCCCATAGGGTTCAGTGTTAATCAATGAGAATCCCATAGGGTTCAGTGTTAATCAGTGAGTCTCCCACAGGGCTCAGTGTTAATCAGTGAGACTCCCATAGGGTTCAGTTTTAATTAGTGATACTCCCATAGGGTTCACTGTTAATCAGTGAGACTCCCACAGGGTTCGGTGTTAATCAGTGAGACTCCCACAGGGTTCAGTGTTAATCAGTGAGACTCCCACAGGGTTCAGTGTTAGTCAGTGAGACTCCCACAGTGTTCAGTGTTAATCAGTGAGACTCCCACAAGGCTCAGTGTTTATCAGTGAGACTCCCATAGGGTTCAGTGTAAATCACTGAGACTCCCATAGGGATCAGTGTTAATCAGTGAGACTCCCATAGGGTTCAGTGTTAATCAGTGAGACTCCCATAGGGTTCAGTGTTAATCAGTGAGACTCCCATAGGGTTCAGTGTTAATCAGTGACACTCCCACAGGGTTCATGTGTTAATCAGTGAGACTCCCATAGGGTTCAGTGTTAATCAATGAGACTCCCATAGGGTTCAGTGTTAATCAGTGAGACTCCCACAGCGTTCTGTGTTAATCAGTGAGACTCCCATAGGGTTCAGTATTAATCAATGAGACTCCCATAGGGTTCAGTGTTAATCAGTGAGACTCCTATAGGGTTCAGTGTTAATCAGTGAGACTCCCACAGGGTTCAGTGTTAAACAGTGAGACTCCCATAGGGTTCAGTGTTAATCAGTGAGACTCCCATAGGGTTCGGTGTTAATCAGTGAGACTCCCACAGGGTTCAGTGTTAATCAGTGAGACTCCCACAGGGTTCAGTGTTAATCAGTGAGACTCTGATAGGGTTCAGTGTTAATCAGTGAGACTCCCACAGGGTTCAGTGTTAATCAGTGAGACTCCCACAGGGTTCAGTGTTAATCAGTGAGACTCCCCCATGGTTCAGTGTTAATCAGTGAGACTCCCCATAGGGTTCAGTGTTAATCAGTGAGACTCCCATAGGGTTCAGTGTTTATCAGTGAGACTCCCATAGGGTTCAGTGTAAATCACTGAGACTCCCATAGGGATCAGTGTTAATCAATGAGACTCCCATAGGGTTCAGTGTTAATCAGTGGGGCTCCCACAGGGTTCGGTGTTAATCAGTGAGACTCCCACAGGGTTCAGTGTTAATCAGTGAGACTCCCATAGGGTTCAGTGTTAATCAGTGAGACTCCCACAGGGTTCAGTGTTAATCAGTGAGACTCCCATGGTGTTCAGTGTTAATCAGTGAGACTCCCATAGGGTTCAGTGTTAATCAGTGAGACTCCCACAGGGTTCAGTGTTAATCAGTGAGACTCCCATAGGGTTCAGTGTTAATCAGTGAGACTCCCATAGGGTTCAGTGTTAATCAGTGAGACTCCCATAGGGTTCAGTGTTTATCAGTGAGACTCCCATAGGGTTCAGTGTAAATCACTGAGACTCCCATAGGGATCAGTGTTAATCAATGAGACTCCCATAGGGTTCAGTGTTAATCAGTGAGTCTCCCACAGGGTTCAGTGTTAATCAGTGAGGATCCCACAGGGTTCAGTATTAATCAGTGAGACTCCCACAGGGTTCAGTGTTAATCGGTGAGACTCCCACAGGGTTCAGTGTTAATCAGTGAGACTCCCACAGTGTTCAGTGTTAATCAGTGAGACTCCCACAAGGCTCAGTGTTAATCAGTGAGACTCCCATAGGGTTCAGTGTTAATCAGTGAGATTCCCATAGGGTTCAGTGTTAATCAGTGAGACACCCATAGGGTTCAGTGTTAATCAGTGAGACTCCCATAGGGTTCAGTGTTAATCAGTGAGACTCCCATAGGGTTCAGTGTTAATCAGTGACACTCCCACAGGGTTCATGTGTTAATCAGTGAGACTCCCATAGGGTTCAGTGTTAATCAATGAGACTCCCATAGGGTTCAGTGTTAATCAATGAGACTCCCATAGGGTTCAGTGTTAATCAGTGAGACTCCCATAGGGTTCAGTGTTAATCAGTGAGACTCCCACAGGGTTCAGTGTTAAACAGTGAGACTCCCATAGGGTTCAGTGTTAATCAGTGAGACTCCCATAGGGTTCGGTGTTAATCAGTGAGACTCCCACAGGGTTCAGTGTTAATCAGTGAGACTCCCACAGGGTTCAGTGTTAATCAGTGAGACTCTCATAGGGTTCAGTTTTAATCAATGAGACTCCCACAGGGTTCAGTTTTAATCGGTGAGACTCCCATAGGGTTCAGTGTTAATCAGTGAGACTCCCATAGGGTTCAGTGTTAATCAGTGAGACTCCCATAGGGTTCAGTGTTAATCAGTGAGACTCCCACAGGGTTCATTGTTAATCAGTGAGACTCCCACAGGGTTCAGTGTTAATCAGTGAGACTCCCACATGGTTCAGTGTTAATCAGTGAGACTCCCAAAGGGCTCAGTGTTAATCAGTGAGACTCCCATAGTGTTCTGTGTAAATCACTGAGACTCCCATAGGGTTCAGTGTTAATCAATGAGAATCCCATAGGGTTCAGTGTTAATCAGTGAGTCTCCCACAGGGCTCAGTGTTAATCAGTGAGACTCCCATAGGGTTCAGTTTTAATCAGTGATACTCCCATAGGGTTCACTGTTAATCAGTGAGACTCCCACAGGGTTCGGTGTTAATCAGTGAGACTCCCACAGGGTTCAGTGTTAATCAGTGAGACTCCCACAGGGTTCAGTGTTAGTCAGTGAGACTCCCATAGGGTTCAGTGTTAATCAGTGAGACTCCCATAGGGTTCAGTGTTTATCAGTGAGACTCCCATAGGGTTCAGTGTAAATCACTGAGACTCCCATAGGGATCAGTGTTAATCAATGAGACTCCCATAGGGTTCAGTGTTAATCAATGGGGCTCCCACAGGGTTCGGTGTTAATCAGTGAGACTCCCACAGGGTTCAGTGTTAATCAGTGAGACTCCCATAGGGTTCAGTGTTAATCAGTGAGACTCCCACAGGGTTCAGTGTTAATCAGTGAGACTCCCATGGTGTTCAGTGTTAATCAGTGAGACTCCCATAGGGTTCAGTGTTAATCAGTGAGACTCCCACAGGGTTCAGTGTTAATCAGTGAGACTCCCATAGGGTTCAGTGTTAATCAGTGAGACTCCCATAGGGTTCAGTGTTAATCAGTGAGACTCCCATAGGGTTCAGTGTTTATCAGTGAGACTCCCATAAGGTTCAGTGTAAATCACTGAGACTCCCATAGGGATCAGTGTTAATCAATGAGACTCCCATAGGGTTCAGTGTTAATCAGTGAGTCTCCCACAGGGTTCAGTGTTAATCAGTGAGGATCCTACAGGGTTCAGTATTAATCAGTGAGACTCCCACAGGGTTCAGTGTTAATCGGTGAGACTCCCACAGGGTTCAGTGTTAATCAGTGAGACTCCCACAGTGTTCAGTGTTAATCAGTGAGACTCCCACAAGGCTCAGTGTTAATCAGTGAGACTCCCATAGGGTTCAGTGTTAATCAGTGAGATTCCCATAGGGTTCAGTGTTAATCAGTGAGACACCCATAGGGTTCAGTGTTAATCAGTGAGACTCCCATAGGGTTCAGTGTTAATCAGTGAGACTCCCATAGGGTTCAGTGTTAATCAGTGACACTCCCACAGGGTACATGTGTTAATCAGTGAGACTCCCATAGGGTTCAGTGTTAATCAATGAGACTCCCATAGGGTTCAGTGTTAATCAGTGAGACTCCCACAGCGTTCTGTAATAATCAGTGAGACTCCCATAGGGTTCAGTATTAATCAGTGAGACTCCCATAGGGTTCAGTGTTAATCAGTGAGACTCCCATAGGGTTCAGTGTTAATCAGTGAGACTCCCACAGGGTTCAGTGTTAAACAGTGAGACTCCCATAGGGTTCAGTGTTAATCAGTGAGACTCCCATAGGGTTCGGTGTTAATCAGTGAGACTCCCATAGGGTTCAGTGTTAATCAATGAGAATCCCATAGGGTTCAGTGTTAATCAGTGAGTCTCCCACAGGGCTCAGTGTTAATCAGTGAGACTCCCATAGGGTTCAGTTTTAATCAGTGATACTCCCATAGGGTTCACTGTTAATCAGTGAGACTCCCACAGGGTTCGGTGTTAATCAGTGAGACTCCCACAGGGTTCAGTGTTAATCAGTGAGACTCCCACAGGGTTCAGTGTTAGTCAGTGAGACTCCCATAGGGTTCAGTGTTAATCAGTGAGACTCCCATAGGGTTCAGTGTTTATCAGTGAGACTCCCATAGGGTTCAGTGTAAATCACTGAGACTCCCATAGGGATCAGTGTTAATCAATGAGACTCCCATAGGGTTCAGTGTTAATCAGTGGGGCTCCCACAGGGTTCGGTGTTAATCAGTGAGACTCCCACAGGGTTCAGTGTTAATCAGTGAGACTCCCATAGGGTTCAGTGTTAATCAGTGAGACTCCCACAGGGTTCAGTGTTAATCAGTGAGACTCCCATGGTGTTCAGTGTTAATCAGTGAGACTCCCATAGGGTTCAGTGTTAATCAGTGAGACTCCCACAGGGTTCAGTGTTAATCAGTGAGACTCCCATAGGGTTCAGTGTTAATCAGTGAGACTCCCATAGGGTTCAGTGTTAATCAGTGAGACTCCCATAGGGTTCAGTGTTTATCAGTGAGACTCCCATAAGGTTCAGTGTAAATCACTGAGACTCCCATAGGGATCAGTGTTAATCAATGAGACTCCCATAGGGTTCAGTGTTAATCAGTGAGTCTCCCACAGGGTTCAGTGTTAATCAGTGAGGATCCTACAGGGTTCAGTATTAATCAGTGAGACTCCCACAGGGTTCAGTGTTAATCGGTGAGACTCCCACAGGGTTCAGTGTTAATCAGTGAGACTCCCACAGTGTTCAGTGTTAATCAGTGAGACTCCCACAAGGCTCAGTGTTAATCAGTGAGACTCCCATAGGGTTCAGTGTTAATCAGTGAGATTCCCATAGGGTTCAGTGTTAATCAGTGAGACACCCATAGGGTTCAGTGTTAATCAGTGAGACTCCCATAGGGTTCAGTGTTAATCAGTGAGACTCCCATAGGGTTCAGTGTTAATCAGTGACACTCCCACAGGGTACATGTGTTAATCAGTGAGACTCCCATAGGGTTCAGTGTTAATCAATGAGACTCCCATAGGGTTCAGTGTTAATCAGTGAGACTCCCACAGCGTTCTGTAATAATCAGTGAGACTCCCATAGGGTTCAGTATTAATCAGTGAGACTCCCATAGGGTTCAGTGTTAATCAGTGAGACTCCCATAGGGTTCAGTGTTAATCAGTGAGACTCCCACAGGGTTCAGTGTTAAACAGTGAGACTCCCATAGGGTTCAGTGTTAATCAGTGAGACTCCCATAGGGTTCGGTGTTAATCAGTGAGACTCCCACAGGGTTCAGTGTTAATCAGTGAGACTCCCACAGGGTTCAGTGTTAATCAGTGAGACTCCCATAGGGTTCAGTTTTATTCAGTGAGACCCCCACAGGGTTCAGTGTTAATCAGTGAGACTCCCACAGGGTTCAGTGTTAATCAGTGAGACTCCCACATGGTTCAGTGTTAATCAGTGAGACTCCCAAAGGGCTCAGTGTTAATCATTGAGACTCCCATAGGGTTCAGTGTTAATCAGTGAGACTCCCACAGGGTTCAGTGTTAATCAGTGAGACACCCATAGGGTTCAGTGTTAATCAGTGAGACTCCCATAGGGTACAGTGTTAATCAGTGAGACTCCCATAGGGTTCAGTGTTAATCAGTGACACTCCCAGAGGGTTCATGTGTTAATCAGTGAGACTCCCATAGGGTTCAGTGTTAATCAATGAGACTCCCATAGGGTTCAGTGTTAATCAGTGAGACTCCCACAGCGTTCTGTAATAATCAGTGAGACTCCCATAGGGTTCAGTATTAATCAGTGAGACTCCCATAGGGTTCAGTGTTAATCAGTGAGACTCCCATAGGGTTCAGTGTTAATCAGTGAGACTCCCACAGGGTTCAGTGTTAAACAGTGAGACTCCCATAGGGTTCAGTGTTATTCAGTGAGACTCCCATAGGGTTCGGTGTTAATCAGTGAGACTCCCACAGGGTTCAGTGTTAATCAGTGAGACTCCCACAGGGTTCAGTGTTAATCAGTGAGACTCTCATAGGGTTCAGTTTTAATCAATGAGACTCCCACAGGGTTCAGTTTTAATCGGTGAGACTCCCATAGGGTTCAGTGTTAATCAGTGAGACTCCCACAGGGTTCAGTGTTAATCAGTGAGACTCCCACAGGGTTCAGTGTTAATCAGTGAGACTCCCACATGGTTCAGTGTTAATCAGTGAGACTCCCAAAGGGCTCAGTGTTAATCAGTGAGACTCCCATAGTGTTCTGTGTAAATCACTGAGACTCCCATAGGGTTCAGTGTTAATCAATGAGAATCCCATAGGGTTCAGTGTTAATCAGTGAGTCTCCCACAGGGCTCAGTGTTAATCAGTGAGACTCCCATAGGGTTCAGTGTTAATCAGTGATACTCCCATAGGGTTCACTGTTAATCAGTGAGACTCCCACAGGGTTCGGTGTTAATCAGTGAGACTCCCACAGGGTTCAGTGTTAATCAGTGAGACTCCCACAGGGTTCAGTGTTAGTCAGTGAGACTCCCATAGGGTTCAGTGTTAATCAATGAGACTCCCACAGGGTTCAGTGTTAATCAGTGAGACTCCCATCGTGTTCAGTGTTAATCAGTGAGACTCCCATAGGGTTCAGTGTTAATCAGTGGGGCTCCCACAGGGTTCGGTGTTAATCAGTGAGACTCCCACAGGGTTCAGTGTTAATCAGTGAGACTCCCATAGGGTTCAGTGTTAATCAGTGAGACTCCCACAGGGTTCAGTGTTAATCAGTGAGACTCCCATGGTGTTCAGTGTTAATCAGTGAGACTCCCATAGGGTTCAGTGTTAATCAGTGAGACTCCCACAGGGTTCAGTGTTAATCAGTGAGACTCCCATAGGGTTCAGTGTTAATCAGTGAGACTCCCATAGGGTTCAGTGTTAATCAGTGAGACTCCCATAGGGTTCAGTGTTTATCAGTGAGACTCCCATAGGGTTCAGTGTAAATCACTGAGACTTCCATAGGGTTCAGTGTTAATCAATGAGACTCCCATAGGGTTCAGTGTTAATCAGTGAGTCTCCCACAGGGTTCAGTGTTAATCAGTGAGGATCCCACAGGGTTCAGTATTAATCAGTGAGACTCCCACAGGGTTCACTGTTAATCGGTGAGACTCCCACAGGGTTCAGTGTTAATCAGTGAGACTCCCACAGTGTTCAGTGTTAATCAGTGAGACTCCCACAAGGCTCAGTGTTAATCAGTGAGACTCCGATAGGGTTCAGTGTTAATCAGTGAGACTCCCATAGGGTTCAGTGTTAATCAGTGAGACACCCATAGGGTTCAGTGTTAATCAGTGAGACTCCCATAGGGTTCAGTGTTAATCAGTGAGACTCCCATAGGGTTCAGTGTTAATCAGTGACACTCCCACAGGGTTCATGTGTTAATCAGTGAGACTCCCATAGGGTTCAGTGTTAATCAATGAGACTCCCATAGGGTTCGGTGTTAATCAGTGAGACTCCCACAGCGTTCTGTGTTAATCAGTGAGACTCCCATAGGGTTCAGTATTAATCAATGAGACTCCCATAGGGTTCAGTGTTAATCAGTGAGACTCCCATAGGGTTCAGTGTTAATCAGTGAGACTCCCACAGGGTTCAGTGTTAAACAGTGAGACTCCCATAGGGTTCAGTGTTAATCAGTGAGACTCCCATAGGGTTCGGTGTTAATCAGTGAGACTCCCACAGGGTTCAGTGTTAATCAGTGAGACTCCCACAGGGTTCAGTGTTAATCAGTGAGACTCCGATAGGGTTCAGTGTTAATCAGTGAGACTCCCACAGGGTTCAGTGTTAATCAGTGAGACTCCCACAGGGTTCAGTGTTAATCAGTGAGACTCCCACATGGTTCAGTGTTAATCAGTGAGACTCCCAAAGGGCTCAGTGTTAATCATTGAGACTCCCATAGAGTTCGGTGTTAATCAGTGAGACTCCCATAGGGTTCAGTGTTAATCAGTGAGACTCCCATAGGGTTCAGTGTTAATCAGTGAGACTCCCATAGGGTTCAGTGTTTATCAGTGAGACTCCCATAGTGTTCAGTGTAAATCACTGAGACTCCCATAGGGTTCAGTGTTAATCAATGAGACTCCCATAGGGTTCAGTGTTAATCAGTGAGACTCCCATAGGGTTCAGTGTTAATCAATGAGACTCCCATAGGGTTCAGTGTTAATCAGTGAGACTCCCATAGGGTTCAGTGTTAATCAGTGAGACTCCCATAGGGTTCAGTGTTAATCAGTGACACTCCCACAGGGTTCATGTGTTAATCAGTGAGACTCCCATAGGGTTCAGTGTTAATCAATGAGACTCCCATAGGGTTCAGTGTTAATCAGTGAGACTCCCACAGCGTTCTGTGTTAATCAGTGAGACTCCCATAGGGTTCAGTGTTAATCAGCGAGATTCCCAAAGGGCTCAGTGTTAATCAGTGAGACTCCCATAGGGTTCAGTGTTAATCAGTGAGACTCCCACAGGGTTCAGTGTTAATCAGCGAGATTCCCATAGGGTTCAGTGTTAATCATTGAAACTCCCACAGGGTTCAGTGTTAATCGGTGAGACTCCCATGGGTTCAGTGTTAATCAGTGAGACTCCCATAGGGTACAGTGTTAATCAGTGAGACTCTCACAGGGTTCATGTGTTAATCAGTGAGACTCCCATAGGGTTCAGTGTTAATCAATGAGACTCCCATAGGGTTCAGTGTTAATCAGTGAGACTCCCACAGCGTTTTGTGTTAATCAGTGAGACTCCCATAGGGTTCAGTATTAATCAGTGAGACTCCCATAGGGTTCAGTGTTAATCATTGAGACTCCCATAGGGTTCAGTGTTAATCAGTGAGACTCCCACAGGGTTCAGTGTTAATCAGTGAGACTCCCACAGGGTTCAGTGTTAATCAGTGAGACTCCCATAGGGTTCAGTGTTAATCAATGAGAGTCCCACAGGGTTCAGTGTTAATCAGTGAGACTCCCACAGGGTTCAGTGTTAATCAGCGAGATTCCCATAGGTTCAGTGTTAATCAGTGAAACTCCCACAGGGTTCGGTGTTAATCAGTGAGACTCCCACAGGGTTCAGTGTTAATCAGTGAGACACCCATAGGGTTCAGTGTTAATCAGTGAGACTCCCACAGGGTTCAGTGTTAATCAGCGAGATTCCCATAGGTTCAGTGTTAATCAGTGAAACTCCCACAGGGTTCAGTGTTAATCGGTGAGACTCCCATGGGTTCAGTGTTATTCAGTGAGACTCCCATAGGGTTCAGTGTTATTCAGTGAGCCTCCCATAGGGTTCAGTGTTAATCAGTGAGAATCCCACAGGGTTCAGTGTTAATCAGTGAGACTCCCACAGGGTTCAGTGTTAATCAGTGAGACTCCCATAGGGTTCAGTGTTAATCAATGAGACTCCCATAGGGTTCGGTGTTAATCAGTGAGACTCCCACAGCGTTCTGTGTTAATCAGTGAGACTCCCATAGGGTTCAGTATTAATCAATGAGACTCCCATAGGGTTCAGTGTTAATCAGTGAGACTCCCATAGGGTTCAGTGTTAATCAGTGAGACTCCCACAGGGTTCAGTGTTAAACAGTGAGACTCCCATAGGGTTCAGTGTGAATCAGTGAGACTCCCATAGGGTTCGGTGTTAATCAGTGAGACTCCCACAGGGTTCAGTGTTAATCAGTGAGACTCCCACAGGGTTCAGTGTTAATCAGTGAGACTCCGATAGGGTTCAGTGTTAATCAGTGAGACTCCCACAGGGTTCAGTGTTAATCAGTGAGACTCCCACAGGGTTCAGTGTTAATCAGTGAGACTCCCACATGGTTCAGTGTTAATCAGTGAGACTCCCAAAGGGCTCAGTGTTAATCATTGAGACTCCCATAGAGTTCGGTGTTAATCAGTGAGACTCCCATAGGGTTCAGTGTTAATCAGTGAGACTCCCATAGGGTTCAGTGTTAATCAGTGAGACTCCCATAGGGTTCAGTGTTTATCAGTGAGACTCCCATAGTGTTCAGTGTAAATCACTGAGACTCCCATAGGGTTCAGTGTTAATCAATGAGACTCCCATAGGGTTCAGTGTTAATCAGTGAGACTCCCATAGGGTTCAGTGTTAATCAATGAGACTCCCATAGGGTTCAGTGTTAATCAGTGAGACTCCCATAGGGTTCAGTGTTAATCAGTGAGACTCCCATAGGGTTCAGTGTTAATCAGTGACACTCCCACAGGGTTCATGTGTTAATCAGTGAGACTCCCATAGGGTTCAGTGTTAATCAATGAGACTCCCATAGGGTTCAGTGTTAATCAGTGAGACTCCCACAGCGTTCTGTGTTAATCAGTGAGACTCCCATAGGGTTCAGTGTTAATCAGCGAGATTCCCAAAGGGCTCAGTGTTAATCAGTGAGACTCCCATAGGGTTCAGTGTTAATCAGTGAGACTCCCACAGGGTTCAGTGTTAATCAGCGAGATTCCCATAGGGTTCAGTGTTAATCAGTGAAACTCCCACAGGGTTCAGTGTTAATCGGTGAGACTCCCATGGGTTCAGTGTTAATCAGTGAGACTCCCATAGGGTACAGTGTTAATCAGTGAGACTCTCACAGGGTTCATGTGTTAATCAGTGAGACTCCCATAGGGTTCAGTGTTAATCAATGAGACTCCCATAGGGTTCAGTGTTAATCAGTGAGACTCCCACAGCGTTTTGTGTTAATCAGTGAGACTCCCATAGGGTTCAGTGTTAATCAGTGAGACTCCCACAGGGTTCAGTGTTAATCAGTGAGACTCCCACAGGGTTCAGTGTTAATCAGTGAGACTCCCACATGGTTCAGTGTTAATCAGTGAGACTCCCAAAGGGCTCAGTGTTAATCATTGAGACTCCCATAGAGTTCGGTGTTAATCAGTGAGACTCCCATAGGGTTCAGTGTTAATCAGTGAGACTCCCATAGGGTTCAGTGTTAATCAGTGAGACTCCCATAGGGTTCAGTGTTTATCAGTGAGACTCCCATAGTGTTCAGTGTAAATCACTGAGACTCCCATAGGGTTCAGTGTTAATCAATGAGACTCCCATAGGGTTCAGTGTTAATCAGTGAGACTCCCATAGGGTTCAGTGTTAATCAATGAGACTCCCATAGGGTTCAGTGTTAATCAGTGAGACTCCCATAGGGTTCAGTGTTAATCAGTGAGACTCCCATAGGGTTCAGTGTTAATCAGTGACACTCCCACAGGGTTCATGTGTTAATCAGTGAGACTCCCATAGGGTTCAGTGTTAATCAATGAGACTCCCATAGGGTTCAGTGTTAATCAGTGAGACTCCCACAGCGTTCTGTGTTAATCAGTGAGAATCCCATAGGGTTCAGTGTTAATCAGCGAGATTCCCAAAGGGCTCAGTGTTAATCAGTGAGACTCCCATAGGGTTCAGTGTTAATCAGTGAGACTCCCACAGGGTTCAGTGTTAATCAGCGAGATTCCCATAGGGTTCAGTGTTAATCAGTGAAACTCCCACAGGGTTCAGTGTTAATCGGTGAGACTCCCATGGGTTCAGTGTTAATCAGTGAGACTCCCATAGGGTACAGTGTTAATCAGTGAGACTCTCACAGGGTTCATGTGTTAATCAGTGAGACTCCCATAGGGTTCAGTGTTAATCAATGAGACTCCCATAGGGTTCAGTGTTAATCAGTGAGACTCCCACAGCGTTTTGTGTTAATCAGTGAGACTCCCATAGGGTTCAGTATTAATCAGTGAGACTCCCATAGGGTTCAGTGTTAATCATTGAGACTCCCATAGGGTTCAGTGTTAATCAGTGAGACTCCCACAGGGTTCAGTGTTAATCAGTGAGACTCCCACAGGGTTCAGTGTTAATCAGTGAGACTCCCATAGGGTTCAGTGTTAATCAATGAGAGTCCCACAGGGTTCAGTGTTAATCAGTGAGACTCCCACAGGGTTCAGTGTTAATCAGCGAGATTCCCATAGGTTCAGTGTTAATCAGTGAAACTCCCACAGGGTTCGGTGTTAATCAGTGAGACTCCCACAGGGTTCAGTGTTAATCAGTGAGACACCCATAGGGTTCAGTGTTAATCAGTGAGACTCCCACAGGGTTCAGTGTTAATCAGCGAGATTCCCATAGGTTCAGTGTTAATCAGTGAAACTCCCACAGGGTTCAGTGTTAATCGGTGAGACTCCCATGGGTTCAGTGTTATTCAGTGAGACTCCCATAGGGTTCGGTGTTATTCAGTGAGCCTCCCATAGGGTTCAGTGTTAATCAGTGAGAATCCCACAGGGTTCAGTGTTAATCAGTGAGACTCCCACAGGGTTCAGTGTTAATCAGTGAGACTCCCACAAGGTTCAGTGTTAATCAGTGAGACTCTCACAGGGCTCAGTGTTAATCAGTGAGACTCCCATAGGGTTCGGTGTTAATCAGTGAGACTCCCATAGGGTTCAGTGTTAATCAGTGAGACTCCCATAGGGTTCAGTGTTAATCAGTGAGACTCCCATAGGGTTCAGTGTTAATCAGTGAGACTCCCATAGGGTTCAGTGTTAATCAATGAGACTCCCATAGGGTTCAGTATTAATCAGTCAGTCTCCCACAGGGTTCAGTGTTAATCAGTGAGACTCCCACAAGGTTCAGTGTTAATCAGTGAGACTCCCACATGGTTCAGTGTTAATCAGTGAGACTCCCAAAGGGCTCTGTGTTAATCAGTGAGACTCCCATAGGGTTCGGTGTTAATCAGTGAGACTCCCTTAGGGTTCAGTGTTTATCAGTGAGACTCCCATAGTGTTCAGTGTAAATCACTGAGACTCCCATAGGGTTCAGTGTTAATCAATGAGACTCCCATAGGGTTCAGTGTTAATCAGTGAGTCTCCCACAGGGCTCAGTGTTAATCAGTGAGACTCCCATAGGGTTCAGTGTCAATCAGTGAGACTCCCATAGGGTTCAGTGTTAATCAGTGAGACTCCCATAGGGTTCAGTGTTTATCAGTGAGACTCCCATAGTGTTCAGTGTAAATCACTGAGACTCCCATAGGGTTCAGTGTTAATCAATGAGAATCCCATAGGGTTCAGTGTTAATCAGTGAGTCTCCCAGAGGGGTTCAGTGTTAATCAGTGAGGCTCCCACAGGGTTCAGTATTAATCAGTGAGACTCCCACAGGGTTCAGTGTTAATCGGTGAGACTCCCACAGGGTTCATTGTTAATCAGTGAGACTCCCACAGTGTTCAGTGTTAATCAGTGAGACTCCCACAAGGCTCAGTGTTCATCAGTGAGACTCCCATAGGGTTCAATGTTAATCAGTGAGACTCCCACAGGGTTCAGTGTTAATCAGTGAGACACCCATAGGGTTCAGTGTTAATCAGTGAGACTCCCATAGGGTTCAGTGTTAATCAGTGAGACTCCCATAGGGTTCAGTGTTAATCAGTTAGACTCCCATGGGGTTCAGTGTTAATCAGTGAGACTCCCATAGGGTTCAGTGTTAATCAATGAGAGTCCCACAGGGTTCAGTGTTAATCAGTGAGACTCCCACAGGGTTCAGTGTTAATCAGCGAGATTCCCATAGGTTCAGTGTTAATCAGTGAAACTCCCACAGGGTTCGGTGTTAATCAGTGAGACTCCCACAGGGTTCAGTGTTAATCAGTGAGACACCCATAGGGTTCAGTGTTAATCAGTGAGACTCCCACAGGGTTCAGTGTTAATCAGCGAGATTCCCATAGGTTCAGTGTTAATCAGTGAAACTCCCACAGGGTTCAGTGTTAATCGGTGAGACTCCCATGGGTTCAGTGTTATTCAGTGAGACTCCCATAGGGTTCGGTGTTATTCAGTGAGCCTCCCATAGGGTTCAGTGTTAATCAGTGAGAATCCCACAGGGTTCAGTGTTAATCAGTGAGACTCCCACAGGGTTCAGTGTTAATCAGTGAGACTCCCACAAGGTTCAGTGTTAATCAGTGAGACTCTCACAGGGCTCAGTGTTAATCAGTGAGACTCCCATAGGGTTCGGTGTTAATCAGTGAGACTCCCATAGGGTTCAGTGTTAATCAGTGAGACTCCCATAGGGTTCAGTGTTAATCAGTGAGACTCCCATAGGGTTCAGTGTTAATCAGTGAGACTCCCATAGGGTTCAGTGTTAATCAATGAGACTCCCATAGGGTTCAGTATTAATCAGTCAGTCTCCCACAGGGTTCAGTGTTAATCAGTGAGACTCCCACAAGGTTCAGTGTTAATCAGTGAGACTCCCACATGGTTCAGTGTTAATCAGTGAGACTCCCAAAGGGCTCTGTGTTAATCAGTGAGACTCCCATAGGGTTCGGTGTTAATCAGTGAGACTCCCTTAGGGTTCAGTGTTTATCAGTGAGACTCCCATAGTGTTCAGTGTAAATCACTGAGACTCCCATAGGGTTCAGTGTTAATCAATGAGACTCCCATAGGGTTCAGTGTTAATCAGTGAGTCTCCCACAGGGCTCAGTGTTAATCAGTGAGACTCCCATAGGGTTCAGTGTCAATCAGTGAGACTCCCATAGGGTTCAGTGTTAATCAGTGAGACTCCCATAGGGTTCAGTGTTTATCAGTGAGACTCCCATAGTGTTCAGTGTAAAACACTGAGACTCCCATAGGGTTCAGTGTTAATCAATGAGAATCCCATAGGGTTCAGTGTTAATCAGTGAGTCTCCCAGAGGGGTTCAGTGTTAATCAGTGAGGCTCCCACAGGGTTCAGTATTAATCAGTGAGACTCCCACAGGGTTCAGTGTTAATCGGTGAGACTCCCACAGGGTTCATTGTTAATCAGTGAGACTCCCACAGTGTTCAGTGTTAATCAGTGAGACTCCCACAAGGCTCAGTGTTCATCAGTGAGACTCCCATAGGGTTCAATGTTAATCAGTGAGACTCCCACAGGGTTCAGTGTTAATCAGTGAGACACCCATAGGGTTCAGTGTTAATCAGTGAGACTCCCATAGGGTTCAGTGTTAATCAGTGAGACTCCCATAGGGTTCAGTGTTAATCAGTTAGACTCCCATGGGGTTCAGTGTTAATCAGTGAGACTCCCATAGGGTGCAGTGTTAATCAGTGAGACTCCCACAGGGTTCATGTGTTAATCAGTGAGACTCCCATAGGGTTCAGTGTTAATCAATGAGACTCCCATAGGGTTCAGTGTTAATCAGTGAGACTCCCACAGCGTTCTGTGTTAATCAGTGAGACTCCCATTGGGTTCAGTATTAATCAGTGAGACTCCCATAGCGTTCAGTGTTAATCAGTGAGACTCCCACAGGGTTCAGTGTTAATCAGCGAGATTCCCATAGGTTCATTGTTAATCAGTGAAACTCCCACAGGGTTCAGTGTTAATCGGTGAGACTCCCATGGGTTCAGTGTTAATCAGTGAGACTCCCATAGGGTTCAGTGTTATTCAGTGAGACTCCCATAGGGTTCAGTGTTAATCAGTGAGACTCCCACAGGGTTCAGTGTTAATCAGTGAGACTCCCACAGGGTTCAGTGTTAATCAGTGAGACTCCCACAGGGTTCAGTGTTAATCAGTGAGACTCCCACAGGGCTCAGTGTTAATCAGTGAGACTCCCATAGGGTTCGGTGTTAATCAGTGAGACTCCCATAGGGTTCAGTGTTAATCAGTGAGACTCCCATAGGGTTCAGTGTTAATCAGTGAGACTCCCATAGGGTTCAGTGTTAATCAGTGAGACTCCCATAGGGTTCAGTGTTAATCAATGAGACTCCCATAGGGTTCAGTGTTAATCAGTCAGTCTCCCACAGGGTTCAGTGTTAATCAGTGAGGTTCCCACAGGGTTCAGTATTAAACAGTGAAACTCCCATAGGGTTCAGTGTTAATCAGTGAGACTCCCATAGGGTACAGTGTTAATCAGTGAGACTCTCACAGGGTTCATGTGTTAATCAGTGAGACTCCCATAGGGTTCAGTGTTAATCAATGAGACTCCCATAGGGTTCAGTGTTAATCAGTGAGACTCCCACAGCGTTTTGTGTTAATCAGTGAGACTCCCATAGGGTTCAGTATTAATCAGTGAGACTCCCATAGGGTTCAGTGTTAATCATTGAGACTCCCATAGGGTTCAGTGTTAATCAGTGAGACTCCCACAGGGTTCAGTGTTAATCAGTGAGACTCCCACAGGGTTCAGTGTTAATCAGTGAGACTCCCATAGGGTTCAGTGTTAATCAATGAGAGTCCCACAGGGTTCAGTGTTAATCAGTGAGACTCCCATTATGTTCAGTGTTAATCAGTGAGACTCCCATAGTGTTCAGTGTTAATCAGTGGGGATCCCACAGGGTTCGGTGTTAATCAGTGAGACTCCCACAGGGTTCAGTGTTAATCAGTGAGACACCCATAGGGTTCAGTGTTAATCAGTGAGACTCCCACAGGGTTCAGTGTTAATCAGCGAGATTCCCATAGGTTCAGTGTTAATCAGTGAAACTCCCACAGGGTTCAGTGTTAATCGGTGAGACTCCCATGGGTTCAGTGTTATTCAGTGAGACTCCCATAGGGTTCAGTGTTATTCAGTGAGCCTCCCATAGGGTTCAGTGTAAATCAGTGAGAATCCCACAGGGTTCAGTGTTAATCAGTGAGACTCCCACAGGGTTCAGTGTTAATCAGTGAGACTCCCACAAGGTTCAGTGTTAATCAGTGAGACTCTCACAGGGCTCAGTGTTAATCAGTGAGACTCCCATAGGGTTCGGTGTTAATCAGTGAGACTCCCATAGGGTTCAGTGTTAATCAGTGAGACTCCCATAGGGTTCAGTGTCAATCAGTGAGACTCCCATAGGGTTCAGTGTTAATCAGTGAGACTCCCATAGGGTTCAGTGTTAATCAATGAGACTCCCATAGGGTTCAGTGTTAATCAGTCAGTCTCCCACAGGGTTCAGTGTTAATCAATGAGGCTCCCACAGGGTTCAGTATTAAACAGTGAGACTCCCACAGGGTTCAGTGTTAATCGGTGAGACTCCCACAGGGTTCAGTGTTAATCAGTGAGACTCCCACAGTGTTCAGTGTTAATCAGTGAGACTCCCACAAGGCTCAGTGTTAATCAGTGAGACTCCCACAGGGTTCAGTGTTAATCGGTGAGACTCTCACAGGGTTCAGTGTTAATCAGTGAGACACCCATAGGGTTCAGTGTTAATCAGTGAGACTCCCATAGGGTTCAGTGTTAATCAGTGAGACTCCCATAGGGTTCAGTGTTAATCAGTGAGACTCCCACAGGGTTCATGTGTTAATCAGTGGGGCTCCCATAGGGTCCAGTGTTAATCAATGAGACTCCCATAGGGTTCAGTGTTAATCAGTGAGACTCCCATATGGTTCAGTGTTAATCAGTGGGTCTCCCACAGGGTTCGGTGTTAATCAGTGAGACTCCCACAGGGTTCAGTGTTAATCAGCGAGATTCCCAAAGGGCTCAGTGTTAATCAGTGAGACTCCCATAGGGTTCAGTGTTAATCAGTGAGACTCCCACAGGGTTCAGTGTTAATCAGCGAGATTCCCATAGGTTCAGTGTTAATCAGTGAAACTCCCACAGGGTTCAGTGTTAATCGGTGAGACTCCCATGGGTTCAGTGTTAATCAGTGAGACTCCCATAGGGTACAGTGTTAATCAGTGAGACTCTCACAGGGTTCATGTGTTAATCAGTGAGACTCCCATAGGGTTCAGTGTTAATCAATGAGACTCCCATAGGGTTCAGTGTTAATCAGTGAGACTCCCACAGCGTTTTGTGTTAATCAGTGAGACTCCCATAGGGTTCAGTATTAATCAGTGAGACTCCCATAGGGTTCAGTGTTAATCATTGAGACTCCCATAGGGTTCAGTGTTAATCAGTGAGACTCCCACAGGGTTCAGTGTTAATCAGTGAGACTCCCACAGGGTTCAGTGTTAATCAGTGAGACTCCCATAGGGTTCAGTGTTAATCAATGAGAGTCCCACAGGGTTCAGTGTTAATCAGTGAGACTCCCACAGGGTTCAGTGTTAATCAGCGAGATTCCCATAGGTTCAGTGTTAATCAGTGAAACTCCCACAGGGTTCGGTGTTAATCAGTGAGACTCCCACAGGGTTCAGTGTTAATCAGTGAGACACCCATAGGGTTCAGTGTTAATCAGTGAGACTCCCACAGGGTTCAGTGTTAATCAGCGAGATTCCCATAGGTTCAGTGTTAATCAGTGAAACTCCCACAGGGTTCAGTGTTAATCGGTGAGACTCCCATGGGTTCAGTGTTATTCAGTGAGACTCCCATAGGGTTCAGTGTTATTCAGTGAGCCTCCCATAGGGTTCAGTGTTAATCAGTGAGAATCCCACAGGGTTCAGTGTTAATCAGTGAGACTCCCACAGGGTTCAGTGTTAATCAGTGAGACTCCCACAAGGTTCAGTGTTAATCAGTGAGACTCTCACAGGGCTCAGTGTTAATCAGTGAGACTCCCATAGGGTTCGGTGTTAATCAGTGAGACTCCCATAGGGTTCAGTGTTAATCAGTGAGACTCCCATAGGGTTCAGTGTTAATCAGTGAGACTCCCATAGGGTTCAGTGTTAATCAGTGAGACTCCCATAGGGTTCAGTGTTAATCAATGAGACTCCCATAGGGTTCAGTGTTAATCAGTCAGTCTCCCACAGGGTTCAGTGTTAATCAGTGAGGCTCCCACAGGGTTCAGTATTAAACAGTGAGACTGCCACAGGGTTCAGTGTTAATCGGTGAGACTCTCACAGGGTTCAGTGTTAATCAGTGAGACACCCATAGGGTTCAGTGTTAATCAGTGAGACTCCCATAGGGTTCAGTGTTAATCAGTGAGACTCCCATAGGGTTCAGTGTTAATCAGTGAGACTCCCACAGGGTTCATGTGTTAATCAGTGGGGCTCCCATAGGGTTCAGTGTTAATCAATGAGACTCCCATAGGGTTCAGTGTTAATCAGTGAGACTCCCATATGGTTCAGTGTTAATCAGTGGGTCTCCCACAGGGTTCGGTGTTAATCAGTGAGACTCCCACAGGGTTCAGTGTTAATCAGCGAGATTCCCAAAGGGCTCAGTGTTAATCAGTGAGACTCCCATAGGGTTCAGTGTTAATCAGTGAGACTCCCACAGGGTTCAGTGTTAATCAGCGAGATTCCCATAGGTTCAGTGTTAATCAGTGAAACTCCCACAGGGTTCAGTGTTAATCGGTGAGACTCCCATGGGTTCAGTGTTAATCAGTGAGACTCCCATAGGGTTCAGTGTTATTCAGTGAGACTCCCATAGGGTTCAGTGTTAATCAGTGAGACTCCCACAGGGTTCAGTGTTAATCAGTGAGACTCCCACAGGGTTCAGTGTTAATCAGTGAGACTCCCACAGGGTTCAGTGTTAATCAGTGAGACTCCCACAGGGCTCAGTGTTAATCAGTGAGGCTCCCATAGGGTTCGGTGTTAATCAGTGAGACTCCCATAGGGTTCAGTGTTAATCAGTGAGACTCCCATAGGGTTCAGTGTTAATCAGTGAGACTCCCATAGGGTTCAGTGTTAATCAGTGAGACTCCCATAGGGTTCAGTGTTAATCAATGAGACTCCCATAGGGTTCAGTGTTAATCAGTCAGTCTCCCACAGGGTTCAGTGTTAATCAGTGAGGTTCCCACAGGGTTCAGTATTAAACAGTGAAACTCCCATAGGGTTCAGTGTTAATCAGTGAGACTCCCATAGGGTACAGTGTTAATCAGTGAGACTCTCACAGGGTTCATGTGTTAATCAGTGAGACTCCCATAGGGTTCAGTGTTAATCAATGAGACTCCCATAGGGTTCAGTGTTAATCAGTGAGACTCCCACAGCGTTTTGTGTTAATCAGTGAGACTCCCATAGGGTTCAGTATTAATCAGTGAGACTCCCATAGGGTTCAGTGTTAATCATTGAGACTCCCATAGGGTTCAGTGTTAATCAGTGAGACTCCCACAGGGTTCAATGTTAATCAGTGAGACTCCCACAGGGTTCAGTGTTAATCAGTGAGACACCCATAGGGTTCAGTGTTAATCAGTGAGACTCCCACAGGGTTCAGTGTTAATCAGTGAGACTCCCATTATGTTCAGTGTTAATCAGTGAGACTCCCATAGTGTTCAGTATTAAGCAGTGGGGATCCCACAGGGTTCGGTGTTAATCAGTGAGACTCCCATATGGTTCAGTGTTAATCAGTGGGTCTCCCACAGGGTTTGGTGTTAATCAGTGAGACTCCCACAGGGTTCAGTGTTAATCAGCGAGATTCCCAAAGGACTCAGTGTTAATCAGTGAGACTCCCATAGGGTTCAGTGTTAATCAGTGAGACTCCCACAGGGTTCAGTGTTAATCAGCGAGATTCCCATAGGTTCAGTGTTAATCAGTGAAACTCCCACAGGGTTCAGTGTTAATCGGTGAGACTCCCATGGGTTCAGTGTTAATCAGTGAGACTCCCATAGGGTACAGTGTTAATCAGTGAGACTCTCACAGGGTTCATGTGTTAATCAGTGAGACTCCCATAGGGTTCAGTGTTAATCAATGAGACTCCCATAGGGTTCAGTGTTAATCAGTGAGACTCCCACAGCGTTTTGTGTTAATCAGTGAGACTCCCATAGGGTTCAGTATTAATCAGTGAGACTCCCATAGGGTTCAGTGTTAATCATTGAGACTCCCATAGGGTTCAGTGTTAATCAGTGAGACTCCCACAGGGTTCAGTGTTAATCAGTGAGACTCCCACAGGGTTCAGTGTTAATCAGTGAGACTCCCATAGGGTTCAGTGTTACTCAATGAGAGTCCCACAGGGTTCAGTGTTAATCAGTGAGACTCCCATTATGTTCAGTGTTAATCAGTGAGACTCCCATAGTGTTCAGTGTTAATCAGTGGGGATCCCACAGGGTTCGGTGTTAATCAGTGAGACTCCCACAGGGTTCAGTGTTAATCAGTGAGACACCCATAGGGTTCAGTGTTAATCAGTGAGACTCCCACAGGGTTCAGTGTTAATCAGCGAGATTCCCATAGGTTCAGTGTTAATCAGTGAAACTCCCACAGGGTTCAGTGTTAATCAGTGAGACTCCCATGGGTTCAGTGTTATTCAGTGAGACTCCCATAGGGTTCAGTGTTATTCAGTGAGCCTCCCATAGGGTTCAGTGTTAATCAGTGAGACTCCCACAGGGTTCAGTGTTAATCAGTGAAACTCCCACAAGGTTCAGTGTTAATCAGTGAGACTCTCACAGGGCTCAGTGTTAATCAGTGAGACTCCCATAGGGTTCGGTGTTAATCAGTGAGACTCCCATAGGGTTCAGTGTTAATCAGTGAGACTCCCATAGGGTTCAGTGTAAATCAGTGAGACTCCCATAGGGTTCAGTGTTAATCAGTGAGACTCCCATAGGGTTCAGTGTTAATCAATGAGACTCCCATAGGGTTCAGTGTTAATCAGTCAGTCTCCCACAGGGTTCAGTGTTAATCAGTGAGGCTCCCACAGGGTTCAGTATTAAACAGTGAGACTCCCACAGGGTTCAGTGTTAATCGGTGAGACTCTCACAGGGTTCAGTGTTAATCAGTGAGACACCCATAGGGTTCAGTGTTAATCAGTGAGACTCCCATAGGGTTCAGTGTTAATCAGTGAGACTCCCATAGGGTTCAGTGTTAATCAGTGAGACTCCCACAGGGTTCATGTGTTAATCAGTGGGGCTCCCATAGGGATCAGTGTTAATCAATGAGACTCCCATAGGGTTCAGTGTTAATCAGTGAGACTCCCATATGGTTCAGTGTTAATCAGTGGGTCTCCCACAGGGTTCGGTGTTAATCAGTGAGACTCCCACAGGGTTCAGTGTTAATCAGCGAGATTCCCAAAGGGCTCAGTGTTAATCAGTGAGACTCACATAGGGTTCAGTGTTAATCAGTGAGACTCCCACAGGGTTCAGTGTTAATCAGCGAGATTCCCATAGGTTCAGTGTTAATCAGTGAAACTCCCACAGGGTTCAGTGTTAATCGGTGAGACTCCCATGGGTTCAGTGTTAATCAGTGAGACTCCCATAGGGTTCAGTGTTATTCAGTGAGACTCCCATAGGGTTCAGTGTTAATCAGTGAGACTCCCACAGGGTTCAGTGTTAATCAGTGAGACTCCCACAGGGTTCAGTGTTAATCAGTGAGACTCCCACAGGGTTCAGTGTTAATCAGTGAGACTCCCACAGGGGTCAGTGTTAATCAGTGAGACTCCCATAGGGTTCGGTGTTAATCAGTGAGACTCCCATAGGGTTCAGTGTTAATCAGTGAGACTCCCATAGGGTTCAGTGTTAATCAGTGAGACTCCCATAGGGTTCAGTGTTAATCAGTGAGACTCCCATAGGGTTCAGTGTTAATCAATGAGACTCCCATAGGGTTCAGTGTTAATCAGTCAGTCTCCCACAGGGTTCAGTTTTAATCAGTGAAACTCCCACAAGGTTCAGGGGTAATCAGTGAGACTCCCACAGGGTTCAGTGTTAATCAGTGAGACTCCCACAGGGTTCAGTGTTAATCAGTGAGACTCCCACGGGGTTCAGTGTTAATCAGTGAGACTCCCATAGGTTTCAGTGTTAATCAGTGAGACTCCCACAGGGTTCAGTGTTAATCGGTGAGACTCTCACAGGGTTCAGTGTTAATCAGTGAGACACCCATAGGGTTCAGTGTTAATCAGTGAGACTCCCATAGGGTTCAGTGTTAATCAGTGAGACTCCCATAGGGTTCAGTGTTAATCAGTGAGACTCCCACAGGGTTCATGTGTTAATCAGTGGGGCTCCCATAGGGTTCAGTGTTAATCAATGAGACTCCCATAGGGTTCAGTGTTAATCAGTGAGACTCCCATATGGTTCAGTGTTAATCAGTGGGTCTCCCACAGGGTTCGGTGTTAATCAGTGAGACTCCCACAGGGTTCAGTGTTAATCGGTGAGACTCCCACAGGGTTCAGTGTTAATCAGTGAGACTCCCACAGTGTTCAGTGTTAATCAGTGAGACTCCCACAAGGCTCAGTGTTAATCAGTGAGACTCCCACAGGGTTCAGTGTTAATCGGTGAGACTCTCACAGGGTTCAGTGTTAATCAGTGAGACACCCATAGGGTTCAGTGTTAATCAGTGAGACTCCCATAGGGTTCAGTGTTAATCAGTGAGACTCCCATAGGGTTCAGTGTTAATCAGTGAGACTCCCACAGGGTTCATGTGTTAATCAGTGGGGCTCCCATAGGGTTCAGTGTTAATCAATGAGACTCCCATAGGGTTCAGTGTTAATCAGTGAGACTCCCAAATGGTTCAGTGTTAATCATTGGGTCTCCCACAGGGTTCGGTGTTAATCAGTGAGACTCCCACAGGGTTCAGTGTTAATCAGCGAGATTCCCAAAGGGCTCAGTGTTAATCAGTGAGACTCCCATAGGGTTCAGTGTTAATCAGTGAGACTCCCACAGGGTTCAGTGTTAATCAGCGAGATTCCCATAGGTTCAGTGTTAATCAGTGAAACTCCCACAGGGTTCAGTGTTAATCGGTGAGACTCCCATGGGTTCAGTGTTAATCAGTGAGACTCCCATAGGGTTCAGTGTTATTCAGTGAGACTCCCATAGGGTTCAGTGTTAATCAGTGAGACTCCCACAGGGTTCAGTGTTAATCAGTGAGACTCCCACAGGGTTCAGTGTTAATCAGTGAGACTCCCACAGGGTTCAGTGTTAATCAGTGAGACTCCCACAGGGCTCAGTGTTAATCAGTGAGACTCCCATAGGGTTCGGTGTTAATCAGTGAGACTCCGATAGGGTTCAGTGTTAATCAGTGAGACTCCCATAGGGTTCAGTGTTAATCAGTGAGACTCCCATAGGGTTCAGTGTTAATCAGTGAGACTCCCATAGGGTTCAGTGTTAATCAATGAGACTCCCATAGGGTTCAGTGTTAATCAGTCAGTCTCCCACAGGGTTCAGTGTTAATCAGTGAGGTTCCCACAGGGTTCAGTATTAAACAGTGAAACTCCCATAGGGTTCAGTGTTAATCATTGAGACTCCCATAGGGTACAGTGTTAATCAGTGAGACTCTCACAGGGTTCATGTGTTAATCAGTGAGACTCCCATAGGGTTCAGTGTTAATCAATGAGACTCCCATAGGGTTCAGTGTTAATCAGTGAGACTCCCACAGCGTTTTGTGTTAATCAGTGAGACTCCCATAGGGTTCAGTATTAATCAGTGAGACTCCCATAGGGTTCAGTGTTAATCATTGAGACTCCCATAGGGTTCAGTGTTAATCAGTGAGACTCCCACAGGGTTCAATGTTAATCAGTGAGACTCCCACAGGGTTCAGTGTTAATCAGTGAGACACCCATAGGGTTCAGTGTTAATCAGTGAGACTCCCACAGGGTTCAGTGTTAATCAGTGAGACTCCCATTATGTTCAGTGTTAATCAGTGAGACTCCCATAGTGTTCAGTGTTAATCAGTGGGGATCCCACAGGGTTCGGTGTTAATCAGTGAGACTCCCACAGGGTTCAGTGTTAATCAGTGAGACACCCATAGGGTTCAGTGTTAGTCAGTGAGACTCCCACAGGGTTCAGTGTTAATCAGCGAGATTCCCATAGGTTCAGTGTTAATCAGTGAAACTCCCACAGGGTTCAGTGTTAATCGGTGAGACTCCCATGGGTTCAGTGTTATTCAGTGAGACTCCCATAGGGTTCAGTGTTATTCAGTGAGACTCCCATAGGGTTCAGTGTTAATCAGTGAGAATCCCACAGGGTTCAGTGTTAATCAGTGAGACTCCCACAGGGTTCAGTGTTAATCAGTGAGACTCCCACAAGGTGCAGTGTTAATCAGTGAGACTCTCACAGGGCTCAGTGTTAATCAGTGAGTCTCCCATAGGGTTCGGTGTTAATCAGTGAGACTCCCATAGGGTTCAGTGTTAATCAGTGAGACTCCCATAGGGTTCAGTGTTAATCAGTGAGACTCCCATAGGGTTCAGTGTTAATCAGTGAGACTCCCATAGGGTTCAGTGTTAATCAATGAGACTCCCATAGGGTTCAGTGTTAATCAGTCAGTCTTCCACAGGGTTCAGTGTTAATCAGTGAGGCTCCCACAGGGTTCAGTATTAAACAGTGAGACTCCCACAGGGTTCAGTGTTAATCGGTGAGACTCCCACAGGGTTCAGTGTTAATCAGTGAGACTCCCACAGTGTTCAGTGTTAATCAGTGAGACTCCCACAAGGCTCAGTGTTAATCAGTGAGAATCCCACAGGGTTCAGTGTTAATCGGTGAGACTCCCACAGGGTTCAGTGTTAATCAGTGAGACACCCATAGGGTTCAGTGTTAATCAGTGAGACTCCCATAGGGTTCAGTGTTAATCAGTGAGACTCCCATAGGGTTCAGTGTTAATCAGTGAAACTCCCACAGGGTTCATGTGTTAATCAGTGGGGCTCCCATAGGGTTCAGTGTTAATCAATGAGACTCCCATAGGGTTCAGTGTTAATCAGTGAGACTCCCATATGGTTCAGTGTTAATCAGTGGGTCTCCCACAGGGTTCGGTGTTAATCAGTGAGACTCCCACAGGGTTCAGTGTTAATCAGCGAGATTCCCATAGGTTCAGTGTTAATCAGTGAAACTCCCACAGGGTTCAGTGTTAATCAGTGAGACTCCCATAGGGTTCAGTGTTAATCAGTGAGACTCCCACAGGGTTCATGTGTTAATCAGTGGGGCTCCCATAGGGTTCAGTGTTAATCAATGAGACTTCCATAGGGTTCAGTGTTAATCAGTGAGACTCCCATATGGTTCAGTGTTAATCAGTGGGCCTCCCCCAGGGTTCGGTGTTGATCAGTGAGACTCCCACAGGGTTCAGTGTTAATCAGTGAGACTCCCATAGGGTTCAGTGTTAATCAATGATACTCCCACAGGGTTCAGTGTTAATCAGCGAGATTCCCATAGGGTTCAGTGTTAATCAGTGAGACTCCCACAGGGTTCAGTGTTAATCGGTGAGTCTCCCACAGGGTTCAGTGTTAATCAGTGAGACTCCCATAGGGTTCAGTGTTAATAAGTGAGACTCCCATAGGGTTCAGTGTTAATCAGTGAGACTCACACAGGGTTCTGTGTTAATAAGTGAGACTCACACAGGGTTCTGTGTTAATAAGTGAGACTCCCACAGGGTTCGGTGTTAATCAGTGAGACTCCCACAGGGTTCAGTGTTAATCAGTGAGACTCCCACAGGGTTCAGTGTTAATCAGTGAGACTCCCATAGGGTTCAGTGTTAATCAGTGAGACTCCCATAGGGTTCAGTGTTAATCAGTTAGACTCCCAAAGGGTTCAGTGTTAATCAGTGAGACTCACACAGGGTTCTGTGTTAATAAGTGAGACTCACACAGGGTTCTGTGTTAATAAGTGAGACTCCCATAGGGTTCGGTGTTAATCAGTGAGACTCCCATAGGGTTCGGTGTTAATCAGTGAGACTCCCACAGGGTTCAGTGTTAATCAGTGAGACTCCCACAGGGTTCAGTGTTAATCAGTGAAACTTCCACAGGGTTCAGTGTTAATCAGTGAGACTCCCATAGGGTTCAGTGTTAATCGGTGAGACTCCCATATGGTTCAGTGTTAATCAGTGAGACTCCCATGGTGTTCAGTGTTAATCAGTGAGACTCCCATAGGGTTCAGTGTTAATCAGTGAGACTCCCATAGGGTTCAGTGTTAATCAGTGAGACTCCCACAGGGTTCAGTATTAATCAGTGAGACTCCCACAGGGTTCAGTGTTAATCAGCGAGATTCCCATAGGTTCAGTGTTAATCAGTGAAACTCCCACAGGGTTCAGTGTTAATCGGTGAGACTCCCATGGGTTCAGTGTTATTCAGTGAGACTCCCATAGGGTTCAGTGTTATTCAGTGAGACTCCCATAGGGTTCAGTGTTAATCAGTGAGACTCCCATAGGGTTCGGTGTTAATCAGTGAGACTCCCATAGGGTTCAGTGTTAATCAGTGAGACTCCCATAGGGTTCAGTGTTAATCAGTGAGACTCCCATAGGGTTCAGTGTTAATCAGTGAGACTCCCATAGGGTTCAGTGTTAATCAATGAGACTCCCATAGGGTTCAGTGTTAATCAGTCAGTCTCCCACAGGGTTCAGTGTTAATCAGTGAGGCTCCCACCGGGTTCAGTATTAAACAGTGAGACTCCCACAGGGTTCAATGTTAATCGGTGAGACTCCCACAGGGTTCAGTGTTAATCAGTGAGACTCCCACAGTGTTCAGTGTTAATCAGTGAGACTCCCACATGGCTCAGTGTTAATCAGTAAGACTCCCACAGGGTTCAGTGTTAATCAGTGAGACTCCCACAGGGTTCAGTGTTAATCAGTGAGACACCCATAGGGTTCAGTGTTAATCAGTGAGACTCCCATAGGGTTCAGTGTTAATCAGTGAGACTCCCATAGGGTTCAGTGTTAATCAGTGAGACTCCCACAGGGTTCATGTGTTAATCAGTGGGGCTCCCATAGGGTTCGGTGTTAATCAATGAGACTCCCATAGGGTTCAGTGTTAATCAGTGAGACTCCCATATGGTTCAGTGTTAATCAGTGGGGCTCCCACAGGGTTCGGTGTTAATCAGTGAGACTCCCTCAGGGTTCAGTGTTAATCAGCGAGATTCCCATAGGTTCAGTGTTAATCAGTGAAACTCCCACAGGGTTCAGTGTTAATCAGTGAGACTCCCATAGGGTTCAGTGTTAATCAGTGAGACTCCCACAGGGTTCATGTGTTAATCAGTGGGGCTCCCATAGGGTTCAGTGTTAATGAATGAGACTCCCATAGGGTTCAGTGTTAATCAGTGAGACTCCCATATGGTTCAGTGTTAATCAGTGGGGCTCCCACAGGGTTCGGTGTTGATCAGTGAGACTCCCACAGGGTTCAGTGTTAATCAGTGAGACTCCCATAGGGTTCAGTGTTAATCAGTGATACTCCCACAGGGTTCAGTGTTAATCAGCGAGATTCCCATAGGGTTCAGTGTTAATCAGTGAGACTCCCACAGGGTTCAGTGTTAATCGGTGAGTCTCCCACAGGGTTCAGTGTTAATCAGTGAGACTCCCATAGGGTTCAGTGTTAATAAGTGAGACTCCCATAGGGTTCAGTGTTAATCAGTGAGACTCACACAGGGTTCTGTGTTAATAAGTGAGACTCACACAGGGTTCTGTGTTAATAAGTGAGACTCCCACAGGGTTCGGTGTTAATCAGTGAGACTCCCACAGGGTTCAGTGTTAATCAGTGAGACTCCCACAGGGTTCAGTGTTAATCAGTGAGACTCCCATAGGGTTCAGTGTTAATCAGTGAGACTCCCATAGGGTTCAGTGTTAATCAGTTAGACTCCCAAAGGGTTCAGTGTTAATCAGTGAGACTCACACAGGGTTCTGTGCTAATAAGTGAGACTCACACAGGGTTCTGTGTTAATAAGTGAGACTCCCATAGGGTTCGGTGTTAATCAGTGAGACTCCCATAGGGTTGGGTGTTAATCAGTGAGACTCCCACAGGGTTCAGTGTTAATCAGTGAGACTCCCACAGGGTTCAGTGTTAATCAGTGAGACTCCCACAGGGTTCAGTGTTAATCAGTGAGACTCCCATAGGGTTCAGTGTTAATCAGTGAGACTCCCACAGGGTTCAGTGTTAATCAGTGAGACTCCCACAGGGTTCAGTGTTAATCAGTGAGACTCCCACAGGGTTCAGTGTTAATCAGTAAGACTCCCAAAGGGCTCAGTGTTAATCAGTGAGACTCCCACAGGGTTCAGTGTTAATCAGTGAGACTCCCATTATGTTCAGTGTTAATCAGTGAGACTCCCATAGTGTTCAGTGTTAATCAGTGGGGATCCCACAGGGTTCGGTGTTAATCAGTGAGACTCCCACAGGGTTCAGTGTTAATCAGTGAGACACCCATAGGGTTCAGTGTTAATCAGTGAGACTCCCACAGGGTTCAGTGTTAATCAGCGAGATTCCCATAGGTTCAGTGTTAATCAGTGAAACTCCCACAGGGTTCAGTGTTAATCGGTGAGCCTCCCATGGGTTCAGTGTTATTCAGTGAGACTCCCATAGGGTTCAGTGTTATTCAGTGAGACTCCCATAGGGTTCAGTGTTAATCAGTGAGAATCCCACAGGGTTCAGTGTTAATCAGTGAGACTCCCACAGGGTTCAGTGTTAATCAGTGAGACTCCCACAAGATTCAGTGTTAATCAGTGAGACTCTCACAGGGCTCAGTGTTAATCAGTGAGACTCCCATAGGGTTCGGTGTTAATCAGTGAGACTCCCATAGGGTTCAGTGTTAATCAGTGAGACTCCCATAGGGTTCAGTGTTAATCAGTGAGACTCCCATAGGGTTCAGTGTTAATCAGTGAGACTCCCATAGGGTTCAGTGTTAATCAGTGAGACTCCCATAGGGTTCAGTGTTAATCAGTGAGACTCCCATAGGGTTCAGTGTTAATCAATGAGACTCCCATAGGGTTCAGTGTTAATCAGTCAGTCTCCCACAGGGTTCAGTGTTAATCAGTGAGGCTCCCACAGGGTTCAGTATTAAACAGTGAGACTCCCACAGGGTTCAGTGTTAATCGGTGAGACTCCCACAGGGTTCAGTGTTAATCAGTGAGACTCCCACAGTGTTCAGTGTTAATCAGTGAGACTCCCACAAGGCTCAGTGTTAATCAGTGAGACTCCCACAGGGTTCAGTGTTAATCGGTGAGACTCTCACAGGGTTCAGTGTTAATCAGTGAGACACCCATAGGGTTCAGTGTTAATCAGTGAGACTCCCATAGGGTTCAGTGTTAATCAGTGAGACTCCCATAGGGTTCAGTGTTAATCAGTGAGACTCCCACAGGGTGCATGTGTTAATCAGTGGGGCTCCCATAGGGTTCAGTGTTAATCAATGAGACTCCCATAGGGTTCAGTGTTAATCAGTGAGACTCCCATATGGTTCAGTGTTAATCAGTGGGTCTCCCACAGGGTTCGGTGTTAATCAGTGAGACTCCCACAGGGTTCAGTGTTAATCAGCGAGATTCCCAAAGGGCTCAGTGTTAATCAGTGAGACTCCCATAGGGTTCAGTGTTAATCAGTGAGACTCCCACAGGGTTCAGTGTTAATCAGCGAGATTCCCATAGGTTCAGTGTTAATCAGTGAAACTCCCACAGGGTTCAGTGTTAATCGGTGAGACTCCCATGGGTTCAGTGTTAATCAGTGAGACTCCCATAGGGTTCAGTGTTATTCAGTGAGACTCCCATAGGGTTCAGTGTTAATCAGTGAGACTCCCACAGGGTTCAGTGTTAATCAGTGAGACTCCCACAAGGTTCAGTGTTAATCAGTGAGACTCCCACAGGGTTCAGTGTTAATCAGTGAGACTCCCACAGGGCTCAGTGTTAATCAGTGAGACTCCCATAGGGTTCGGTGTTAATCAGTGAGACTCCCATAGGGTTCAGTGTTAATCAGTGAGACTCCCATAGGGTTCAGTGTTAATCAGTGAGACTCCCATAGGGTTCAGTGTTAATCAGTGAGACTCCCATAGGGTTCAGTGTTAATCAATGAGACTCCCATAGGGTTCAGTGTTAATCAGTCAGTCTCCCACAGGGTTCAGTGTTAATCAGTGAGGTTCCCACAGGGTTCAGTATTAAACAGTGAAACTCCCATAGGGTTCAGTGTTAATCAGTGAGACTCCCATAGGGTACAGTGTTAATCAGTGAGACTCTCACCGGGTTCATGTGTTAATCAGTGAGACTCCCATAGGGTTCAGTGTTAATCAATGAGACTCCCATAGGGTTCAGTGTTAATCAGTGAGACTCCCACAGCGTTTTGTGTTAATCAGTGAGACTCCCATAGGGTTCAGTATTAATCAGTGAGACTCCCATAGGGTTCAGTGTTAATCATTGAGACTCCCATAGGGTTCAGTGTTAATCAGTGAGACTCCCACAGGGTTCAATGTTAATCAGTGAGACTCCCACAGGGTTCAGTGTTAATCAGTGAGACACCCATAGGGTTCAGTGTTAATCAGTGAGACTCCCACAGGGTTCAGTGTTAATCAGTGAGACTCCCATTATGTTCAGTGTTAATCAGTGAGACTCCCATAGTGTTCAGTGTTAATCAGTGGGGATCCCACAGGGTTCGGTGTTAATCAGTGAGACTCCCACAGGGTTCGGTGTTAATCAGTGAGACACCCATAGGGTTCAGTGTTAATCAGTGAGACTCCCACAGGGTTCAGTGTTAATCAGCGAGATTCCCATAGGTTCAGTGTTAATCAGTGAAACTCCCACAGGGTTCAGTGTTAATCGGTGAGACTCCCATGGATTCAGTGTTATTCAGTGAGACTCCCATAGGGTTCAGTGTTATTCAGTGAGACTCCCATAGGGTTCAGTGTTAATCAGTGAGAATCCCACAGGGTTCAGTGTTAATCAGTGAGACTCCCACAGGGTTCAGTGTTAATCAGTGAGACTCCCACAAGGTTCAGTGTTAATCAGTGAGACTCTCACAGGGCTCAGTGTTAATCAGTGAGACTCCCATAGGGTTCGGTGTTAATCAGTGAGACTCCCATAGGGTTCAGTGTTAATCAGTGAGACTCCCATAGGGTTCAGTGTTAATCAGTGAGACTCCCATAGGGTTCAGTGTTAATCAGTGAGACTCCCATAGGGTTCAGTGTTAATCAATGAGACTCCCATAGGGTTCAGTGTTAATCAGTCAGTCTCCCACAGGGTTCAGTGTTAATCAGTGAGGCTCCCACAGGGTTCAGTATTAAACAGTGAGACTCCCACAGGGTTCAGTGTTAATCGGTGAGACTCCCACAGGGTTCAGTGTTAATCAGTGAGACTCCCACAGTGTTCAGTGTTAATCAGTGAGACTCCCACAAGGCTCAGTGTTAATCAGTGAGACTCCCACAGGGTTCAGTGTTAATCAGTGAGACACCCATAGGGTTCAGTGTTAATCAGCGAGATTCCCATAGGTTCAGTGTTAATCAGTGAAACTCCCACAGGGTTCAGTGTTAATCAGTGAGACTCCCATAGGGTTCAGTGTTAATCAGTGAGACTCCCACAGGGTTCATGTGTTAATCAGTGGGGCTCCCATAGGGTTCAGTGTTAATCAATGAGACTCCCATAGGGTTCAGTGTTAATCAGTGAGACTCCCATATGGTTCAGTGTTAATCAGTGGGGCTCCCCCAGGGTTCGGTGTTGATCAGTGAGACTCCCACAGGGTTCAGTGTTAATCAGTGAGACTCCCATAGGGTTCAGTGTTAATCAGTGATACTCCCACAGGGTTCAGTGTTAATCAGCAAGATTCCCATAGGGTTCAGTGTTAATCAGTGAGACTCCCACAGGGTTCAGTGTTAATCGGTGAGTCTCCCACAGGGTTCAGTGTTAATCAGTGAGACTCCCATAGGGTTCAGTGTTAATAAGTGAGACTCCCATAGGGTTCAGTGTTAATCAGTGAGACTCACACAGGGTTCTGTGTTAATAAGTGAGACTCACACAGGGTTCTGTGTTAATAAGTGAGACTCCCACAGGGTTCGGTTTTAATCAGTGAGACTCCCACAGGGTTCAGTGTTAATCAGTAAGACTCCCACAGGGTTCAGTGTTAATCAGTGAGACTCCCATAGGGTTCAGTGTTAATCAGTGAGACTCCCATAGGGTTCAGTGTTAATCAGTTAGACTCCCAAAGGGTTCAGTGTTAATCAGTGAGACTCACACAGGGTTCTGTGTTAATAAGTGAGACTCACACAGGGTTCTGTGTTAATAAGTGAGACTCCCATAGGGTTCGGTGTTAATCAGTGAGACTCCCATAGGGTTCGGTGTTAATCAGTGAGACTCCCACAGGGTTCAGTGTTAATCAGTGAGACTCCCACAGGGTTCAGTGTTAATCAGTGAAACTTCCACAGGGTTCAGTGTTAATCAGTGAGACTCCCATAGGGTGCAGTGTTAATCGGTTAGACTCCCATATGGATCAGTGTTAATCAGTGAGACTCCCATAGTGTTCAGTGTTAATCAGTGAGACTCCCATAGGGTTCAGTGTTAATCAGTGAGACTCCCATAGGGTTCAGTGTTAATCAGTGAGACTCCCACAGGGTTCAGTATTAATCAGTGAGACTCCCACAGGGTTCAGTGTTAATCAGCGAGATTCCCATAGGTTCAGTGTTAATCAGTGAAACTCCCACAGGGTTCAGTGTTAATCGGTGAGACTCCCATGGGTTCAGTGTTAATCAGTGAGACTCCCACAGGGTTCAGTGTTAATCAGTGAGACTCCCATTATGTTCAGTGTTAATCAGTGAGACTCCCATAGTGTTCAGTGTTAATCAGTGGGGATCCCACAGGGTTCGGTGTTAATCAGTGAGACTCCCACAGGGTTCGGTGTTAATCAGTGAGACACCCATAGGGTTCAGTGTTAATCAGTGAGACTCCCACAGGGTTCAGTGTTAATCAGCGAGATTCCCATAGGTTCAGTGTTAATCAGTGAAACTCCCACAGGGTTCAGTGTTAATCGGTGAGACTCCCATGGGTTCAGTGTTATTCAGTGAGACTCCCATAGGGTTCAGTGTTATTCAGTGAGACTCCCATAGGGTTCAGTGTTAATCAGTGAGAATCCCACAGGGTTCAGTGTTAATCAGTGAGACTCCCACAGGGTTCAGTGTTAATCAGTGAGACTCCCACAAGGTTCAGTGTTAATCAGTGAGACTCTCACAGGGCTCAGTGTTAATCAGTGAGACTCCCATAGGGTTCGGTGTTAATCAGTGAGACTCCCATAGGGTTCAGTGTTAATCAGTGAGACTCCCATAGGGTTCAGTGTTAATCAGTGAGACTCCCATAGGGTTCAGTGTTAATCAGTGAGACTCCCATAGGGTTCAGTGTTAATCAATGAGACTCCCATAGGGTTCAGTGTTAATCAGTCAGTCTCCCACAGGGTTCAGTGTTAATCAGTGAGGCTCCCACAGGGTTCAGTGTTAATCAGTGAGACTCCCACAGTGTTCAGTGTTAATCAGTGAGACTCCCACAAGGCTCAGTGTTAATCAGTGAGACTCCCACAGGGTTCAGTGTTAATCGGTGAGACTCCCACAGGGTTCAGTGTTAATCAGTGAGACACCCATAGGGTTCAGTGTTAATCAGCGAGATTCCCATAGGTTCAGTGTTAATCAGTGAAACTCCCACAGGGTTCAGTGTTAATCAGTGAGACTCCCATAGGGTTCAGTGTTAATCAGTGAGACTCCCACAGGGTTCATGTGTTAATCAGTGGGGCTCCCATAGGGTTCAGTGTTAATCAATGAGACTCCCATAGGGTTCAGTGTTAATCAGTGAGACTCCCATATGGTTCAGTGTTAATCAGTGGGGCTCCCCCAGGGTTCGGTGTTGATCAGTGAGACTCCCACAGGGTTCAGTGTTAATCAGTGAGACTCCCATAGGGTTCAGTGTTAATCAGTGATACTCCCACAGGGTTCAGTGTTAATCAGCGAGATTCCCATAGGGTTCAGTGTTAATCAGTGAGACTCCCACAGGGTTCAGTGTTAATCGGTGAGTCTCCCACAGGGTTCAGTGTTAATCAGTGAGACTCCCATAGGGTTCAGTGTTAATAAGTGAGACTCCCATAGGGTTCAGTGTTAATCAGTGAGACTCACACAGGGTTCTGTGTTAATAAGTGAGACTCACACAGGGTTCTGTGTTAATAAGTGAGACTCCCACAGGGTTCATTGTTAATCAGTGAGACTCCCACAGGGTTCAGTGTTAATCAGTGAGACTCCCACAGGGTTCAGTGTTAATCAGTGAGACTCCCATAGGGTTCAGTGTTAATCAGTGAGACTCCCATAGGGTTCAGTGTTAATCAGTTAGACTCCCCAAAGGGTTCAGTGTTAATCAGTGAGACTCACACAGGGTTCTGTGTTAATAAGTGAGACTCACACAGGGTTCTGTGTTAATAAGTGAGACTCCCATAGGGTTCGGTGTTAATCAGTGAGACTCCCATAGGGTTTGGTGTTAATCAGTGAGACTCCCACAGGGTTCAGTGTTAATCAGTGAGACTCCCACAGGGTTCAGTGTTAATCAGTGAAACTTCCACAGGGTTCAGTGTTAATCAGTGAGACTCCCATAGGGTTCAGTGTTAATCGGTTAGACTCCCATATGGTTCAGTGTTAATCAGTGAGACTCCCATGGTGTTCAGTGTTAATCAGTGAGACTCCCACAGGGTTCAGTGTTAATCAGCGAGATTCCCATAGGTTCAGTGTTAATCAGTGAAACTCCCACAGGGTTCAGTGTTAATCGGTGAGACTCCCATGGGTTCAGTGTTATTCAGTGAGACTCCCATAGGGTTCAGTGTTATTCAGTGAGACTCCCATAGGGTTCAGTGTTAATCAGTGAGACTCCCATAGGGTTTGGTGTTAATCAGTGAGACTCCCATAGGGTTCAGTGTTAATCAGTGAGACTCCCATAGGGTTCAGTGTTAATCAGTGAGACTCCCATAGGGTTCAGTGTTAATCAGTGAGACTCCCATAGGGTTCAGTGTTAATCAATGAGACGCCCATAGGGTTCAGTGTTAATCAGTCAGTCTCCCACAGGGTTCAGTGTTAATCAGTGAGGCTCCCACCGGGTTCAGTATTAAACAGTGAGACTCCCACAGGATTCAATGTTAATCGGTGAGACTCCCACAGGGTTCAGTGTTAATCAGTGAGACTCCCACAGTGTTCAGTGTTAATCAGTGAGACTCCCACATGGCTCAGTGTTAATCAGTGAGACTCCCACAGGGTTCAGTGTTAATCAGTGAGACTCCCACAGGGTTCAGTGTTAATCAGTGAGACACCCATAGGGTTCAGTGTTAATCAGTGAGACTCCCATAGGGTTCAGTGTTAATCAGTGAGACTCCCATAGGGTTCAGTGTTAATCAGTGAGACTCCCACAGGGTTCATGTGTTAATCAGTGGGGCTCCCATAGGGTTCGGTGTTAATCAATGAGACTCCCATTGGGTTCAGTGTTAATCAGTGAGACTCCCATATGGTTCAGTGTTAATCAGTGGGGCTCCCACAGGGTTCGGTGTTAATCAGTGAGACTCCCTCAGGGTTCAGTGTTAATCAGCGAGATTCCCATAGGTTCAGTGTTAATCAGTGAAACTCCCACAGGGTTCAGTGTTAATCAGTGAGACTCCCATAGGGTTCAGTGTTAATCAGTGAGACTCCCACAGGGTTCATGTGTTAATCAGTGGGGCTCCCATAGGGTTCAGTGTTAATCAATGAGACTCCCATAGGGTTCAGTGTTAATCAGTGAGACTCCCATATGGTTCAGTGTTAATCAGTGGGGCTCCCACAGGGTTCGGTGTTGATCAGTGAGACTCCCACAGGGTTCAGTGTTAATCAGTGAGACTCCCATAGGGTTCAGTGTTAATCAGTGATACTCACGCAGGGTTCAGTGTTAATCAGCGAGATTCCCATAGGGTTCAGTGTTAATCAGTGAGACTCCCACAGGGTTCAGTGTTAATCGGTGAGTCTCCCACAGGGTTCAGTGTTAATCAGTGAGACTCCCATAGGGTTCAGTGTTAATAAGTGAGACTCCCATAGGGTTCAGTGTTAATCAGTGAGACTCACACAGGGTTCTGTGTTAATAAGTGAGACTCACACAGGGTTCTGTGTTAATAAGTGAGACTCCCACAGGGTTCGGTGTTAATCAGTGAGACTCCCACAGGGTTCAGTGTTAATCAGTGAGACTCCCACAGGGTTCAGTGTTAATCAGTGAGACTCCCATAGGGTTCAGTGTTAATCAGTGAGACTCCCATAGGGTTCAGTGTTAATCAGTTAGACTCCCAAAGGGTTCAGTGTTAATCAGTGAGACTCACACAGGGTTCTGTGTTAATAAGTGAGACTCACACAGGGTTCTGTGTTAATAAGTGAGACTCCCATAGGGTTCGGTGTTAATCAGTGAGACTCCCATAGGGTTGGGTGTTAATCAGTGAGACTCCCACAGGGTTCAGTGTTAATCAGTGAGACTCCCACAGGGTTCAGTGTTAATCAGTGAGACTCCCATAGGGTTCAGTGTTAATCAGTGAGACTCCCATAGGGTTCAGTGTTAATCAGTTAGACTCCCAAAGGGTTCAGTGTTAATCAGTGAGACTCACACAGGGTTCTGTGTTAATAAGTGAGACTCACACAGGGTTCTGTGTTAATAAGTGAGACTCCCATAGGGTTCATTGTTAATCAGTGAGACTCCCACAGGGTTCAGTGTTAATCAGTGAGACTCCCATAGGGTTCAGTGTTAATCAATGAGACTCCCACAGGGTTCAGTGTTAATCAGTGAGACTCCCATCGTGTTCAGTGTTAATCAGTGAGACTCCCATAGGGTTCAGTGTTAATCAGTGGGGCTCCCACAGGGTTTGGTGTTAATCAGTTAGACTCCCACAGGGTTCAGTGTTAATCAGTGAGACTCCCATAGGGTTCAGTGTTAATCAGTGAGACTCCCACAGGGTTCAGTGTTAATCAGTGAGACTCCCACAGGGTTCAGTGTTAATCAGTGAGACTCCCACAGGGTTCAGTGTTAATCAGTAAGACTCCCAAAGGGCTCAGTGTTAATCAGTGAGACTCCCATAGGGTTCGGTGTTAATCAGTGAGACTCCCATAGGGTTCGGTGTTAATCAGTGAGACTCCCATAGGGTTCAGTGTTAATCAGTGAGACTCCCATAGGGTTCAGTGTTAATAAGTGAGACTCCCATAGGGTTCAGTGTTTATCAGTGAGACTCCCATAGGGTTCAGTGTTATTCAGTGAGACTCCCATAGGGTTCAGTGTTAATCAGTGAGACTCCCATAGGGTTCAGTGTTAATCAGTGAGGCTCCCACAGGGTTCAGTATTAATCAGTGAGACTCCCACAGGGTTCAGTGTTAATCGGTGAGACTCCCACAGGGTTCAGTGTTAATCAGTGAGACTCCCATAGGGTTCAGTGTTAATCAGTGAGACTCCCATAGGGTTCAGTGTTTATCAGTGAGACTCCCATAGGGTTCAGTGTTAATCAGTGAGACTCCCATAGGGTTCAGTGTTAATCAGTGAGACTCCCATAGGGTTCAGTGTTAATCAATGAGACTCCCATAGGGTTCAGTGTTAATCAGTCAGTCTCCCACAGGGTTCAGTGTTAATCAGTGAGACTCCCATAGGGTTCAGTGTTAATCAGTGAGACTCCCATAGGGTTCAGTGTTAATCAGTGAGACTCCCATAGGGTTCAGTGTTAATCAATGAGACTCCCATAGGGTTCAGTGTTAATCAGTCAGTCTCCCACAGGGTTCAGTGTTAATCAGTGAGGATCCTACCGGGTACAGTATTAAACAGTGAGACTCCCACAGGGTTCAATGTTAATCGGTGAGACTCCCACAGGGTTCAGTGTTAATCAGTGAGACTCCCACAGTGTTCAGTGTTAATCAGTGAGACTCCCACATGGCTCAGTGTTAATCAGTGAGACTCCCACAGGGTTCAGTGTTAATCAGTGAGACTCCCACAGGGTTCAGTGTTAATCAGTGAGACACCCATAGGGTTCAGTGTTAATCAGTGAGACTCCCATAGGGTTCAGTGTTAATCAGTGAGACTCCCATAGGGTTCAGTGTTAATCAGTGAGACTCCCACAGGGTTCATGTGTTAATCAGTGGGGCTCCCATAGGGTTCGGTGTTAATCAATGAGACTCCCATTGGGTTCAGTGTTAATCAGTGAGACTCCCATATGGTTCAGTGTTAATCAGTGGGGCTCCCACAGGGTTCGGTGTTAATCAGTGAGACTCCCTCAGGGTTCAGTGTTAATCAGCGAGATTCCCATAGGTTCAGTGTTAATCAGTGAAACTCCCACAGGGTTCAGTGTTAATCAGTGAGACTCCCATAGGGTTCAGTGTTAATCAGTGAGACTCCCACAGGGTTCATGTGTTAATCAGTGGGGCTCCCATAGGGTTCAGTGTTAATCAATGAGACTCCCATAGGGTTCAGTGTTAATCAGTGAGACTCCCATATGGTTCAGTGTTAATCAGTGGGGCTCCCACAGGGTTCGGTGTTGATCAGTGAGACTCCCACAGGGTTCAGTGTTAATCAGTGAGACTCCCATAGGGTTCAGTGTTAATCAGTGATACTCCCGCAGGGTTCAGTGTTAATCAGCGAGATTCCCATAGGGTTCAGTGTTAATCAGTGAGACTCCCACAGGGTTCAGTGTTAATCGATGAGTCTCCCACAGGGTTCAGTGTTAATCAGTGAGACTCCCATAGGGTTCAGTGTTAATAAGTGAGACTCCCATAGGGTTCAGTGTTAATCAGTGAGACTCACACAGGGTTCTGTGTTAATAAGTGAGACTCACACAGGGTTCTGTGTTAATAAGTGAGACTCCCACAGGGTTCGGTGTTAATCAGTGAGACTCCCACAGGGTTCAGTGTTAATCAGTGAGACTCCCACAGGGTTCAGTGTTAATCAGTGAGACTCCCATAGGGTTCAGTGTTAATCAGTGAGACTCCCATAGGGTTCAGTGTTAATCAGTTAGACTCCCAAAGGGTTCAGTGTTAATCAGTGAGACTCACACAGGGTTCTGTGTTAATAAGTGAGACTCACACAGGGTTCTGTGTTAATAAGTGAGACTCCCATAGGGTTCGGTGTTAATCAGTGAGACTCCCATAGGGTTGGGTGTTAATCAGTGAGACTCCCACAGGGTTCAGTGTTAATCAGTGAGACTCCCACAGGGTTCAGTGTTAATCAGTGAGACTCCCATAGGGTTCAGTGTTAATCAGTGAGACTCCCATAGGGTTCAGTGTTAATCAGTTAGACTCCCAAAGGGTTCAGTGTTAATCAGTGAGACTCACACAGGGTTCTGTGTTAATAAGTGAGACTCACACAGGGTTCTGTGTTAATAAGTGAGACTCCCATAGGGTTCATTGTTAATCAGTGAGACTCCCACAGGGTTCAGTGTTAATCAGTGAGACTCCCATAGGGTTCAGTGTTAATCAATGAGACTCCCACAGGGTTCAGTGTTAATCAGTGAGACTCCCATCGTGTTCAGTGTTAATCAGTGAGACTCCCATAGGGTTCAGTGTTAATCAGTGGGGCTCCCACAGGGTTTGGTGTTAATCAGTTAGACTCCCACAGGGTTCAGTGTTAATCAGTGAGACTCCCATAGGGTTCAGTGTTAATCAGTGAGACTCCCACAGGGTTCAGTGTTAATCAGTGAGACTCCCACAGGGTTCAGTGTTAATCAGTGAGACTCCCACAGGGTTCAGTGTTAATCAGTAAGACTCCCAAAGGGCTCAGTGTTAATCAGTGAGACTCCCATAGGGTTCGGTGTTAATCAGTGAGACTCCCATAGGGTTCGGTGTTAATCAGTGAGACTCCCATAGGGTTCAGTGTTAATCAGTGAGACTCCCATAGGGTTCAGTGTTAATAAGTGAGACTCCCATAGGGTTCAGTGTTTATCAGTGAGACTCCCATAGGGTTCAGTGTTATTCAGTGAGACTCCCATAGGGTTCAGTGTTAATCAGTGAGACTCCCATAGGGTTCAGTGTTAATCAGTGAGGCTCCCACAGGGTTCAGTATTAATCAGTGAGACTCCCACAGGGTTCAGTGTTAATCGGTGAGACTCCCACAGGGTTCAGTGTTAATCAGTGAGACTCCCATAGGGTTCAGTGTTAATCAGTGAGACTCCCATAGGGTTCAGTGTTTATCAGTGAGACTCCCATAGGGTTCAGTGTTAATCAGTGAGACTCCCATAGGGTTCAGTGTTAATCATTGAGACTCCCATAGGGTTCAGTGTTAATCAATGAGACTCCCATAGGGTTCAGTGTTAATCAGTCAGTCTCCCACAGGGTTCAGTGTTAATCAGTGAGGCTCCCACCGGGTTCAGTATTAAACAGTGAGACTCCCACAGGGTTCAATGTTAATCGGTAAGACTACCACAGGGTTCAGTGTTAATCAGTGAGACTCCCACAGTGTTCAGTGTTAATCAGTGAGACTCCCACATGGCTCAGTGTTAATCAGTGAGACTCCCACAGGGTTCAGTGTTAATCAGTGAGACTCCCACAGGGTTCAGTGTTAATCAGTGAGACACCCATAGGGTTCAGTGTTAATCAGTGAGACTCCCATAGGGTTCAGTGTTAATCAGTGAGACTCCCATAGGGTTCAGTGTTAATCAGTGAGACTCCCACAGGGTTCATGTGTTAATCAGTGGGGCTCCCATAGGGTTCGGTGTTAATCAATGAGACTCCCATAGGGTTCAGTGTTAATCAGTGAGACTCCCATATGGTTCAGTGTTAATCAGTGGGGCTCCCACAGGGTTCGGTGTTAATCAGTGAGACTCCCTCAGGGTTCAGTGTTAATCAGCGAGATTCCCATAGGTTCAGTGTTAATCAGTGAAACTCCCACAGGGTTCAGTGTTAATCAGTGAGACTCCCATAGGGTTCAGTGTTAATCAGTGAGACTCCCACAGGGTTCATGTGTTAATCAGTGGGGCTCCCATAGGGTTCAGTGTTAATCAATGAGACTCCCATAGGGTTCAGTGTTAATCAGTGAGACTCCCATATGGTTCAGTGTTAATCAGTGGGGCTCCCATAGGGTTCGGTGTTGATCAGTGAGACTCCCACAGGGTTCAGTGTTAATCAGTGAGACTCCCATAGGGTTCAGTGTTAATCAGTGATACTCCCACAGGGTTCAGTGTTAATCAGCGAGATTCCCATAGGGTTCAGTGTTAATCAGTGAGACTCCCACAGGGTTCAGTGTTAATCGGTGAGTCTCCCACAGGGTTCAGTGTTAATCAGTGAGACTCCCATAGGGTTCAGTGTTAATAAGTGAGACTCCCATAGGGTTCAGTGTTAATCAGTGAGACTCACACAGGGTTCTGTGTTAATAAGTGAGACTCACACAGGGTTCTGTGTTAATAAGTGAGACTCCCACAGGGTTCGGTGTTAATCAGTGAGACTCCCACAGGGTTCAGTGTTAATCAGTGAGACTCCCACAGGGTTCAGTGTTAATCAGTGAGACTCCCATAGGGTTCAGTGTTAATCAGTGAGACTCCCATAGGGTTCAGTGTTAATCAGTTAGACTCCCAAAGGGTTCAGTGTTAATCAGTGAGACTCACACAGGGTTCTGTGTTAATAAGTGAGACTCACACAGGGTTCTGTGTTAATAAGTGAGACTCCCATAGGGTTCGGTGTTAATCAGTGAGACTCCCATAGGGTTGGGTGTTAATCAGTGAGACTCCCACAGGGTTCAGTGTTAATCAGTGAGACTCCCACAGGGTTCAGTGTTAATCAGTGAGACTCCCACAGGGTTCAGTGTTAATCAGTGAGACTCCCATAGGGTTCAGTGTTAATCAGTGAGACTCCCATAGGGTTCAGTGTTAATCAGTTAGACTCCCAAAGGGTTCAGTGTTAATCAGTGAGACTCACACAGGGTTCTGTTTTAATAAGTGAGACTCACACAGGGTTCTGTGTTAATAAGTGAGACTCCCATAGGGTTCAGTGTTAATCAGTGAGACTCCCACAGGGTTCAGTGTTAATCAGTGAGACTCCCATAGGGTTCAGTGTTAATCAATGAGACTCCCACAGGGTTCAGTGTTAATCAGTGAGACTCCCATAGGGTTCAGTGTTAATCAGTTAGACTCCCAAAGGGTTCAGTGTTAATCAGTGAGACTCACACAGGGTTCTGTTTTAATAAGTGAGACTCACACAGGGTTCTGTGTTAATAAGTGAGACTCCCATAGGGTTCAGTGTTAATCAGTGAGACTCCCACAGGGTTCAGTGTTAATCAGTGAGACTCCCATAGGGTTCAGTGTTAATCAATGAGACTCCCACAGGGTTCAGTGTTAATCAGTGAGACTCCCATCGTGTTCAGTGTTAATCAGTGAGACTCCCATAGGGTTCAGTGTTAATCAGTGGGGCTCCCACAGGGTTTGGTGTTAATCAGTTAGACTCCCACAGGGTTCAGTGTTAATCAGTGAGACTCCCATAGGGTTCAGTGTTAATCAGTGAGACTCCCACAGGGTTCAGTGTTAATCAGTGAGACTCCCACAGGGTTCAGTGTTAATCAGTGAGACTCCCACAGGGTTCAGTGTTAATCAGTAAGACTCCCAAAGGGCTCAGTGTTAATCAGTGAGACTCCCATAGGGTTCGGTGTTAATCAGTGAGACTCCCATAGGGTTCGGTGTTAATCAGTGAGACTCCCATAGGGTTCAGTGTTAATCAGTGAGACTCCCATAGGGTTCAGTGTTAATAAGTGAGACTCCCATAGGGTTCAGTGTTTATCAGTGAGACTCCCATAGGGTTCAGTGTTATTCAGTGAGACTCCCATAGGGTTCAGTGTTAATCAGTGAGACTCCCATAGGGTTCAGTGTTAATCAGTGAGGCTCCCACAGGGTTCAGTATTAATCAGTGAGACTCCCACAGGGTTCAGTGTTAATCGGTGAGACTCCCACAGGGTTCAGTGTTAATCAGTGAGACTCCCATAGGGTTCAGTGTTAATCAGTGAGACTCCCATAGGGTTCAGTGTTTATCAGTGAGACTCCCATAGGGTTCAGTGTTAATCAGTGAGACTCCCATAGGGTTCAGTGTTAATCATTGAGACTCCCATAGGGTTCAGTGTTAATCAATGAGACTCCCATAGGGTTCAGTGTTAATCAGTCAGTCTCCCACAGGGTTCAGTGTTAATCAGTGAGGCTCCCACCGGGTTCAGTATTAAACAGTGAGACTCCCACAGGGTTCAATGTTAATCGGTAAGACTACCACAGGGTTCAGTGTTAATCAGTGAGACTCCCACAGTGTTCAGTGTTAATCAGTGAGACTCCCACATGGCTCAGTGTTAATCAGTGAGACTCCCACAGGGTTCAGTGTTAATCAGTGAGACTCCCACAGGGTTCAGTGTTAATCAGTGAGACACCCATAGGGTTCAGTGTTAATCAGTGAGACTCCCATAGGGTTCAGTGTTAATCAGTGAGACTCCCATAGGGTTCATTGTTAATCAGTGAGACTCCCACAGGGTTCATGTGTTAATCAGTGGGGCTCCCATAGGGTTCGGTGTTAATCAATGAGACTCCCATAGGGTTCAGTGTTAATCAGTGAGACTCCCATATGGTTCAGTGTTAATCAGTGGGGCTCCCACAGGGTTCGGTGTTAATCAGTGAGACTCCCTCAGGGTTCAGTGTTAATCAGCGAGATTCCCATAGGTTCAGTGTTAATCAGTGAAACTCCCACAGGGTTCAGTGTTAATCAGTGAGACTCCCATAGGGTTCAGTGTTAATCAGTGAGACTCCCACAGGGTTCATGTGTTAATCAGTGGGGCTCCCATAGGGTTCAGTGTTAATCAATGAGACTCCCATAGGGTTCAGTGTTAATCAGTGAGACTCCCATATGGTTCAGTGTTAATCAGTGGGGCTCCCATAGGGTTCGGTGTTGATCAGTGAGACTCCCACAGGGTTCAGTGTTAATCAGTGAGACTCCCATAGGGTTCAGTGTTAATCAGTGATACTCCCACAGGGTTCAGTGTTAATCAGCGAGATTCCCATAGGGTTCAGTGTTAATCAGTGAGACTCCCACAGGGTTCAGTGTTAATCGGTGAGTCTCCCACAGGGTTCAGTGTTAATCAGTGAGACTCCCATAGGGTTCAGTGTTAATAAGTGAGACTCCCATAGGGTTCAGTGTTAATCAGTGAGACTCACACAGGGTTCTGTGTTAATAAGTGAGACTCACACAGGGTTCTGTGTTAATAAGTGAGACTCCCACAGGGTTCGGTGTTAATCAGTGAGACTCCCACAGGGTTCAGTGTTAATCAGTGAGACTCCCACAGGGTTCAGTGTTAATCAGTGAGACTCCCATAGGGTTCAGTGTTAATCAGTGAGACTCCCATAGGGTTCAGTGTTAATCAGTTAGACTCCCAAAGGGTTCAGTGTTAATCAGTGAGACTCACACAGGGTTCTGTGTTAATAAGTGAGACTCACACAGGGTTCTGTGTTAATAAGTGAGACTCCCATAGGGTTCGGTGTTAATCAGTGAGACTCCCATAGGGTTGGGTGTTAATCAGTGAGACTCCCACAGGGTTCAGTGTTAATCAGTGAGACTCCCACAGGGTTCAGTGTTAATCAGTGAGACTCCCACAGGGTTCAGTGTTAATCAGTGAGACTCCCATAGGGTTCAGTGTTAATCAGTGAGACTCCCATAGGGTTCAGTGTTAATCAGTTAGACTCCCAAAGGGTTCAGTGTTAATCAGTGAGACTCACACAGGGTTCTGTTTTAATAAGTGAGACTCACACAGGGTTCTGTGTTAATAAGTGAGACTCCCATAGGGTTCAGTGTTAATCAGTGAGACTCCCACAGGGTTCAGTGTTAATCAGTGAGACTCCCATAGGGTTCAGTGTTAATCAATGAGACTCCCACAGGGTTCAGTGTTAATCAGTGAGACCCCCATCGTGTTCAGTGTTAATCAGTGAGACTCCCATAGGATTCAGTGTTAATCAGTGGGGCTCCCACAGGGTTCGGTGTTAATCAGTTAGACTCCCACAGGGTTCAGTGTTAATCAGTGAGACTCCCATAGGGTTCAGTGTTAATCAGTGAGACTCCCACAGGGTTCAGTGTTAATCAGTGAGACTCCCACAGGGTTCAGTGTTAATCAGTGAGACTCCCACAGGGTTCAGTGTTAATCAGTAAGACTCCCAAAGGGCTCAGTGTTAATCAGTGAGACTCCCATAGGGTTCGGTGTTAATCAGTGAGACTCCCATAGGGTTCGGTGTTAATCAGTGAGACTCCCATAGGGTTCAGTGTTAATCAGTGAGACTCCCATAGGGTTCAGTGTTAATAAGTGAGACTCCCATAGGGTTCAGTGTTTATCAGTGAGACTCCCATAGGGTTCAGTGTTATTCAGTGAGACTCCCATAGGGTTCAGTGTTAATCAGTGAGACTCCCATAGGGTTCAGTGTTAATCAGTGAGGCTCCCACAGGGTTCAGTATTAATCAGTGAGACTCCCACAGGGTTCAGTGTTAATCGGTGAGACTCCCACAGGGTTCAGTGTTAATCAGTGAGACTCCCATAGGGTTCAGTGTTAATCAGTGAGACTCCCATAGGGTTCAGTGTTTATCAGTGAGACTCCCACAGGGTTCAGTGTTAATCAGTGAGACTCCCACATGGTTCAGTATTAATCAGTGAGACTCCCATAGGGTTCAGTGTTAATCAATGAGACTCCCATAGGGTTCAGTGTTAATCAGTGAATCTCCCACAGGGTTCAGTGTTAATCAGTGAGGCTCCCACAGGGTTCAGTATTAATCAGTGAGACTCCCACAGGGTTCAGTGTTAATCGGTGAGACTCCCACAGGGTGCAGTGTTAATCAGTGAGACTCCCACAGTGTTCAGTGTTAATCAGTGAGACTCCCACAAGGCTCAGTGTTAATCAGTGAGACTCCCATAGGGTTCAGTGTTAATCAGTGAGACTCCCACAGGGTTCAGTGTTAATCAATGAGACACCCATAGGGTTCAGTGTTAGTCAGTGAGACTCCCATAGTGCTCAGTGTTAATCAGTGAGACTCCCATAGGGTTCAGTGTTAATCAGTGAGACTCCCACAGGGTTCATGTGTTAATCAGTGGGGCTCCCATAGGGTTCAGTGTTAATCAATGAGACTCCCATAGGGTTCAGTGTTAATCAGTGAGACTCCCATATGGTTCAGTGTTAATCAGTGGGGCTCCCACAGGGTTCGGTGTTGATCAGTGAGACTCCCACAGGGTTCAGTGTTAATCAGTGAGACTCCCATAGGGTTCAGTGTTAATCAGTGATACTCCCACAGGGTTCAGTGTTAATCAGCGAGATTCCCATAGGGTTCAGTGTTAATCAGTGAGACTCCCACAGGGTTCAGTGTTAATCGGTGAGTCTCCCACAGGGTTCAGTGTTAATCAGTGAGACTCCCATAGGGTTCAGTGTTAATAAGTGAGACTCCCATAGGGTTCAGTGTTAATCAGTGAGACTCACACAGGGTTCTGTGTTAATAAGTGAGACTCACACAGGGTTCTGTGTTAATAAGTGAGACTCCCACAGGGTTCGGTGTTAATCAGTGAGACTCCCACAGGGTTCAGTGTTAATCAGTGAGACTCCCACAGGGTTCAGTGTTAATCAGTGAGACTCCCATAGGGTTCAGTGTTAATCAGTGAGACTCCCATAGGGTTCAGTGTTAATCAGTTAGACTCCCAAAGGGTTCAGTGTTAATCAGTGAGACTCACACAGGGTTCTGTGTTAATAAGTGAGACTCACACAGGGTTCTGTGTTAATAAGTGAGACTCCCATAGGGTTCGGTGTTAATCAGTGAGACTCCCATAGGGTTGGGTGTTAATCAGTGAGACTCCCACAGGGTTCAGTGTTAATCAGTGAGACTCCCACAGGGTTCAGTGTTAATCAGTGAGACTCCCACAGGGTTCAGTGTTAATCAGTGAGACTCCCATAGGGTTCAGTGTTAATCAGTGAGACTCCCATAGGGTTCAGTGTTAATCAGTTAGACTCCCAAAGGGTTCAGTGTTAATCAGTGAGACTCACACAGGGTTCTGTGTTAATAAGTGAGACTCACACAGGGATCTGTGTTAATAAGTGAGACTCCCATAGGGTTCAGTGTTAATCAGTGAGACTCCCACAGGGTTCAGTGTTAATCAGTGAGACTCCCATAGGGTTCAGTGTTAATCAATGAGACTCCCACAGGGTTCAGTGTTAATCAGTGAGACCCCCATCGTGTTCAGTGTTAATCAGTGAGACTCCCATAGGGTTCAGTGTTAATCAGTGGGGCTCCCACAGGGTTCGGTGTTAATCAGTTAGACTCCCACAGGGTTCAGTGTTAATCAGTGAGACTCCCATAGGGTTCAGTGTTAATCAGTGAGACTCCCACAGGGTTCAGTGTTAATCAGTGAGACTCCCACAGGGTTCAGTGTTAATCAGTGAGACTCCCACAGGGTTCAGTGTTAATCAGTAAGACTCCCAAAGGGCTCAGTGTTAATCAGTGAGACTCCCATAGGGTTCGGTGTTAATCAGTGAGACTCCCATAGGGTTCGGTGTTAATCAGTGAGACTCCCATAGGGTTCAGTGTTAATCAGTGAGACTCCCATAGGGTTCAGTGTTAATAAGTGAGACTCCCATAGGGTTCAGTGTTTATCAGTGAGACTCCCATAGGGTTCAGTGTTATTCAGTGAGACTCCCATAGGGTTCAGTGTTAATCAGTGAGACTCCCATAGGGTTCAGTGTTAATCAGTGAGGCTCCCACAGGGTTCAGTATTAATCAGTGAGACTCCCACAGGGTTCAGTGTTAATCGGTGAGACTCCCACAGGGTTCAGTGTTAATCAGTGAGACTCCCATAGGGTTCAGTGTTAATCAGTGAGACTCCCATAGGGTTCAGTGTTTATCAGTGAGACTCCCACAGGGTTCAGTGTTAATCAGTGAGACTCCCACATGGTTCAGTATTAATCAGTGAGACTCCCATAGGGTTCAGTGTTAATCAATGAGACTCCCATAGGGTTCAGTGTTAATCAGTGAATCTCCCACAGGGTTCAGTGTTAATCAGTGAGGCTCCCACAGGGTTCAGTATTAATCAGTGAGACTCCCACAGGGTTCAGTGTTAATCGGTGAGACTCCCACAGGGTGCAGTGTTAATCAGTGAGACTCCCACAGTGTTCAGTGTTAATCAGTGAGACTCCCACAAGGCTCAGTGTTAATCAGTGAGACTCCCATAGGGTTCAGTGTTAATCAGTGAGACTCCCACAGGGTTCAGTGTTAATCAATGAGACACCCATAGGGTTCAGTGTTAGTCAGTGAGACTCCCATAGGGCTCAGTGTTAATCAGTGAGACTCCCATAGGGTTCAGTGTTAATCAGTGAGACTCCCACAGGGTTCATGTGTTAATCAGTGAGACTCCCATAGGGTTCAGTGTTAATCAATGAGACTCCCATAGGGTTCAGTGTTAATCAGTGAAACTCCCACAGCGTTCTGTGTTAATCAGTGAGACTCCCATAGGGTTCAGTATTAATCAGTGAGACTCCCATAGGGTTCAGTGTTAATCAGTGAGACTCCCATAGGGTTCAGTGTTAATCAGTGAGACTCCCACAGGGTTCAGTGTTAAACAGTGAGACTCCCATAGGGTTCAGTGTTAATCAGTGAGACTCCCATAGGGTTCGGTGTTGATCAGTGAGACTCCCACAGGGTTCAGTGTTAATCAGTGAGACTCCCACATGGTTCAGTATTAATCAGTGAGACTCCCATAGGGTTCAGTGTTAATCAATGAGACTCCCACAGGGTTCAGTGTTAATCGGTGAGACTCCCATAGGGTTCAGTGTTAATCAGTGAGACTCCCATAGGGTTCACTGTTAATCAGTGAGACTCCCATAGGGTTCAGTGTTAATCAGTGAGACACCCACAGGGTTCAGTGTTAATCAGTGAGACTCCCACATGGTTCAGTGTTAATCAGTGAGACTCCCACATGGTTCAGTGTTAATCAGTGAGACTCCCAAAGGGCACAGTGTTAATCAGTGAGACTCCCATAGGGTTCGGTGTTAATCAGTGAGACTCCCATAGGGTTCAGTGTTAATCAGTGAGACTCCCATAGGGTTCAGTGTTAATCAGTGAGACTCCCATAGGGTTCAGTGTTTATCAGTGAGACTCCCATAGTGTTCATTGTAAATCACTGAGACTCCCATAGGGTTCAGTGTTAATCAATGAGACTCCCATAGGGTTCGGTGTTAATCAGTGAGTCTCCCACAGGGCTCAGTGTTAATCAGTGAGACTCCCATAGGGTTCGGTGTTAATCAGTGAGACTACCATAGGGTTCAGTGTTAATCAGTGAGACTCCCATAGGGTTCAGTGTTAATCAGTGAGACTCCCATAGGGTTCAGTGTTTATCAGTGAGACTCCCATAGTGTTCAGTGTAAATCACTGAGACTCCCATAGGGTTCAGTGCTAATCAATGAGACTCCCATAGGGTTCAGTGTTAATCAGTGAGTCTCCCACAGGGTTCAGTGTTAATCAGTGAGGCTCCCACAGGGTTCAGTATTAACCAGTGAGACTCCCACAGGGTTCAGTGTTAATCGGTGAGACTCCCACAGGGTGCAGTGTTAATCAGTGAGACTCCCACAGTGTTCAGTGTTAATCAGTGAGACTCCCACAAGGCTCAGTGTTAATCAGTGAGACTCCCATAGGGTTCAGTGTTAATCAGTGAGACACCCATAGGGTTCAGTGTTAATCAGTGAGACTCCCATAGGGTTCAGTGTTAATCAGTGAGACTCCCATAGGGCTCAGTGTTAATCAGTTAGACTCCCAAAGGGTTCAGTGTTAATCAGTGAGACTCACACAGGGTTCTGTGTTAATAAGTGAGACTCACACAGGGTTCTGTGTTAATAAGTGAGACTCCCATAGGGTTCGGTGTTAATCAGTGAGACTCCCATAGGGTTCGGTGTTAATCAGTGAGACTCCCACAGAGTTCAGTGTTAATCAGTGAGACTCCCACAGGGTTCAGTGTTAATCAGTGAAACTCCCACAGGGTTCAGTGTTAATCAGTGAGACTCCCGTAGGATTCAGTGTTAATCAGTGAGACTCCCATAGGGTTCAGTGTTAATCAGTGAGACTCCCACAGGGTTCAGTGTTAATCAGTGAGACTCCCACAGGGTTCAGTGTTAATCAGTGAGACTCCCACAGGGTTCAGTGTTAATCAGTGAGACTCCCAAAGGGCTCAGTGTTAATCAGTGAGACTCCCATAGGGTTCGGTGTTAATCAGTGAGACTCCCATAGGGTTCGGTGTTAATCAGTGAGACTCCCATAGGGTTCAGTGTTAATCAGTGAGACGCCCATAGGGTTCAGTGTTAATAAGTGAGACTCCCATAGGGTTCAGTGTTTATCAGTGAGACTCCCATAGTGTTCAGTGTAAATCACTGAGACTCCCACAGGGTCCAGTGTTAATCAGCGAGATTCCCATAGGTTCAGTGTTAATCAGTGAAACTCCCACAGGGTTCAGTGTTAATCGGTGAGACTCCCATGGGTTCAGTGTTATTCAGTGAGACTCCCATAGGGTTCAGTGTTATTCAGTGAGACTCCCATAGGGTTCAGTGTTAATCAGTGAGACTCCCATAGGGTTCGGTGTTAATCAGTGAGACTCCCATAGGGTTCAGTGTTAATCAGTGAGACTCCCATAGGGTTCAGTGTTAATCAGTGAGACTCCCATAGGGTTCAGTGTTAATCAGTGAGACTCCCATAGGGTTCAGTGTTAATCAATGAGACTCCCATAGGGTTCAGTGTTAATCAGTCAGTCTCCCACAGGGTTCAGTGTTAATCAGTGAGGCTCCCACCGGGTTCAGTATTAAACAGTGAGACTCCCACAGGGTTCAATGTTAATCGGTGAGACTCCCACAGGGTTCAGTGTTAATCAGTGAGACTCCCACAGTGTTCAGTGTTAATCAGTGAGACTCCCACATGGCTCAGTGTTAATCAGTGAGACTCCCACAGGGTTCAGTGTTAATCAGTGAGACTCCCACAGGGTTCAGTGTTAATCAGTGAGACACCCATAGGGTTCAGTGTTAATCAGTGAGACTCCCATAGGGTTCGTGTTAATCAGTGAGACTCCCATAGGGTTCAGTGTTAATCAGTGAGACTCCCACAGGGTTCATGTGTTAATCAGTGGGGCTCCCATAGGGTTCGGTGTTAATCAATGAGACTCCCATAGGGTTCAGTGTTAATCAGTGAGACTCCCATATGGTTCAGTGTTAATCAGTGGGGCTCCCACAGGGTTCGGTGTTAATCAGTGAGACTCCCTCAGGGTTCAGTGTTAATCAGCGAGATTCCCATAGGTTCAGTGTTAATCAGTGAAACTCCCACAGGGTTCAGTGTTAATCAGTGAGACTCCCATAGGGTTCAGTGTTAATCAGTGAGACTCCCACAGGGTTCATGTGTTAATCAGTGGGGCTCCCATAGGGTTCAGTGTTAATCAATGAGACTCCCATAGGGTTCAGTGTTAATCAGTGAGACTCCCATATGGTTCAGTGTTAATCAGTGGGGCTCCCACAGGGTTCGGTGTTGATCAGTGAGACTCCCACAGGGTTCAGTGTTAATCAGTGAGACTCCCATAGGGTTCAGTGTTAATCAGTGATACTCCCACAGGGTTCAGTGTTAATCAGCGAGATTCCCATAGGGTTCAGTGTTAATCAGTGAGACTCCCACAGGGTTCAGTGTTAATCGGTGAGTCTCCCACAGGGTTCAGTGTTAATCAGTGAGACTCCCATAGGGTTCAGTGTTAATAAGTGAGACTCCCATAGGGTTCAGTGTTAATCAGTGAGACTCACACAGGGTTCTGTGTTAATAAGTGAGACTCACACAGGGTTCTGTGTTAATAAGTGAGACTCCCACAGGGTTCGGTGTTAATCAGTGAGACTCCCACAGGGTTCAGTGTTAATCAGTGAGACTCCCACAGGGTTCAGTGTTAATCAGTGAGACTCCCATAGGGTTCAGTGTTAATCAGTGAGACTCCCATAGGGTTCAGTGTTAATCAGTTAGACTCCCAAAGGGTTCAGTGTTAATCAGTGAGACTCACACAGGGTTCTGTGTTAATAAGTGAGACTCACACAGGGTTCTGTGTTAATAAGTGAGACTCCCATAGGGTTCGGTGTTAATCAGTGAGACTCCCATAGGGTTGGGTGTTAATCAGTGAGACTCCCACAGGGTTCAGTGTTAATCAGTGAGACTCCCACAGGGTTCAGTGTTAATCAGTGAGACTCCCACAGGGTTCAGTGTTAATCAGTGAGACTCCCATAGGGTTCAGTGTTAATCAGTGAGACTCCCATAGGGTTCAGTGTTAATCAGTTAGACTCCCAAAGGGTTCAGTGTTAATCAGTGAGACTCACACAGGGTTCTGTGTTAATAAGTGAGACTCACACAGGGTTCTGTGTTAATAAGTGAGACTCCCATAGGGTTCAGTGTTAATCAGTGAGACTCCCACAGGGTTCAGTGTTAATCGGTGAGTCTCCCACAGGGTTCAGTGTTAATCAGTGAGACTCCCATAGGGTTCAGTGTTAATAAGTGAGACTCCCATAGGGTTCAGTGTTAATCAGTGAGACTCACACAGGGTTCTGTGTTAATAAGTGAGACTCACACAGGGTTCTGTGTTAATAAGTGAGACTCCCACAGGGTTCGGTGTTAATCAGTGAGACTCCCACAGGGTTCAGTGTTAATCAGTGAGACTCCCACAGGGTTCAGTGTTAATCAGTGAGACTCCCATAGGGTTCAGTGTTAATCAGTGAGACTCCCATAGGGTTCAGTGTTAATCAGTTAGACTCCCAAAGGGTTCAGTGTTAATCAGTGAGACTCACACAGGGTTCTGTGTTAATAAGTGAGACTCACACAGGGTTCTGTGTTAATAAGTGAGACTCCCATAGGGTTCGGTGTTAATCAGTGAGACTCCCATAGGGTTGGGTGTTAATCAGTGAGACTCCCACAGGGTTCAGTGTTAATCAGTGAGACTCCCACAGGGTTCAGTGTTAATCAGTGAGACTCCCACAGGGTTCAGTGTTAATCAGTGAGACTCCCATAGGGTTCAGTGTTAATCAGTGAGACTCCCATAGGGTTCAGTGTTAATCAGTTAGACTCCCAAAGGGTTCAGTGTTAATCAGTGAGACTCACACAGGGTTCTGTGTTAATAAGTGAGACTCACACAGGGATCTGTGTTAATAAGTGAGACTCCCATAGGGTTCAGTGTTAATCAGTGAGACTCCCACAGGGTTCAGTGTTAATCAGTGAGACTCCCATAGGGTTCAGTGTTAATCAATGAGACTCCCACAGGGTTCAGTGTTAATCAGTGAGACCCCCATCGTGTTCAGTGTTAATCAGTGAGACTCCCATAGGGTTCAGTGTTAATCAGTGGGGCTCCCACAGGGTTCGGTGTTAATCAGTTAGACTCCCACAGGGTTCAGTGTTAATCAGTGAGACTCCCATAGGGTTCAGTGTTAATCAGTGAGACTCCCACAGGGTTCAGTGTTAATCAGTGAGACTCCCACAGGGTTCAGTGTTAATCAGTGAGACTCCCACAGGGTTCAGTGTTAATCAGTAAGACTCCCAAAGGGCTCAGTGTTAATCAGTGAGACTCCCATAGGGTTCGGTGTTAATCAGTGAGACTCCCATAGGGTTCGGTGTTAATCAGTGAGACTCCCATAGGGTTCAGTGTTAATCAGTGAGACTCCCATAGGGTTCAGTGTTAATAAGTGAGACTCCCATAGGGTTCAGTGTTTATCAGTGAGACTCCCATAGGGTTCAGTGTTATTCAGTGAGACTCCCATAGGGTTCAGTGTTAATCAGTGAGACTCCCATAGGGTTCAGTGTTAATCAGTGAGGCTCCCACAGGGTTCAGTATTAATCAGTGAGACTCCCACAGGGTTCAGTGTTAATCGGTGAGACTCCCACAGGGTTCAGTGTTAATCAGTGAGACTCCCATAGGGTTCAGTGTTAATCAGTGAGACTCCCATAGGGTTCAGTGTTTATCAGTGAGACTCCCACAGGGTTCAGTGTTAATCAGTGAGACTCCCACATGGTTCAGTATTAATCAGTGAGACTCCCATAGGGTTCAGTGTTAATCAATGAGACTCCCATAGGGTTCAGTGTTAATCAGTGAATCTCCCACAGGGTTCAGTGTTAATCAGTGAGGCTCCCACAGGGTTCAGTATTAATCAGTGAGACTCCCACAGGGTTCAGTGTTAATCGGTGAGACTCCCACAGGGTGCAGTGTTAATCAGTGAGACTCCCACAGTGTTCAGTGTTAATCAGTGAGACTCCCACAAGGCTCAGTGTTAATCAGTGAGACTCCCATAGGGTTCAGTGTTAATCAGTGAGACTCCCACAGGGTTCAGTGTTAATCAATGAGACACCCATAGGGTTCAGTGTTAGTCAGTGAGACTCCCATAGGGCTCAGTGTTAATCAGTGAGACTCCCATAGGGTTCAGTGTTAATCAGTGAGACTCCCACAGGGTTCATGTGTTAATCAGTGAGACTCCCATAGGGTTCAGTGTTAATCAATGAGACTCCCATAGGGTTCAGTGTTAATCAGTGAAACTCCCACAGCGTTCTGTGTTAATCAGTGAGACTCCCATAGGGTTCAGTATTAATCAGTGAGACTCCCATAGGGTTCAGTGTTAATCAGTGAGACTCCCATAGGGTTCAGTGTTAATCAGTGAGACTCCCACAGGGTTCAGTGTTAAACAGTGAGACTCCCATAGGGTTCAGTGTTAATCAGTGAGACTCCCATAGGGTTCGGTGTTGATCAGTGAGACTCCCATAGGGTTCAGTGTTAATCAGTGAGACTCCCACATGGTTCAGTATTAATCAGTGAGACTCCCATAGGGTTCAGTGTTAATCAATGAGACTCCCACAGGGTTCAGTGTTAATCGGTGAGACTCCCATAGGGTTCAGTGTTAATCAGTGAGACTCCCATAGGGTTCACTGTTAATCAGTGAGACTCCCATAGGGTTCAGTGTTAATCAGTGAGACACCCACAGGGTTCAGTGTTAATCAGTGAGACTCCCACATGGTTCAGTGTTAATCAGTGAGACTCCCACATGGTTCAGTGTTAATCAGTGAGACTCCCAAAGGGCACAGTGTTAATCAGTGAGACTCCCATAGGGTTCGGTGTTAATCAGTGAGACTCCCATAGGGTTCAGTGTTAATCAGTGAGACTCCCATAGGGTTCAGTGTTAATCAGTGAGACTCCCATAGGGTTCAGTGTTTATCAGTGAGACTCCCATAGTGTTCATTGTAAATCACTGAGACTCCCATAGGGTTCAGTGTTAATCAATGAGACTCCCATAGGGTTCGGTGTTAATCAGTGAGTCTCCCACAGGGCTCAGTGTTAATCAGTGAGACTCCCATAGGGTTCGGTGTTAATCAGTGAGACTACCATAGGGTTCAGTGTTAATCAGTGAGACTCCCATAGGGTTCAGTGTTAATCAGTGAGACTCCCATAGGGTTCAGTGTTTATCAGTGAGACTCCCATAGTGTTCAGTGTAAATCACTGAGACTCCCATAGGGTTCAGTGCTAATCAATGAGACTCCCATAGGGTTCAGTGTTAATCAGTGAGTCTCCCACAGGGTTCAGTGTTAATCAGTGAGGCTCCCACAGGGTTCAGTATTAACCAGTGAGACTCCCACAGGGTTCAGTGTTAATCGGTGAGACTCCCACAGGGTGCAGTGTTAATCAGTGAGACTCCCACAGTGTTCAGTGTTAATCAGTGAGACTCCCACAAGGCTCAGTGTTAATCAGTGAGACTCCCATAGGGTTCAGTGTTAATCAGTGAGACACCCATAGGGTTCAGTGTTAATCAGTGAGACTCCCATAGGGTTCAGTGTTAATCAGTGAGACTCCCATAGGGCTCAGTGTTAATCAGTTAGACTCCCAAAGGGTTCAGTGTTAATCAGTGAGACTCACACAGGGTTCTGTGTTAATAAGTGAGACTCACACAGGGTTCTGTGTTAATAAGTGAGACTCCCATAGGGTTCGGTGTTAATCAGTGAGACTCCCATAGGGTTCGGTGTTAATCAGTGAGACTCCCACAGAGTTCAGTGTTAATCAGTGAGACTCCCACAGGGTTCAGTGTTAATCAGTGAAACTCCCACAGGGTTCAGTGTTAATCAGTGAGACTCCCGTAGGATTCAGTGTTAATCAGTGAGACTCCCATAGGGTTCAGTGTTAATCAGTGAGACTCCCACAGGGTTCAGTGTTAATCAGTGAGACTCCCACAGGGTTCAGTGTTAATCAGTGAGACTCCCACAGGGTTCAGTGTTAATCAGTGAGACTCCCAAAGGGCTCAGTGTTAATCAGTGAGACTCCCATAGGGTTCGGTGTTAATCAGTGAGACTCCCATAGGGTTCGGTGTTAATCAGTGAGACTCCCATAGGGTTCAGTGTTAATCAGTGAGACGCCCATAGGGTTCAGTGTTAATAAGTGAGACTCCCATAGGGTTCAGTGTTTATCAGTGAGACTCCCATAGTGTTCAGTGTAAATCACTGAGACTCCCACAGGGTCCAGTGTTAATCAGCGAGATTCCCATAGGTTCAGTGTTAATCAGTGAAACTCCCACAGGGTTCAGTGTTAATCGGTGAGACTCCCATGGGTTCAGTGTTATTCAGTGAGACTCCCATAGGGTTCAGTGTTATTCAGTGAGACTCCCATAGGGTTCAGTGTTAATCAGTGAGACTCCCATAGGGTTCGGTGTTAATCAGTGAGACTCCCATAGGGTTCAGTGTTAATCAGTGAGACTCCCATAGGGTTCAGTGTTAATCAGTGAGACTCCCATAGGGTTCAGTGTTAATCAGTGAGACTCCCATAGGGTTCAGTGTTAATCAATGAGACTCCCATAGGGTTCAGTGTTAATCAGTCAGTCTCCCACAGGGTTCAGTGTTAATCAGTGAGGCTCCCACCGGGTTCAGTATTAAACAGTGAGACTCCCACAGGGTTCAATGTTAATCGGTGAGACTCCCACAGGGTTCAGTGTTAATCAGTGAGACTCCCACAGTGTTCAGTGTTAATCAGTGAGACTCCCACATGGCTCAGTGTTAATCAGTGAGACTCCCACAGGGTTCAGTGTTAATCAGTGAGACTCCCACAGGGTTCAGTGTTAATCAGTGAGACACCCATAGGGTTCAGTGTTAATCAGTGAGACTCCCATAGGGTTCGTGTTAATCAGTGAGACTCCCATAGGGTTCAGTGTTAATCAGTGAGACTCCCACAGGGTTCATGTGTTAATCAGTGGGGCTCCCATAGGGTTCGGTGTTAATCAATGAGACTCCCATAGGGTTCAGTGTTAATCAGTGAGACTCCCATATGGTTCAGTGTTAATCAGTGGGGCTCCCACAGGGTTCGGTGTTAATCAGTGAGACTCCCTCAGGGTTCAGTGTTAATCAGCGAGATTCCCATAGGTTCAGTGTTAATCAGTGAAACTCCCACAGGGTTCAGTGTTAATCAGTGAGACTCCCATAGGGTTCAGTGTTAATCAGTGAGACTCCCACAGGGTTCATGTGTTAATCAGTGGGGCTCCCATAGGGTTCAGTGTTAATCAATGAGACTCCCATAGGGTTCAGTGTTAATCAGTGAGACTCCCATATGGTTCAGTGTTAATCAGTGGGGCTCCCACAGGGTTCGGTGTTGATCAGTGAGACTCCCACAGGGTTCAGTGTTAATCAGTGAGACTCCCATAGGGTTCAGTGTTAATCAGTGATACTCCCACAGGGTTCAGTGTTAATCAGCGAGATTCCCATAGGGTTCAGTGTTAATCAGTGAGACTCCCACAGGGTTCAGTGTTAATCGGTGAGTCTCCCACAGGGTTCAGTGTTAATCAGTGAGACTCCCATAGGGTTCAGTGTTAATAAGTGAGACTCCCATAGGGTTCAGTGTTAATCAGTGAGACTCACACAGGGTTCTGTGTTAATAAGTGAGACTCACACAGGGTTCTGTGTTAATAAGTGAGACTCCCACAGGGTTCGGTGTTAATCAGTGAGACTCCCACAGGGTTCAGTGTTAATCAGTGAGACTCCCACAGGGTTCAGTGTTAATCAGTGAGACTCCCATAGGGTTCAGTGTTAATCAGTGAGACTCCCATAGGGTTCAGTGTTAATCAGTTAGACTCCCAAAGGGTTCAGTGTTAATCAGTGAGACTCACACAGGGTTCTGTGTTAATAAGTGAGACTCACACAGGGTTCTGTGTTAATAAGTGAGACTCCCATAGGGTTCGGTGTTAATCAGTGAGACTCCCATAGGGTTGGGTGTTAATCAGTGAGACTCCCACAGGGTTCAGTGTTAATCAGTGAGACTCCCACAGGGTTCAGTGTTAATCAGTGAGACTCCCACAGGGTTCAGTGTTAATCAGTGAGACTCCCATAGGGTTCAGTGTTAATCAGTGAGACTCCCATAGGGTTCAGTGTTAATCAGTTAGACTCCCAAAGGGTTCAGTGTTAATCAGTGAGACTCACACAGGGTTCTGTGTTAATAAGTGAGACTCACACAGGGTTCTGTGTTAATAAGTGAGACTCCCATAGGGTTCAGTGTTAATCAGTGAGACTCCCACAGGGTTCAGTGTTAATCAGTGAGGCTCCCATAGGGTTCAGTGTTAATCAATGAGACTCCCACAGGGTTCAGTGTTAATCAGTGAGACTCCCATCGTGTTCAGTGTTAATCAGTGAGACTCCCATAGGGTTCAGTGTTAATCAGTGGGGCTCCCACAGGGTTCGGTGTTAATCAGTTAGACTCCCACAGGGTTCAGTGTTAATCAGTGAGACTCCCATAGGGTTCAGTGTTAATCAGTGAGACTCCCACAGGGTTCAGTGTTAATCGGTGAGACTCCCATAGGGTTCAGTGTTAATCAGTGAGACTCCCATAGGGTTCACTGTTAATCAGTGAGACTCCCATAGGGTTCAGTGTTAATCAGTGAGACACCCACAGGGTTCAGTGTTAATCAGTGAGACTCCCACATGGTTCAGTGTTAATCAGTGAGACTCCCACATGGTTCAGTGTTAATCAGTGAGACTCCCAAAGGGCACAGTGTTAATCAGTGAGACTCCCATAGGGTTCGGTGTTAATCAGTGAGACTCCCATAGGGTTCAGTGTTAATCAGTGAGACTCCCATAGGGTTCAGTGTTAATCAGTGAGACTCCCATAGGGTTCAGTGTTTATCAGTGAGACTCCCATAGTGTTCATTGTAAATCACTGAGACTCCCATAGGGTTCAGTGTTAATCAATGAGACTCCCATAGGGTTCGGTGTTAATCAGTGAGTCTCCCACAGGGCTCAGTGTTAATCAGTGAGACTCCCATAGGGTTCGGTGTTAATCAGTGAGACTACCATAGGGTTCAGTGTTAATCAGTGAGACTCCCATAGGGTTCAGTGTTAATCAGTGAGACTCCCATAGGGTTCAGTGTTTATCAGTGAGACTCCCATAGTGTTCAGTGTAAATCACTCAGACTCCCATAGGGTTCAGTGTTAATCAATGAGACTCCCATAGGGTTCAGTGTTAATCAGTGAGTCTCTCACAGGATTCAGTGTTAATCAGTGAGGCTCCCACAGGGTTCAGTATTAATCAGTGAGACTCCCACAGGGTTCAGTGTTAATCGGTGAGACTCCCACAGGGTGCAGTGTTAATCAGTGAAACTCCCACAGTGTTCAGTGTTAATCAGTGAGACTCCCACAAGGCTCAGTGTTAATCAGTGAGACTCCCATAGGGTTCAGTGTTAATCAGTGAGACACCCATAGGGTTCAGTGTTAATCAGTGAGACTCCCATAGGGTTCAGTGTTAATCAGTGAGACTCCCATAGGGCTCAGTGTTAATCAGTTAGACTCCCAAAGGGTTCAGTGTTAATCAGTGAGACTCACACAGGGTTCTGTGTTAATAAGTGAGACTCACACAGGGTTCTGTGTTAATAAGTGAGACTCCCATAGGGTTCGGTGTTAATCAGTGATACTCCCACAGGGTTCAGTGTTAATCAGCAAGATTCCCATAGGGTTCAGTGTTAATCAGTGAGACTCCCATAAGGTTCAGTGTTTATCAGTGAGACTCCCATAGTGTTCAGTGTAAATCACTGAGACTCCCATAGGGTTCAGTGTTAATCAATGAGACTCCCATAGGGTTCAGTGTTAATCAGTGAGTCTCCCACAGGGTTCAGTGTTAATCAGTGAGGCTCCCACAGGGTTCAGTATTAATCAGTGAGACTCCCACAGGGTTCAGTGTTAATCGGTGAGACTCCCACAGGGTGCAGTGTTAATCAGTGAGACTCCCACAGTGTTCAGTGTTAATCAGTGAGACTCCCACAAGGCTCAGTGTTAATCAGTGAGACTCCCACAGGGTTCAGTGTTAATCAGTGAGACTCCCATAGGGTTCAGTGTTAATCAGTGAGACTCCCATAGGGTTCAGTGTTAATCAGTTAGACTCCCAAAGGGTTCAGTGTTAATCAGTGAGACTCACACAGGGTTCTGTGTTAATAAGTGAGACTCACACAGGGTTCTGTGTTAATAAGTGAGACTCCCATAGGGTTCAGTGTTAATCAGTGAGACTCCCACAGTGTTCAGTGTTAATCAGTGAGACTCCCACATGGCTCAGTGTTAATCAGTGAGACTCCCACAGGGTTCAGTGTTAATCAGTGAGACTCCCACAGGGTTCAGTGTTAATCAGTGAGACACCCATAGGGTTCAGTGTTAATCAGTGAGACTCCCATAGGGTTCAGTGTTAATCAGTGAGACTCCCATAGGGTTCAGTGTTAATCAGTGAGACTCCCACAGGGTTCATGTGTTAATCAGTGGGGCTCCCATAGGGTTCGGTGTTAATCAATGAGACTCCCATAGGGTTCAGTGTTAATCAGTGAGACTCCCATATGGTTCAGTGTTAATCAGTGGGGCTCCCACAGGGTTCGGTGTTAATCAGTGAGACTCCCTCAGGGTTCAGTGTTAATCAGCGAGATTCCCATAGGTTCAGTGTTAATCAGTGAAACTCCCACAGGGTTCAGTGTTAATCAGTGAGACTCCCATAGGGTTCAGTGTTAATCAGTGAGACTCCCACAGGGTTCATGTGTTAATCAGTGGGGCTCCCATAGGGTTCAGTGTTAATCAATGAGACTCCCATAGGGTTCAGTGTTAATCAGTGAGACTCCCATATGGTTCAGTGTTAATCAGTGGGGCTCCCACAGGGTTCGGTGTTGATCAGTGAGACTCCCACAGGGTTCAGTGTTAATCAGTGAGACTCCCATAGGGTTCAGTGTTAATCAGTGATACTCCCACAGGGTTCAGTGTTAATCAGCGAGATTCCCATAGGGTTCAGTGTTAATCAGTGAGACTCCCACAGGGTTCAGTGTTAATCGGTGAGTCTCCCACAGGGTTCAGTGTTAATCAGTGAGACTCCCATAGGGTTCAGTGTTAATAAGTGAGACTCCCATAGGGTTCAGTGTTAATCAGTGAGACTCACACAGGGTTCTGTGTTAATAAGTGAGACTCACACAGGGTTCTGTGTTAATAAGTGAGACTCCCACAGGGTTCGGTGTTAATCAGTGAGACTCCCACAGGGTTCAGTGTTAATCAGTGAGACTCCCACAGGGTTCAGTGTTAATCAGTGAGACTCCCATAGGGTTCAGTGTTAATCAGTGAGACTCCCATAGGGTTCAGTGTTAATCAGTTAGACTCCCAAAGGGTTCAGTGTTAATCAGTGAGACTCACACAGGGTTCTGTGTTAATAAGTGAGACTCACACAGGGTTCTGTGTTAATAAGTGAGACTCCCATAGGGTTCGGTGTTAATCAGTGAGACTCCCATAGGGTTGGGTGTTAATCAGTGAGACTCCCACAGGGTTCAGTGTTAATCAGTGAGACTCCCACAGGGTTCAGTGTTAATCAGTGAGACTCCCACAGGGTTCAGTGTTAATCAGTGAGACTCCCATAGGGTTCAGTGTTAATCAGTGAGACTCCCATAGGGTTCAGTGTTAATCAGTTAGACTCCCAAAGGGTTCAGTGTTAATCAGTGAGACTCACACAGGGTTCTGTGTTAATAAGTGAGACTCACACAGGGTTCTGTGTTAATAAGTGAGACTCCCATAGGGTTCAGTGTTAATCAGTGAGACTCCCACAGGGTTCAGTGTTAATCAGTGAGACTCCCATATGGTTCAGTGTTAATCAATGAGACTCCCACAGGGTTCAGTGTTAATCAGTGAGACTCCCATCGTGTTCAGTGTTAATCAGTGAGACTCCCATAGGGTTCAGTGTTAATCAGTGGGGCTCCCACAGGGTTCGGTGTTAATCAGTTAGACTCCCACAGGGTTCAGTGTTAATCAGTGAGACTCCCATAGGGTTCAGTGTTAATCAGTGAGACTCCCACAGGGTTCAGTGTTAATCGGTGAGACTCCCATAGGGTTCAGTGTTAATCAGTGAGACTCCCATAGGGTTCACTGTTAATCAGTGAGACTCCCATAGGGTTCAGTGTTAATCAGTGAGACACCCACAGGGTTCAGTGTTAATCAGTGAGACTCCCACATGGTTCAGTGTTAATCAGTGAGACTCCCACATGGTTCAGTGTTAATCAGTGAGACTCCCAAAGGGCACAGTGTTAATCAGTGAGACTCCCATAGGGTTCGGTGTTAATCAGTGAGACTCCCATAGGGTTCAGTGTTAATCAGTGAGACTCCCATAGGGTTCAGTGTTAATCAGTGAGACTCCCATAGGGTTCAGTGTTTATCAGTGAGACTCCCATAGTGTTCATTGTAAATCACTGAGACTCCCATAGGGTTCAGTGTTAATCAATGAGACTCCCATAGGGTTCGGTGTTAATCAGTGAGTCTCCCACAGGGCTCAGTGTTAATCAGTGAGACTCCCATAGGGTTCGGTGTTAATCAGTGAGACTACCATAGGGTTCAGTGTTAATCAGTGAGACTCCCATAGGGTTCAGTGTTAATCAGTGAGACTCCCATAGGGTTCAGTGTTTATCAGTGAGACTCCCATAGTGTTCAGTGTAAATCACTGAGACTCCCATAGGGTTCAGTGTTAATCAATGAGACTCCCATAGGGTTCAGTGTTAATCAGTGAGTCTCTCACAGGGTTCAGTGTTAATCAGTGAGGCTCCCACAGGGTTCAGTATTAATCAGTGAGACTCCCACAGGGTTCAGTGTTAATCGGTGAGACTCCCACAGGGTGCAGTGTTAATCAGTGAAACTCCCACAGTGTTCAGTGTTAATCAGTGAGACTCCCACAAGGCTCAGTGTTAATCAGTGAGACTCCCATAGGGTTCAGTGTTAATCAGTGAGACACCCATAGGGTTCAGTGTTAATCAGTGAGACTCCCATAGGGTTCAGTGTTAATCAGTGAGACTCCCATAGGGCTCAGTGTTAATCAGTTAGACTCCCAAAGGGTTCAGTGTTAATCAGTGAGACTCACACAGGGTTCTGTGTTAATAAGTGAGACTCACACAGGGTTCTGTGTTAATAAGTGAGACTCCCATAGGGTTCGGTGTTAATCAGTGGTACTCCCACAGGGTTCAGTGTTAATCAGCGAGATTCCCATAGGGTTCAGTGTTAATCAGTGAGACTCCCATAAGGTTCAGTGTTTATCAGTGAGACTCCCATAGTGTTCAGTGTAAATCACTGAGACTCCCATAGGGTTCAGTGTTAATCAATGAGACTCCCATAGGGTTCAGTGTTAATCAGTGAGTCTCCCACAGGGTTCAGTGTTAATCAGTGAGGCTCCCACAGGGTTCAGTATTAATCAGTGAGACTCCCACAGGGTTCAGTGTTAATCGGTGAGACTCCCACAGGGTGCAGTGTTAATCAGTGAGACTCCCACAGTGTTCAGTGTTAATCAGTGAGACTCCCACAAGGCTCAGTGTTAATCAGTGAGACTCCCACAGGGTTCAGTGTTAATCAGTGAGACTCCCATAGGGTTCAGTGTTAATCAGTGAGACTCCCATAGGGTTCAGTGTTAATCAGTTAGACTCCCAAAGGGTTCAGTGTTAATCAGTGAGACTCACACAGGGTTCTGTGTTAATAAGTGAGACTCACACAGGGTTCTGTGTTAATAAGTGAGACTCCCATAGGGTTCAGTGTTAATCAGTGAGACTCCCACAGGGTTCAGTGTTAATCAGTGAGACTCCCATAGGGTTCAGTGTTAATCAATGAGACTCCCACAGGGTTCAGTGTTAATCAGTGAGACTCCCATCGTGTTCAGTGTTAATCAGTGAGACTCCCATAGGGTTCAGTGTTAATCAGTGGGGCTCCCACAGGGTTCGGTGTTAATCAGTTAGACTCCCACAGGGTTCAGTGTTAATCAGTGAGACTCCCATAGGGTTCAGTGTTAATCAGTGAGACTCCCACAGGGTTCAGTGTTAATCGGTGAGACTCCCATAGGGTTCAGTGTTAATCAGTGAGACTCCCATAGGGTTCACTGTTAATCAGTGAGACTCCCATAGGGTTCAGTGTTAATCAGTGAGACACCCACAGGGTTCAGTGTTAATCAGTGAGACTCCCACATGGTTCAGTGTTAATCAGTGAGACTCCCACATGGTTCAGTGTTAATCAGTGAGACTCCCAAATGGCACAATGTTAATCAGTGAGACTCCCATAGGGTTCGGTGTTAATCAGTGAGACTCCCATAGGGTTCAGTGTTAATCAGTGAGACTCCCATAGGGTTCAGTGTTAATCAGTGAGACTCCCATAGGGTTCAGTGTTTATCAGTGAGACTCCCATAGTGTTCATTGTAAATCACTGAGACTCCCATAGGGTTCAGTGTTAATCAATGAGACTCCCATAGGGTTCGGTGTTAATCAGTGAGTCTCCCACAGGGCTCAGTGTTAATCAGTGAGACTCCCATAGGGTTCGGTGTTAATCAGTGAGACTACCATAGGGTTCAGTGTTAATCAGTGAGACTCCCATAGGGTTCAGTGTTAATCAGTGAGACTCCCATAGGGTTCAGTGTTTATCAGTGAGACTCCCATAGTGTTCAGTGTAAATCACTGAGACTCCCATAGGGTTCAGTGTTAATCAATGAGACTCCCATAGGGTTCAGTGTTAATCAGTGAGTCTCCCACAGGGTTCAGTGTTAATCAGTGAGGCTCCCACAGGGTTCAGTATTAATCAGTGAGACTCCCACAGGGTTCAGTGTTAATCGGTGAGACTCCCACAGGGTGCAGTGTTAATCAGTGAAACTCCCACAGTGTTCAGTGTTAATCAGTGAGACTCCCACAAGGCTCAGTGTTAATCAGTGAGACTCCCATAGGGTTCAGTGTTAATCAGTGAGACACCCATAGGTGTTCAGTGTTAATCAGTGAGACTCCCATAGGGTTCAGTGTTAATCAGTGAGACTCCCATAGGGCTCAGTGTTAATCAGTTAGACTCCCAAAGGGTTCAGTGTTAATCAGTGAGACTCACACAGGGTTCTGTGTTAATAAGTGAGACTCACACAGGGTTCTGTGTTAATAAGTGAGACTCCCATAGGGTTCGGTGTTAATCAGTGATACTCCCACAGGGTTCAGTGTTAATCAGCGAGATTCCCATAGGGTTCAGTGTTAATCAGTGAGACTCCCATAAGGTTCAGTGTTTATCAGTGAGACTCCCATAGTGTTCAGTGTAAATCACTGAGACTCCCATAGGGTTCAGTGTTAATCAATGAGACTCCCATAGGGTTCAGTGTTAATCAGTGAGTCTCCCACAGGGTTCAGTGTTAATCAGTGAGGCTCCCACAGGGTTCAGTATTAATCAGTGAGACTCCCACAGGGTTCAGTGTTAATCGGTGAGACTCCCACAGGGTGCAGTGTTAATCAGTGAGACTCCCACAGTGTTCAGTGTTAATCAGTGAGACTCCCACAAGGCTCAGTGTTAATCAGTGAGACTCCCATAGGGTTCAGTGTTAATCAGTGAGACACCCATAGGGTTCAGTGTTAATCAGTAAGACTCCCATAGGGTTCAGTGTTAATCAGTGAGACTCCCATAGGGTTCAGTGTTAATCAGTGGGGCTCCCACAGGGTTCGGTGTTAATCAGTTAGACTCCCACAGGGTTCAGTGTTAATCAGTGAGACTCCCATAGGGTTCAGTGTTAATCAGTGAGACTCCCACAGGGTTCAGTGTTAATCGGTGAGACTCCCATAGGGTTCAGTGTTAATCAGTGAGACTCCCATAGGGTTCACTGTTAATCAGTGAGACTCCCATAGGGTTCAGTGTTAATCAGTGAGACACCCACAGGGTTCAGTGTTAATCAGTGAGACTCCCACATGGTTCAGTGTTAATCAGTGAGACTCCCACATGGTTCAGTGTTAATCAGTGAGACTCCCAAAGGGCACAGTGTTAATCAGTGAGACTCCCATAGGGTTCGGTGTTAATCAGTGAGACTCCCATAGGGTTCAGTGTTAATCAGTGAGACTCCCATAGGGTTCAGTGTTAATCAGTGAGACTCCCATAGGGTTCAGTGTTTATCAGTGAGACTCCCATAGTGTTCATTGTAAATCACTGAGACTCCCATAGGGTTCAGTGTTAATCAATGAGACTCCCATAGGGTTCGGTGTTAATCAGTGAGTCTCCCACAGGGCTCAGTGTTAATCAGTGAGACTCCCATAGGGTTCGGTGTTAATCAGTGAGACTACCATAGGGTTCAGTGTTAATCAGTGAGACTCCCATAGGGTTCAGTGTTAATCAGTGAGACTCCCATAGGGTTCAGTGTTTATCAGTGAGACTCCCATAGTGTTCAGTGTAAATCACTGAGACTCCCATAGGGTTCAGTGTTAATCAATGAGACTCCCATAGGGTTCAGTGTTAATCAGTGAGTCTCTCACAGGGTTCAGTGTTAATCAGTGAGGCTCCCACAGGGTTCAGTATTAATCAGTGAGACTCCCACAGGGTTCAGTGTTAATCGGTGAGACTCCCACAGGGTGCAGTGTTAATCAGTGAAACTCCCACAGTGTTCAGTGTTAATCAGTGAGACTCCCACAAGGCTCAGTGTTAATCAGTGAGACTCCCATAGGGTTCAGTGTTAATCAGTGAGACACCCATAGGGTTCAGTGTTAATCAGTGAGACTCCCATAGGGTTCAGTGTTAATCAGTGAGACTCCCATAGGGCTCAGTGTTAATCAGTTAGACTCCCAAAGGGTTCAGTGTTAATCAGTGAGACTCACACAGGGTTCTGTGTTAATAAGTGAGACTCACACAGGGTTCTGTGTTAATAAGTGAGACTCCCATAGGGTTCGGTGTTAATCAGTGATACTCCCACAGGGTTCAGTGTTAATCAGCGAGATTCCCATAGGGTTCAGTGTTAATCAGTGAGACTCCCATAAGGTTCAGTGTTTATCAGTGAGACTCCCATAGTGTTCAGTGTAAATCACTGAGACTCCCATAGGGTTCAGTGTTAATCAATGAGACTCCCATAGGGTTCAGTGTTAATCAGTGAGGCTCCCACAGGGTTCAGTATTAATCAGTGAGACTCCCACAGGGTTCAGTGTTAATCGGTGAGACTCCCACAGGGTGCAGTGTTAATCAGTGAGACTCCCACAGTGTTCAGTGTTAATCAGTGAGACTCCCACAAGGCTCAGTGTTAATCAGTGAGACTCCCACAGGGTTCAGTGTTAATCAGTGAGACTCCCATAGGGTTCAGTGTTAATCAGTGAGACTCCCATAGGGTTCAGTGTTAATCAGTTAGACTCCCAAAGGGTTCAGTGTTAATCAGTGAGACTCACACAGGGTTCTGTGTTAATAAGTGAGACTCACACAGGGTTCTGTGTTAATAAGTGAGACTCCCATAGGGTTCAGTGTTAATCAGTGAGACTCCCACAGGGTTCAGTGTTAATCAGTGAGACTCCCATAGGGTTCAAGTGTTAATCAATGAGACTCCCACAGGGTTCAGTGTTAATCAGTGAGACTCCCATCGTGTTCAGTGTTAATCAGTGAGACTCCCATAGGGTTCAGTGTTAATCAGTGGGGCTCCCACAGGGTTCGGTGTTAATCAGTTAGACTCCCACAGGGTTCAGTGTTAATCAGTGAGACTCCCATAGGGTTCAGTGTTAATCAGTGAGACTCCCACAGGGTTCAGTGTTAATCGGTGAGACTCCCATAGGGTTCAGTGTTAATCAGTGAGACTCCCATAGGGTTCACTGTTAATCAGTGAGACTCCCATAGGGTTCAGTGTTAATCAGTGAGACACCCACAGGGTTCAGTGTTAATCAGTGAGACTCCCACATGGTTCAGTGTTAATCAGTGAGACTCCCACATGGTTCAGTGTTAATCAGTGAGACTCCCAAATGGCACAGTGTTAATCAGTGAGACTCCCATAGGGTTCGGTGTTAATCAGTGAGACTCCCATAGGGTTCAGTGTTAATCAGTGAGACTCCCATAGGGTTCAGTGTTAATCAGTGAGACTCCCATAGGGTTCAGTGTTTATCAGTGAGACTCCCATAGTGTTCATTGTAAATCACTGAGACTCCCATAGGGTTCAGTGTTAATCAATGAGACTCCCATAGGGTTCGGTGTTAATCAGTGAGTCTCCCACAGGGCTCAGTGTTAATCAGTGAGACTCCCATAGGGTTCGGTGTTAATCAGTGAGACTACCATAGGGTTCATTGTTAATCAGTGAGACTCCCATAGGGTTCAGTGTTAATCAGTGAGACTCCCATAGGGTTCAGTGTTTATCAGTGAGACTCCCATAGTGTTCAGTGTAAATCACTGAGACTCCCATAGGGTTCAGTGTTAATCAATGAGACTCCCATAGGGTTCAGTGTTAATCAGTGAGTCTCCCACAGGGTTCAGTGTTAATCAGTGAGGCTCCCACAGGGTTCAGTATTAATCAGTGAGACTCCCACAGGGTTCAGTGTTAATCGGTGAGACTCCCACAGGGTGCAGTGTTAATCAGTGAAACTCCCACAGTGTTCAGTGTTAATCAGTGAGACTCCCACAAGGCTCAGTGTTAATCAGTGAGACTCCCATAGGGTTCAGTGTTAATCAGTGAGACTCCCATAGGGTTCGGTGTTAATCAGTGAGACTCCCATAGGGTTCAGTGTTAATCAGTGAGACTCCCATAGGGTTCAGTGTTAATCAGTGAGACTCCCATAGGGTTCAGTGTTTATCAGTGAGACTCCCATAGTGTTCATTGTAAATCACTGAGACTCCCATAGGGTTCAGTGTTAATCAATGAGACTCCCATAGGGTTCGGTGTTAATCAGTGAGTCTCCCACAGGGCTCAGTGTTAATCAGTGAGACTCCCATAGGGTTCGGTGTTAATCAGTGAGACTACCATAGGGTTCAGTGTTAATCAGTGAGACTCCCATAGGGTTCAGTGTTAATCAGTGAGACTCCCATAGGGTTCAGTGTTTATCAGTGAGACTCCCATAGTGTTCAGTGTAAATCACTGAGACTCCCATAGGGTTCAGTGTTAATCAATGAGACTCCCATAGGGTTCAGTGTTAATCAGTGAGTCTCCCACAGGGTTCAGTGTTAATCAGTGAGGCTCCCAAAGGGTTCAGTATTAATCAGTGAGACTCCCACAGGGTTCAGTGTTAATCGGTGAGACTCCCACAGGGTGCAGTGTTAATCAGTGAAACTCCCACAGTGTTCAGTGTTAATCAGTGAGACTCCCACAAGGCTCAGTGTTAATCAGTGAGACTCCCATAGGGTTCAGTGTTAATCAGTGAGACACCCATAGGGTTCAGTGTTAATCAGTGAGACTCCCATAGGGTTCAGTGTTAATCAGTGAGACTCCCATAGGGCTCAGTGTTAATCAGTTAGACTCCCAAAGGGTTCAGTGTTAATCAGTGAGACTCACACAGGGTTCTGTGTTAATAAGTGAGACTCACACAGGGTTCTGTGTTAATAAGTGAGACTCCCATAGGGTTCGGTGTTAATCAGTGATACTCCCACAGGGTTCAGTGTTAATCAGCGAGATTCCCATAGGGTTCAGTGTTAATCAGTGAGACTCCCATAGGGTTCAGTGTTTATCAGTGAGACTCCCATAGTGTTCAGTGTAAATCACTGAGACTCCCATAGGGTTCAGTGTTAATCAATGAGACTCCCATAGGGTTCAGTGTTAATCAGTGAGTCTCCCACAGGGTTCAGTGTTAATCAGTGAGGCTCCCACAGGGTTCAGTATTAATCAGTGAGACTCCCACAGTGTTCAGTGTTAATCGGTGAGACTCCCACAGGGTGCAGTGTTAATCAGTGAGACTCCCACAGTGTTCAGTGTTAATCAGTGAGACTCCCACAAGGCTCAGTGTTAATCAGTGAGACTCCCATAGGGTTCAGTGTTAATCAGTGAGACACCCATAGGGTTCAGTGTTAATCAGTAAGACTCCCATAGGGTTCAGTGTTAATCAGTTAGACTCCCAAAGGGTTCAGTGTTAATCAGTGAGACTCACACAGGGTTCTGTGTTAATAAGTGAGACTCACACAGGGTTCTGTGTTAATAAGTGAGACTCCCATAGGATTCGGTGTTCATCAGTGATACTCCCACAGGGTTCAGTGTTAATCAGCGAGATTCCCATAGGGTTCAGTGTTAATCAGTGAGACTCCCACAGGGTTCAGTGTTAATCGGTGAGTCTCCCACAGGGTTCAGTGTTAATCAGTGAGACTCCCACAGGGGTCAGTGTTAATCGGTGAGTCTCCCACAGGGTTCAGTGTTAATCAGTGAGACTCCCATAGGGTTCAGTGTTAATAAGTGAGACTCCCATAGGGTTCAGTGTTAATCAGTGAGACTCACACAGGGTTCTGTGTTAATAAGTGAGACTCACACAGGGTTCTGTGTTAATAAGTGAGACTCCCACAGGGTTCGGTGTTAATCAGTGAGACTCCCACAGGGTTCAGTGTTAATCAGTGAGACTCCCACAGGGTTCAGTGTTAATCAGTGAGACTCCCATAGGGTTCAGTGTTAATCAGTGAGACTCCCATAGGGTTCAGTGTTAATCAGTTAGACTCCCAAAGGGTTCAGTGTTAATCAGTGAGACTCACACAGGGTTCTGTGTTAATAAGTGAGACTCACACAGGGTTCTGTGTTAATAAGTGAGACTCCCATAGGGTTCGGTGTTAATCAGTGAGACTCCCATAGGGTTGGGTGTTAATCAGTGAGACTCCTACAGGGTTCAGTGTTAATCAGTGAGACTCCCACAGGGTTCAGTGTTAATCAGTGAGACTCCCACAGGGTTCAGTGTTAATCAGTGAGACTCCCATAGGGTTCAGTGTTAATCAGTGAGACTCCCATAGGGTTCAGTGTTAATCAGTTAGACTCCCAAAGGGTTCAGTGTTAATCAGTGAGACTCACACAGGGTTCTGTGTTAATAAGTGAGACTCACACAGGGTTCTGTGTTAATAAGTGAGACTCCCATAGGGTTCAGTGTTAATCAGTGAGACTCCCACAGGGTTCAGTGTTAATCAGTGAGACTCCCATAGGGTTCAGTGTTAATCAATGAGACTCCCACAGGGTTCAGTGTTAATCAGTGAGACTCCCATCGTGTTCAGTGTTAATCAGTGAGACTCCCATAGGGTTCAGTGTTAATCAGTGGGGCTCCCACAGGGTTCGGTGTTAATCAGTTAGACTCCCACAGGGTTCAGTGTTAATCAGTGAGACTCCCATAGGGTTCAGTGTTAATCAGTGAGACTCCCACAGGGTTCAGTGTTAATCGGTGAGACTCCCATAGGGTTCAGTGTTAATCAGTGAGACTCCCATAGGGTTCACTGTTAATCAGTGAGACTCCCATAGGGTTCAGTGTTAATCAGTGAGACACCCACAGGGTTCAGTGTTAATCAGTGAGACTCCCACATGGTTCAGTGTTAATCAGTGAGACTCCCACATGGTTCAGTGTTAATCAGTGAGACTCCCAAAGGGCACAGTGTTAATCAGTGAGACTCCCATAGGGTTCGGTGTTAATCAGTGAGACTCCCATAGGGTTCAGTGTTAATCAGTGAGACTCCCATAGGGTTCAGTGTTAATCAGTGAGACTCCCATAGGGTTCAGTGTTTATCAGTGAGACTCCCATAGTGTTAATTGTAAATCACTGAGACTCCCATAGGGTTCAGTGTTAATCAATGAGACTCCCATAGGGTTCGGTGTTAATCAGTGAGTCTCCCACAGGGCACAGTGTTAATCAGTGAGACTCCCATAGGGTTCGGTGTTAATCAGTGAGACTACCATAGGGTTCAGTGTTAATCAGTGAGACTCCCATAGGGTTCAGTGTTAATCAGTGAGACTCCCATAGGGTTCAGTGTTTATCAGTGAGACTCCCATAGTGTTCAGTGTAAATCACTGAGACTCCCATAGGGTTCAGTGTTAATCAATGAGACTCCCATAGGGTTCAGTGTTAATCAGTGAGTCTCCCACAGGGTTCAGTGTTAATCAGTGAGGCTCCCACAGGGTTCAGTATTAATCAGTGAGACTCCCACAGGGTTCAGTGTTAATCGGTGAGACTCCCACAGGGTGCAGTGTTAATCACTGAGACTCCCACAGTGTTCAGTGTTAATCAGTGAGACTCCCACAAGGCTCAGTGTTAATCAGTGAGACTCCCATAGGGTTCAGTGTTAATCAGTGAGACACCCATAGGGTTCAGTGTTAATCAGTGAGACTCCCATAGGGTTCAGTGTTAATCAGTGAGACTCCCATAGGGCTCAGTGTTAATCAGTTAGACTACCAAAGGGTTCAGTGTTAATCAGTGAGACTCACACAGGGTTCTGTGTTAATAAGTGAGACTCACACAGGGTTCTGTGTTAATAAGTGAGACTCCCATAGGGTTCGGTGTTAATCAGTGAGACTCCCATAGGGTTCGGTGTTAATCAGTGAGACTCCCACAGAGTTCAGTGTTAATCAGTGAGACTCCCTCAGGGTTCAGTGTTAATCAGTGAAACTCCCACAGGGTTCAGTATTAATCAGTGAGACTCCCATAGGGTTCAGTGTTAATCAGTGAGACTCCCACAGGGTTCAGTGTTAATCAGTGAGACTCCCATAGGGTTCAGTGTTAATCAATGAGACTCCCACAGGGTTCAGTGTTAATCAGTGAGACTCCCATCGTGTTCAGTGTTAATCAGTGAGACTCCCATAGGGTTCAGTGTTAATCAGTGGGGCTCCCACAGGGTTCGGTGTTAATCAGTTAGACTCCCACAGGGTTCAGTGTTAATCAGTGAGACTCCCATAGGGTTCAGTGTTAATCAGTGAGACTCCCACAGGGTTCAGTGTTAATCAGTGAGACTCCCACAGGGTTCAGTGTTAATCAGTGAGACTCCCACAGGGTTCAGTGTTAATCAGTGAGACTCCCAAATGGCTCAGTGTTAATCAGTGAGACTCCCATAGGGTTCGGTGTTAATCAGTGAGACTCCCATAGGGTTCGGTGTTAATCAGTGAGACTCCCATAGGGTTCAGTGTTAATCAGTGAGACGCCCATAGGGTTCAGTGTTAATAAGTGAGACTCCCATAGGGTTCAGTGTTTATCAGTGAGACTCCCATAGTGTTCAGAGTAAATCACTGAGACTCCCACAGGGTTCAGTGTTAATCAGCGAGATTCCCATAGGTTCAGTGTTAATCAGTGAAACTCCCACAGGGTTCAGTGTTAATCGGTGAGACTCCCATGGGTTCAGTGTTATTCAGTGAGACTCCCATAGGGTTCAGTGTTATTCAGTGAGACTCCCATAGGGTTCAGTGTTAATCAGTGAGACTCCCATAGGGTTCGGTGTTAATCAGTGAGACTCCCATAGGGTTCAGTGTTAATCAGTGAGACTCCCATAGGGTTCAGTGTTAATCAGTGAGACTCCCATAGGGTTCAGTGTTAATCAGTGAGACTCCCATAGGGTTCAGTGTTAATCAATGAGACTCCCATAGGGTTCAGTGTTAATCAGTCAGTCTCCCACAGGGTTCAGTGTTAATCAGTGAGGCTCCCACCGGGTTCAGTATTAAACAGTGAGACTCCCACAGGGTTCAATGTTAATCGGTGAGACTCCCACAGGGTTCAGTGTTAATCAGTGAGACTCCCACAGTGTTCAGTGTTAATCAGTGAGACTCCCACATGGCTCAGTGTTAATCAGTGAGACTCCCACAGGGTTCAGTGTTAATCAGTGAGACTCCCACAGGGTTCAGTGTTAATCAGTGAGACACCCATAGGGTTCAGTGTTAATCAGTGAGACTCCCATAGGGTTCAGTGTTAATCAGTGAGACTCCCATAGGGTTCAGTGTTAATCAGTGAGACTCCCACAGGGTTCATGTGTTAATCAGTGGGGCTCCCATAGGGTTCGGTGTTAATCAATGAGACTCCCATAGGGTTCAGTGTTAATCAGTGAGACTCCCATATGGTTCAGTGTTAATCAGTGGGGCTCCCACAGGGTTCGGTGTTAATCAGTGAGACTCCCTCAGGGTTCAGTGTTAATCAGCGAGATTCCCATAGGTTCAGTGTTAATCAGTGAAACTTCCACAGGGTTCAGTGTTAATCAGTGAGACTCCCATAGGGTTCAGTGTTAATCAGTGAGACTCCCACAGGGTTCATGTGTTAATCAGTGGGGCTCCCATAGGGTTCAGTGTTAATCAATGAGACTCCCATAGGGTTCAGTGTTAATCAGTGAGACTCCCATATGGTTCAGTGTTAATCAGTGGGGCTCCCACAGGGTTCGGTGTTGATCAGTGAGACTCCCACAGGGTTCAATGTTAATCAGTGAGACTCCCATAGGGTTCAGTGTTAATCAGTGATACTCCCACAGGGTTCAGTGTTAATCAGCGAGATTCCCATAGGGTTCAGTGTTAATCAGTGAGACTCCCTCAGGGTTCAGTGTTAATCAGCGAGATTCCCATAGGTTCAGTGTTAATCAGTGAAACTCCCACAGGGTTCAGTGTTAATCAGTGAGACTCCCATAGGGTTCAGTGTTAATCAGTGAGACTCCCACAGGGTTCATGTGTTAATCAGCGAGATTCCCATAGGTTCAGTGTTAATCAGTGAAACTCCCACAGGGTTCAGTGTTAATCAGTGAGACTCCCATAGGGTTCAGTGTTAATCAGTGAGACTCCCACAGGGTTCATGTGTTAATCAGTGGGGCTCCCATAGGGTTCAGTGTTAATCAATGAGACTCCCATAGGGTTCAGTGTTAATCAGTGAGACTCCCATATGGTTCAGTGTTAATCAGTGGGGCTCCCACAGGGTTCGGTGTTGATCAGTGAGACTCCCACAGGGTTCAGTGTTAATCAGTGAGACTCCCATAGGGTTCAGTGTTAATCAGTGATACTCCCACAGGGTTCAGTGTTAATCAGCGAGATTCCCATAGGGTTCAGTGTTAATCAGTGAGACTCCCACAGGGTTCAGTGTTAATCGGTGAGTCTCCCACAGGGTTCAGTGTTAATCAGTGAGACTCCCATAGGGTTCAGTGTTAATAAGTGAGACTCCCATAGGGTTCAGTGTTAATCAGTGAGACTCACACAGGGTTCTGTGTTAATAAGTGAGACTCACACAGGGTTCTATGTTAATAAGTGAGACTCCCACAGGGTTTGGTGTTAATCAGTGAGACTCCCACAGGGTTCAGTGTTAATCAGTGAGACTCCCACAGGGTTCAGTGTTAATCAGTGAGACTCCCATAGGGTTCAGTGTTAATCAGTGAGACTCCCATAGGGTTCAGTGTTAATCAGTTAGACTCCCAAAGGGTTCAGTGTTAATCAGTGAGACTCACACAGGGTTCTGTGTTAATAAGTGAGACTCACACAGGGTTCTGTGTTAATAAGTGAGACTCCCATAGGGTTCGGTGTTAATCAGTGAGACTCCCATAGGGTTCAGTGTTAATCAGTGAGACTCCCATAGGGTTCAGTGTTAATCAGTGAGACACCCATAGGGTTCAGTGTTAATCAATGAGACTCCCATAGTGTTCAGTGTTAATCAGTCAGTCTCCCACAGGGTTCAGTGTTAATCAGTGAGGCTCCCACCGGGTTCAGTATTAAACAGTGAGACTCCCACAGGGTTCAATGTTAATCGGTGAGACTCCCACAGGGTTCAGTGTTAATCAGTGAGACTCCCACAGTGTTCAGTGTTAATCAGTGAGACTCCCACATGGCTCAGTGTTAATCAGTGAGACTCCCACAGGGTTCAGTGTTAATCAGTGAGACTCCCACAGGATTCAGTGTTAATCAGTGAGACACCCATAGGGTTCAGTGTTAATCAGTGAGACTCCCATAGGGTTCAGTGTTAATCAGTAAGACTCCCATAGGGTTCAGTGTTAATCAGTGAGACTCCCACAGGGTTCATGTGTTAATCAGTGGGGCTCCCATAGGGTTCGGTGTTAATCAATGAGACTCCCATAGGGTTCAGTGTTAATCAGTGAGACTCCCATATGGTTCAGTGTTAATCAGTGGGGCTCCCACAGGGTTCGGTGTTAATCAGTGAGACTCCCTCAGGGTTCAGTGTTAATCAGCGAGATTCCCATAGGTTCAGTGTTAATCAGTGAAACTCCCACAGGGTTCAGTGTTAATCAGTGAGACTTCCATAGGGTTCAGTGTTAATCAGTGAGACTCCCACAGGGTTCATGTGTTAATCAGTGGGGCTCCCATAGGGTTCAGTGTTAATCAATGAGACTCCCATAGGGTTCAGTGTTAATCAGTGAGACTCCCATATGGTTCAGTGTTAATCAGTGGGGCTCCCACAGGGTTCGGTGTTGATCAGTGAGACTCCCACAGGGTTCAGTGTTAATCAGTGAGACTCCCATAGGGTTCAGTGTTAATCAGTGATACTCCCACAGGGTTCAGTGTTAATCAGCGAGATTCCCATAGGGTTCAGTGTTAATCAGTGAGACTCCCACAGGGTTCAGTGTTAATCGGTGAGTCTCCCACAGGGTTCAGTGTTAATCAGTGAGACTACCATAGGGTTCAGTGTTAATAAGTGAGACTCCCATAGGGTTCAGTGTTAATCAGTGAGACTCACACAGGGTTCTGTGTTAATAAGTGAGACTCACACAGGGTTCTGTGTTAATAAGTGAGACTCCCACAGGGTTCGGTGTTAATCAGTGAGACTCCCATAGGGTTCAGTGTTAATCAGTGAGACTCCCATAGGGTTGGGTGTTAATCAGTGAGACTCCCACAGGGTTCAGTGTTAATCAGTGAGACTCCCACAGGGTTCAGTGTTAATCAGTGAGACTCCCACAGGGTTCAGTATTAATCAGTGAGACTCCCATGGGGTTCAGTGTTAATCAGTGAGACTCCCATAGGGTTCAGTGTTAATCAGTTAGACTCCCAAAGGGTTCAGTGTTAATCAGTGAGACTCACACAGGGTTCTGTGTTAATAAGTGAGACTCACACAGGGTTCTGTGTTAATAAGTGAGACTCCCATAGGGTTCAGTGTTAATCAGTGAGACTCCCACAGGGTTCAGTGTTAATCAGTGAGACACCCATAGGGTTCAGTGTTAATCAGTGAGACTCCCACAAGGTTCAGTGTTAATCAGTGAGACTCCCACAGGGTTCAGTGTTAATCAGTGAGACTCCCACAGTGTTCAGTGTTAATCAGTGAGACTCCCACATGGCTCAGTGTTAATCAGTGAGACTCCCACAGGGTTCAGTGTTAATCAGTGAGACTCCCACAGGATTCAGTGTTAATCAGTGAGACACCCATAGGGTTCAGTGTTAATCAGTGAGACTCCCACAGGGTTCAGTGTTAATCAGTGAGACTCCCACAGTGTTCAGTGTTAATCAGTGAGACTCCCACATGGCTCAGTGTTAATCAGTGAGACTCCCACAGGGTTCAGTGTTAATCAGTGAGACTCCCACAGGATTCAGTGTTAATCAGTGAGACACCCATAGGGTTCAGTGTTAATCAGTGAGACTCCCATAGGTTCAGTGTTAATCAGTGAGACTCCCATAGGGTTCAGTGTTAATCAGTGAGACTCCCACAGGGTTCATGTGTTAATCAGTGGGGCTCCCATAGGGTTCGGTGTTAATCAATGAGACTCCCATAGGGTTCAGTGTTAATCAGTGAGACTCCCATATGGTTCAGTGTTAATCAGTGGGGCTCCCTCAGGGTTCGGTGTTAATCAGTGAGACTCCCTCAGGGTTCAGTGTTAATCAGCGAGATTCCCATAGGTTCAGTGTTAATCAGTGAAACTCCCACAGGGTTCAGTGTTAATCAGTGAGACTTCCATAGGGTTCAGTGTTAATCAGTGAGACTCCCACAGGGTTCATGTGTTAATCAGTGGGGCTCCCATAGGGTTCAGTGTTAATCAATGAGACTCCCATAGGGTTCAGTGTTAATCAGTGAGACTCCCATATGGTTCAGTGTTAATCAGTGGGGCTCCCACAGGGTTCGGTGTTGATCAGTGAGACTCCCACAGGGTTCAGTGTTAATCAGTGAGACTCCCATAGGGTTCAGTGTTAATCAGTGATACTCCCACAGGGTTCAGTGTTAATCAGCGAGATTCCCATAGGGTTCAGTGTTAATCAGTGAGACTCCCACAGGGTTCAGTGTTAATCGGTGAGTCTCCCACAGGGTTCAGTGTTAATCAGTGAGACTACCATAGGGTTCAGTGTTAATAAGTGAGACTCCCATAGGGTTCAGTGTTAATCAGTGAGACTCACACAGGGTTCTGTGTTAATAAGTGAGACTCACACAGGGTTCTGTGTTAATAAGTGAGACTCCCACAGGGTTCGGTGTTAATCAGTGAGACTCCCATAGGGTTCAGTGTTAATCAGTGAGACTCCCATAGGGTTGGGTGTTAATCAGTGAGACTCCCACAGGGTTCAGTGTTAATCAGTGAGACTCCCACAGGGTTCAGTGTTAATCAGTGAGACTCCCACAGGGTTCAGTATTAATCAGTGAGACTCCCATGGGGTTCAGTGTTAATCAGTGAGACTCCCATAGGGTTCAGTGTTAATCAGTTAGACTCCCAAAGGGTTCAGTGTTAATCAGTGAGACTCACACAGGGTTCTGTGTTAATAAGTGAGACTCACACAGGGTTCTGTGTTAATAAGTGAGACTCCCATAGGGTTCAGTGTTAATCAGTGAGACTCCCACAGGGTTCAGTGTTAATCAGTGAGACTCCCATAGGGTTCAGTGTTAATCAGTGAGACTCCCACAAGGTTCAGTGTTAATCAGTGAGACTCCCACAGGGTTCAATGTTAATCAGTGAGACTCCCACAGGGTTCAGTGTTAATCAGTAAGACTCCCAAAGGGCTCAGTGTTAATCAGTGAGACTCCCATAGGGTTCGGTGTTAATCAGTGAGACTCCTATAGGGTTCGGTGTTAATCAGTGAGACTTCCATAGGGTTCAGTGTTAATCAGTGAGACTCCCATAGAGTTCAGTGTTAATAAGTGAGACTCCCATAGGGTTCAGTGTTTATCAGTGAGACTCCCATAGGGTTCAGTGTTAATCAATGAGACTCCCATAGGGTTCAGTGTTAATCAGTGAGTCTCCCACAGGGTTCAGTGTTAATCAGTGAGGCTCCCACAGGGTTCAGTATTAATCAGTGAGACTCCCACAGGGTTCAGTGTTAATCGGTGAGACTCCCACAGGGTTCAGTGTTAATCAGTGAGACTCCCACAGTGTTCAGTGTTAATCATTGAGACTACCACAGGGTTCAGTGTTAATCAGTGAGACTCCCACAGGTTTCAGTGTTATTCAGTGAGACTCCCACAGTGTTCAGTGTTAATCATTGAGACTACCACAGTGTTCAGTGTTAATCAGTGAGACTCCCACAGGGTTCAGTGTTAATCAGTGAGACTCCCATAGGGTTCAGTGTTAATCAGTGAGACTCCCACAGGGTTCAGTGTTAATCAGTAAGACTCCCACAGGGTTCAGTTTTAATCAGTGAAACTCCCACAAGGTTCAGGGGTAATCAGTGAGACTCCCACAGGGTTCAGTGTTAATCAGTGAGACTCCCACAGGGTTCAGTGTTAATCAGTGAGACTCCCACGGGGTTCAGTGTTAATCAGTGAGACTCCCATAGGTTTCAGTGTTAATCAGTGAGACTCCCACAGGGTTCATAGTTAATCAGTGAGTGTCCCACAGGGTTCAGTGTTAATCAGTGAGACTCCCACAGGGATCAGTGTTAATCAGTGACACTCCCATAGGGTTCAGTGTTAATCAGTGAGACTCCCACAGGGTTCAGTGTTAATCCGTGAGACTCCCACAGGGTTCAGTGTTAATCAGTGAGACTCCCACAGGGTTCAGTGTTATTCAGTGAGACTCCCACAGTGTTCAGTGTTAATCATTGAGACTACCACAGTGTTCAGTGTTAATCAGTGAGACTCCCTCAGGGTTCAGTGTTAATCACTGAGACTCCCACAGGGCTCAGTGTTAATCAGAGAGACTCCCATAGGGTTCAGTGTTAATCAGTGAGACTCCCATAGGGTTCAGTGTAAATCAGTGAGACTCCCACAGGGTTCATGTGTTAATCAGTGAGACTCCCATAGGGTTCAGTGTTAATCAATGAGACTCCCATAGGGTTCAATATTAATCAGTGAGACTCCCACAGGGTTCAGTGTTAATCAGTGAGACTTCCACAGGGTTCAGTGTTAATCAGTGAGACTCCCTCAGGGTTCATGTGTTAATCAGTGAGACTCCCATAGGGTTCAGTGTTAATCAGTGAGACTCCCACAGGGTTCAGTGTTAATCAGTGAGACTCCCACAGGGTTCAGTGTTAATCAGTGAGACTCCCATAGGTGTCAGTGTTAATCAGTGAGACTCCCACAGGGTTCATTGTTAATCAGTGAGTGTCCCTCAGGGTTCAGTGTTAATCAGTGAGACTCCCACAGGGATTAGTGTTAGTCAGTGACACTCCCATAGGATTCAGTGTTAATCAGTGAGACTCCCACAGGGTTCAGTTTTAATCCGTGAGACTCCCACAGGGTTCATAGTTAATCAGTGAGTGTCCCACAGGGTTCAGTGTTAATCAGTGAGACTCCCACAGGGTTCAGTGTTAATCAGTGAGACTCCCACAGGGTTCAGTGTTAATCAGTGAGACTCCCACGGGGTTCAGTGTTAATCAGTGAGATTCCCACAGGGATCAGTGTTAATCAGTGAGACTCCCACAGGGTTCAGTGTTATTCAGTGAGACTCCCACAGTGTTCAGTGTTAATCATTGAGACTACCACAGTGTTCAGTGTTAATCAGTGAGACTCCCTCAGGGTTCAGTGTTAATAACTGAGACTCCCACAGGGCTCAGTGTTAATCAGAGAGACTCCCATAGGGTTCAGTGTTAATCAGTGAGACTCCCATAGGGTTCAGTGTAAATCAGTGAGACTCCCACAGGGTTCATGTGTTAATCAGTGAGACTCCCATAGGGTTCAGTGTTAATCAATGAGACTCCCATAGGGTTTAATGTTAATCAGTGAGACTCCCACAGGGTTCAGTGTTAATCAGTGAGACTTCCACAGGGTTCAGTGTTAATCAGTGAGACTCCCTCAGGGTTCATGTGTTAATCAGTGAGACTCCCATAGGGTTCAGTGTTAATCAGTGAGACTCCCACAGGGTTCAGTGTTAATCAGTGAGACTCCCACAGGGTTCACTGTTAATCAGTGAGACTCCCATAGGTGTCAGTGTTAATCAGTGAGACTCCCACAGGGTTCATTGTTAATCAGTGAGTGTCCCTCAGGGTTCAGTGTTAATCAGTGAGACTCCCACAGGGATTAGTGTTAGTCAGTGACACTCCCATAGGGTTCAGTGTTAATCAGTGAGACTCCCACAGGGTTCAGTTTTAATCCGTGAGACTCCCACAGGGTTCATAGTTAATCAGTGAGTGTCCCACAGGGTTCAGTGTTAATCAGTGACACTCCCATAGGGTTCAGTGTTAATCAGTGAGACTCCCACAGGGTTCAGTGTTAATCCGTGAGACTCCCCCAGGGTTCAGTGTTAATCAGTGAGACTCCCACAGGGTTCAGTGTTAATCAGTAAGACTCCCACAGTGTTCAGTGTTAATCAGTGAGACTCCCTCAGGGTTCAGTGTTAATCACTGAGACTCCCACAGGGCTCAGTGTTAATCATCGAGACTCCCATAGGGTTCAGTGTTAATCAGTGAGAATCCCATAGAGTTCAGTGTTAATCAGTGAGACTCCCATGGGTTCATTTTTAATCAGTGAGACTCCCACAGGGATTAGTGTTAGTCAGTGACACTCCCATAGGGTTCAGTGTTAATCAGTGAGACTCCCACAGGGTTCAGTTTTAATCCGTGAGACTCCCACAGGGTTCATAGTTAATCAGTGAGTGTCCCACAGGGTTCAGTGTTAATCAGTGACACTCCCATAGGGTTCAGTGTTAATCAGTGAGACTCCCACAGGGTTCAGTGTTAATCCGTGAGACTCCCCCAGGGTTCAGTGTTAATCAGTGAGACTCCCACAGGGTTCAGTGTTAATCAGTGAGACTCCCACAGTGTTCAGTGTTAATCAGTGAGACTCCCTCAGGGTTCAGTGTTAATCACTGAGACTCCCACAGGGCTCAGTGTTAATCATTGAGACTCCCATAGGGTTCAGTGTTAATCAGTGAGAATCCCATAGAGTTCAGTGTTAATCAGTTAGACTCCCATGGGTTCATTTTTAATCAGTGAGACTCCCATAGGGTTGAGTGTTAATCAGTGAGACTCCCATAGGGTTCAGTGTTAATCAGTGAGACTCCCACAGGGTTCAGTGTTAATCAGTAAGACTCCCACAGGGTTCAGTTTTAATCAGTGAAACTCCCACAGGGTTCAGGGGTAATCAGTGAGACTCCCACAGGGTTCAGTGTTAATCAGTGAGACTCCCACAGGGTTCAGTGTTAATCATTGAGACTCCCACAGGGTTCAGTGTTAATCAGTGAGACTCCCATAGGTTTCAGTGTTAATCAGTGAGACTCCCACAGGGTTCATTGTTAATCAGTGAGTGTCCCACAGGGTTCAGTGTTAATCAGTGAGACTCCCACAGCGATCAGTGTTAATCAGTGACACTCCCATAGGGTTCAGTGTTAATCAGTGAGACTCCCACAGGGTTCAGTGTTAATCCGTGAGACTCCCACAGGGTTCATAGTTAATCAGTGAGTGTCCCACAGGGTTCAGTGTTAATCAGTGAGACTCCCACAGGGATCAGTGTTAATCAGTGACACTCCCATAGGGTTCAGTGTTAATCAGTGAGACTCCCACAGGGTTCAGTGTTAATCCGTGAGACTTCCACAGGGTTCAGTGTTAATCAGTGAGACTCCCACAGGGTTAAGTGTTATTCAGTGAGACTCCCACAGTGTTCAGTGTTAATCAGTGAGACTCCCACAGTGTTCAGTGTTAATCAGTGAGACTCCCTCAGGGTTCAGTGTTAATCACTGAGACTCCCACAGGGCTCAGTGTTAATCAGTGAGACTCCCATAGGGTTCAGTGTTAATCAGTGAGACTCCCATAGGGTTCAGTGTAAATCAGTGAGACTCCCACAGGGTTCATGTGTTAATCAGTGAGACTCCCATAGGGTTCAGTGTTAATCAATGAGACTCCCATAGGGTTCAATGTTAATCAGTGAGACTCCCACAGGGTTCAGTGTTGATCAGTGAGCCTTCCACAGGGTTCAGTGTTAATCAGTGAGACTCTCTCAGGGTTCATGTGTTAATCAGTGAGACTCCCATAGGGTTCAGTGTTAATCAGTGAGACTCCCACAGGGTTCAGTGTTAATCAGTGAGACTCCCACAGGGTTCAGTGTTAATCAGTGAGACTTCCACAGGGTTCAGTGTTAATCAGTGAGACTCCCTCAGGGTTCATGTGTTAATCAGTGAGACTCCCATAGGGTTCAGTGTTAATCAGTGAGACTCCCACAGGGTTCAGTGGTAATCAGTGAGACTCCCACAGGGTTCAGTGTTAATCAGTGAGACTCTCACAGGGTTCAGTGTTAAACAGTGAGACTCCCACAGGGTTCAGTGTTAATCACTGACACTCCCATAGGGTTCAGTGTTAATCAGTTAGACTCCCACAGGGTTCAGTGTTAATCAGTGAGGCTCCCACAGGGTTCAGTGTTAATCAGTGAGACTCCCATAGGGTTCAGTGTTAATCAGTGATAATCCCGCAGGGTTCATTTTTAATCAGTGAGATTCCCACAGGGTTCAGTGTTAATCAGTGAGACTCCCATAGGGTTCAGTGTTAATCAGTGAGACTCCCATAGGGTTCAGTGTTAATCAGTGAGACTCCCACAGAGTTCAGTGTTAATCAGTGAGACTCCCATAGGTTTCAGTGTTAATCAGTGAGACTCCCACAGGGTTCATTGTTAATCAGTGAGTGTCCCACAGGGTTCAGTGTTAATCAGTGAGACTCCCACAGGGATCGGTGTTAATCAGTGACACTCCCATAGGGTTCAGTGTTATTCAGTGAGACTCCCTCAGGGTTCAGTGTTAATCCGTGAGACTCCCACAGGGTTCATAGTTAATCAGTGAGTGTCCCACAGGGTTCAGTGTTAATCAGTGAGACTCCCACAGGGATCAGTGTTAATCAGTGACACTCCCATAGGGTTCAGTGTTAATCAGTGAGACTCCCACAGGGTTCAGTGTTAATCCGTGAGACTCCCACAGGGTTCATTGTTAATCAGTGAGACTCCCACAGGGTTCAGTGTTATTCAGTGAGACTCCCACAGTGTTCAGTGTTAATCAGTGAGACTCCCACAGTGTTCAGTGTTAATCAGTGAGACTCCCTCAGGGTTCAGTGTTAATCACTGAGACTCCCACAGGGCTCAGTGTTAATCAGTGAGACTCCCATAGGGTTCAGTGTTAATCAGTGAGACTCCCATAGGGTTCAGTGTAAATCAGTGAGACTCCCACAGGGTTCAGTGTTAATCAATGAGACTCCCATAGGGTTCAATGTTAATCAGTGAGACCCACAGGGTTCAGTGGTAATCAGTGAGACTTCCACAGGGTTCAGTGTTAATCAGTGAGACTCCCGCAGGGTTCATTGTTAATCAGTGAGATTCCCACAGGGTTCAGTGTTAATCAGTGAGACTCCCACAGGGTTCATGTGTTAATCAGTGAGACTCCCACAGGGCTCAGTGTTAATCAGTGAGACTCCCATAGGGTTCAGTGTAAATCAGTGAGACTCCCACAGGGTTCATGTGTTAATCAGTGAGACTCCCATAGGGTTCAGTGTTAATCAATGGGACTCCCATAGGGTTCAGTGTTAATCAGTGAGACTTCCACAGGATACAGTGTTAATCAGTGAGACTCCCTCAGGGTTCATGTGTTAATCAGTGAGACTCCCATAGGGTTCAGTGTTAATCAGTGAGACTCCCACAGGGTTCAGTGTTAATCAGTGAGACTCCCACAGGGTTCATTGTTAATCAGTGATACTCTCACAGGGTTCAGTGTTAATTAGTGAGACTCCCACAGGGTTCAGTGTTAATCAGTGAGACTCCCACAGGGTTCAGTGTTAATCAGTGAGACTCCCATAGGGTTCAGTGTTAATCAGTGAGACTCCCGCAGGGTTCATTGTTAATCAGTGAGATTCCCACAGGGTTCAGTGTTAATCAGTGAGACTCCCACAGGGTTCATGTGTTAATCAGTGAGACTCCCACAGTGTCCAGTGTTAATCACTGAGACCCCCACAGGGCTCAGTGTTAATCAGTGAGACTCCCATAGGGTTCAGTGTTAATCAGTGAGACTCCCACAGGGTTCATGTGTTAATCAGTGAGACTCCCATAGGGTTCAGTGTTAATCAATGAGACTCCCATAGGGTTCAATGTTAATCAGTGAGACCCACAGCGTTCAGTGGTAATCAGTGAGACTTCCACAGGGTTCAGTGTTAATCAATGAGACTCCCGCAGGGTTCATTGTTAATCAGTGAGATTCCCACAGGGTTCAGTGTTAATCAGTGAGACTCCCACAGGGTTCATGTGTTAATCAGTGAGACTCCCATAGGGTTCAGTGTTAATCAGTGAGACTCCCATAAGGTTCAGTGTTAATCAGTGAGACTCCCATAGGGTTCAGTGTTAATCAGTGAGACTCCCACAGGGTTCAGTGTTAATCAGTAAGACTCCCACAGGGTTCAGTTTTAATCAGTCAAACTCCCACAGGGTTCAGGGGTAATCAGTGAGACTCCCACGGGGTTCAGTGTTAATCAGTGAGACTCCCACAGGGTTCAGTGTTAATCAGTGAGACTCCCACAGGGTTCAGTGTTAATCAGTGAGACTCCCATAGGTTTCAGTGTTAATCAGTGAGACTCCCACAGGGTTCATTGTTAATCAGTGAGTGTCCCACAGGGTTCAGTGTTAATCAGTGAGACTCCCACAGGGATCAGTGTTAATCAGTGACACTCCCATAGGGTTCAGTGTTAATCAGTGAGACTCCCACAGGGTTCAGTGTTAATCCGTGAGACTCCCACAGGGTTCATAGTTAATCAGTGGGTGTCCCACAGGGTTCAGTGTTAATCAGTGAGACTCCCACAGGGATCAGTGTTAATCAGTGACACTCCCATAGGGTTCAGTGTTAATCAGTGAGACTCCCACAGAGTTCAGTGTTAATCCGTGAGACTCCCACAGGGTTCAGTGTTAATCAGTGAGTCTCCCACAGGGTTCAGTGTTATTCAGTGAGACTCCCACAGTGTTCAGTGTTAATCAGTGAGACTCCCACAGTGTTCAGTGTTAATCAGTGAGACTCCCTCAGGGTTCAGTGTTAATCACTGAGACTCCCACAGGGCTCAGTGTTAATCAGTGAGACTCCCATAGGGTTCAGTGTAAATCAGTGAGACTCCCACAGGGTTCATGTGTTAATCAGTGAGACTCCCATAGGGTTCAGTGTTAATCAATGAGACTCCCATAGGGTTCAGTGTTAATCAGTGAGACTTCCACAGGGTTCAGTGTTAATCAGTGAGACTCCCTCAGGGTTCATGTGTTAATCAGTGAGACTCCCATAGGGTTCAGTGTTAATCAGTGAGACTCCCACAGGGTTCAGTGTTAATCAGTGAGACTCCATCAGCGTTCAGTGTTAATCAGTGAGAGTCTCACAGGGTTCAGTGTTAATTAGTGAGACTCCCACAGGGTTCAGTGTTAATCAGTGAGACTCCCACAGGGTTCAGTGTTAATCAGTGAGACTCCCATAGGGTTCAGTGTTAATCAGTGAGACTCCCGCAGGGTTCATTGTTAATCAGTGAGATTCCCACAGGGTTCAATGTTAATCAGTGAGACTCCCACAGGGTTCATGTGTTAATCAGTGAGACTCCCATAGGGTTCAGTGTTAATCAGTGAGACTCCCACAGGGTTCAGTGTTAATCAGTGAGACTCCCGCAGTGTTCAGTGTTAATCAGTGAGACTCCCACAGTGTTCAGTGTTAATCAGTGAGACTCCCTCAGGGTTCAGTGTTAATCACTGAGACTCCCACAGGGCTCAGTGTTAATCAGTGAGACTCCCATAGGGTTCAGTGTAAATCAGTGAGACTCCCACAGGGTTCATGTGTTAATCAGTGAGACTCCCATAGGGTTCAGTGTTAATCAATGGGACTCCCATAGGGTTCAGTGTTAATCAGTGAGACTTCCACAGGGTACAGTGTTAATCAGTGAGACTCCCTCAGGGTTCATGTGTTAATCAGTGAGACTCCCATAGGGTTCAGTGTTAATCAGTGAGACTCCCACAGGGTTCAGTGTTAATCAGTGAGACTCCCACAGGGTTCAGTGTTAATCAGTGAGACTCTCACAGGGTTCAGTGTTAATTAGTGAGACTCCCACAGGGTTCAGTGTTAATCAGTGAGACTCCCATAGGGTTCAGTGTTAATCAGTGTGACTCCCATAGGGTTCAGTGTTAATCAGTGAGACTCCCGCAGGGTTCATTGTTAATCAGTGAGATTCCCACAGGGTTCAGTGTTAATCAGTGAGACTCCCACAGGGTTCATGTGTTAATCAGTGAGACTCCCACAGTGTTCAGTGTTAATCAGTGAGACTCCCTCAGGGTTCAGTGTTAATCACTGAGACTCCCACAGGGCTCAGTGTTAATCAGTGAGACTCCCATAGGGTTTAGTGTTAATCAGTGAGACTCCCACAGGGTTCATGTGTTAATCAGTGAGACTCCCATAGGGTTCAGTGTTAATCAATGAGACTCCCATAGGGTTCAATGTTAATCAGTGAGACTCCCACAGGGATCGGTGTTAATCAGTGACACTCCCATAGGGTTCAGTGTTATTCAGTGAGACTCCCTCAGGGTTCAGTGTTAATCCGTGAGACTCCCACAGGGTTCATAGTTAATCAGTGAGTGTCCCACAGGGTTCAGTGTTAATCAGTGAGACTCCCACAGGGATCAGTGTTAATCAGTGACACTCCCATAGGGTTCAGTGTTAATCAGTGAGACTCCCACAGGGTTCAGTGTTAATCCGTGAGACTCCCACAGGGTTCATTGTTAATCAGTGAGACTCCCACAGGGTTCAGTGTTATTCAGTGAGACTCCCACAGTGTTCAGTGTTAATCAGTGAGACTCCCACAGTGTTCAGTGTTAATAAGTGAGACTCCCTCAGGGTTCAGTGTTAATCACTGAGACTCCCACAGGGCTCAGTGTTAATCAGTGAGACTCCCATAGGGTTCAGTGTTAATCAGTGAGACTCCCATAGGGTTCAGTGTAAATCAGTGAGACTCCCACAGGGTTCATGTGTTAATCAGTGAGACTCCCATAGGGTTCAGTGTTAATCAATGAGACTCCCATAGGGTTCAATGTTAATCAGTGAGACCCACAGGGTTCAGTGGTAATCAGTGAGACTTCCACAGGGTTCAGTGTTAATCAGTGAGACTCCCGCAGGGTTCATTGTTAATCAGTGAGATTCCCACAGGGTTCAGTGTTAATCAGTGAGACTCCCACAGGGTTCATGTGTTAATCAGTGAGACTCCCATAGGGTTCAGTGTTAATCAGTGAGACTCCCATAAGGTTCAGTGTTAATCAGTGAGACTCCCATAGGGTTCAGTGTTAATCAGTGAGACTCCCACAGGGTTCAGTGTTAATCAGTAAGACTCCCACAGGGTTCAGTTTTAATCAGTGAAACTCCCACAGGGTTCAGGGGTTAATCAGTGAGACTCCCACGGGGTTCACTGTTAATCAGTGAGACTCCCACAGGGTTCAGTGTTAATCAGTGAGACTCCCACAGGGTTCATTGTTAATCAGTGAGTGTCCCACAGGGTTCAGTGTTAATCCGTGAGACTCCCACAGGGTTCATAGTTAATCAGTGGGTGTCCCACAGGGTTCAGTGTTAATCAGTGAGACTCCCACAGGGATCAGTGTTAATCAGTGACACTCCCATAGGGTTCAGTGTTAATCAGTGAGACTCCCACAGAGTTCAGTGTTAATCCGTGAGACTCCCACAGGGTTCAGTGTTAATCAGTGAGTCTCCCACAGGGTTCAGTGTTATTCAGTGAGACTCCCACAGTGTTCAGTGTTAATCAGTGAGACTCCCACAGTGTTCAGTGTTAATCAGTGAGACTCCCTCAGGGTTCAGTGTTAATCACTGAGACTCCCACAGGGCTCAGTGTTAATCAGTGAGACTCCCATAGGGTTCAGTGTAAATCAGTGAGACTCCCACAGGGTTCATGTGTTAATCAGTGAGACTCCCATAGGGTTCAGTGTTAATCAATGAGACTCCCATAGGGTTCAGTGTTAATCAGTGAGACTTCCACAGGGTTCAGTGTTAATCAGTGAGACTCCCTCAGGGTTCAGTGTTAATCAGTGAGACTCCCACAGGGTTCAGTGTTAATCAGTGAGACTCCCATAGGGTTCAGTGTTAATCAGTGAGACTCCCGCAGGGTTCATTGTTAATCAGTGAGATTCCCACAGGGTTCAGTGTTAATCAGTGAGACTCCCACAGGGTTCATGTGTTAATCAGTGAGACTCCCACAGTGTCCAGTGTTAATCAGTGAGACTCCCTCAGGGTTCAGTGTTAATCACTGAGACTCCCACAGGGCTCAGTGTTAATCAGTGAGACTCCCATAGGGTTTAGTGTTAATCAGTGAGACTCCCACAGGGTTCATGTGTTAATCAGTGAGACTCCCATAGGGTTCAGTGTTAATCAATGAGACTCCCATAGGGTTCAATGTTAATCAGTGAGACTCCCACAGGGATCGGTGTTAATCAGTGACACTCCCATAGGGTTCAGTGTTATTCAGTGAGACTCCCTCAGGGTTCAGTGTTAATCAGTGAGACTCCCACAGGGATCAGTGTTAATCAGTGACACTCCCATAGGGTTCAGTGTTAATCAGTGAGACTCCCACAGGGTTCAGTGTTAATCCGTGAGACTCCCACAGGGTTCATAGTTAATCAGTGGGTGTCCCACAGGGTTCAGTGTTAATCAGTGAGACTCCCACAGGGATCAGTGTTAATCAGTGACACTCCCATAGGGTTCAGTGTTAATCAGTGAGACTCCCACAGAGTTCAGTGTTAATCCGTGAGACTCCCACAGGGTTCAGTGTTAATCAGTGAGTCTCCCACAGGGTTCAGTGTTATTCAGTGAGACTCCCACAGTGTTCAGTGTTAATCAGTGAGACTCCCACAGTGTTCAGTGTTAATCAGTGAGACTCCCTCAGGGTTCAGTGTTAATCACTGAGACTCCCACAGGGCTCAGTGTTAATCAGTGAGACTCCCATAGGGTTCAGTGTAAATCAGTGAGACTCCCACAGGGTTCATGTGTTAATCAGTGAGACTCCCATAGGGTTCAGTGTTAATCAATGAGACTCCCATAGGGTTCAGTGTTAATCACTGAGACTTCCACAGGGTTCAGTGTTTATCAGTGAGACTCCCTCAGGGTTCATGTGTTAATCAGTGAGACTCCCATAGGGTTCAGTGTTAATCAGTGAGACTCCCACAGGGTTCAGTGTTAATCAGTGAGACTCCCACAGCGTTCAGTGTTAATCAGTGAGAGTCTCACAGGGTTCAGTGTTAATTACTGAGACTCCCACAGGGTTCAGTGTTAATCAGTGAGACTCCCACAGGGTTCAGTGTTAATCAGTGAGACTCCCATAGGGTTCAGTGTTAATCAGTGAGACTCCCGCAGGGTTCATTGTTAATCAGTGAGATTCCCACAGGGTTCAATGTTAATCAGTGAGACTCCCACAGGGTTCATGTGTTAATCAGTGAGACTCCCATAGGGTTCAGTGTTAATCAGTGAGACTCCCACAGGGTTCAGTGTTAATCAGTGAGACTCCCACAGTGTTCAGTGTTAATCAGTGAGACTCCCACAGTGTTCAGTGTTAATCAGTGAGACTCCCTCAGGGTTCAGTGTTAATCACTGAGACTCCCACAGGGCTCAGTGTTAATCAGTGAGACTCCCATAGGGTTCAGTGTAAATCAGTGAGACTCCCACAGGGTTCATGTGTTAATCAGTGAGACTCCCATAGGGTTCAGTGTTAATCAATGGGACTCCCATAGGGTTCAGTGTTAATCAGTGAGACTTCCACAGGGTACAGTGTTAATCAGTGAGACTCCCTCAGGGTTCATGTGTTAATCAGTGAGACTCCAATAGGGTTCAGTGTTAATCAGTGAGACTCCCACAGGGTTCAGTGTTAATCAGTGAGACTCCCACAGGGTTCATTGTTAATCAGTGAGACTCTCACAGGGTTCAGTGTTAATTAGTGAGACTCCCACAGGGTTCAGTGTTAATCAGTGAGACTCCCACAGGGTTCAGTGTTAATCAGTGAGACTCCCATAGGGTTCAGTGTTAATCAGTGAGACTCCCGCAGGGTTCATTGTTAATCAGTGAGATTCCCAAAGGGTTCAGTGTTAATCAGTGAGACTCCCACAGGGTTCATGTGTTAATCAGTGAGACTCCCACAGTGTTCAGTGTTAATCAGTGAGACTCCCTCAGGGTTCAGTGTTAATCACTGAGACTCCCACAGGGCTCAGTGTTAATCAGTGAGACTCCCATAGGGTTCAGTGTTAATCAGTGAGACTCCCACAGGGTTCATGTGTTAATCAGTGAGACTCCCATAGGGTTCAGTGTTAATCAATGAGACTCCCATAGGGTTCAATGTTAATCAGTGAGACCCACAGGGTTCAGTGGTAATCAGTGAGACTTCCACAGGGTTCAGTGTTAATCAGTGAGACTCCCGCAGGGTTCATTGTTAATCAGTGAGATTCCCACAGGGTTCAGTGTTAATCAGTGAGACTCCCACAGGGTTCATGTGTTAATCAGTGAGACTCCCATAGGGTTCAGTGTTAATCAGTGAGACTCCCATAAGGTTCAGTGTTAATCAGTGAGACTCCCATAGGGTTCAGTGTTAATCAGTGAGACTCCCACAGGGTTCAGTGTTAATCAGTAAGACTCCCACAGGGTTCAGTTTTAATCAGTCAAACTCCCACAGGGTTCAGGGGTAATCAGTGAGACTCCCACGGGGTTCAGTGTTAATCAGTGAGACTCCCACAGGGTTCAGTGTTAATCAGTGAGACTCCCACAGGGTTCAGTGTTAATCAGTGAGACTCCCATAGGTTTCAGTGTTAATCAGTGAGACTCCCACAGGGTTCATTGTTAATCAGTGAGTGTCCCACAGGGTTCAGTGTTAATCAGTGAGACTCCCACAGGGATCAGTGTTAATCAGTGACACTCCCATAGGGTTCAGTGTTAATCAGTGAGACTCCCACAGTGTTCAGTGTTAATCCGTGAGACTCCCACAGGGTTCATAGTTAATCAGTGGGTGTCCCACAGGGTTCAGTGTTAATCAGTGAGACTCCCACAGGGATCAGTGTTAATCAGTGACACTCCCATAGGGTTCAGTGTTAATCAGTGAGACTCCCACAGAGTTCAGTGTTAATCCGTGAGACTCCCACAGGGTTCAGTGTTAATCAGTGAGTCTCCCACAGGGTTCAGTGTTATTCAGTGAGACTCCCACAGTGTTCAGTGTTAATCAGTGAGACTCCCACAGTGTTCAGTGTTAATCAGTGAGACTCCCTCAGGGTTCAGTGTTAATCAGTGAGACTCCCATAGGGTTCAGTGTTAATCAGTGAGACTCCCGCAGGGTTCATTGTTAATCAATGAGATTCCCACAGGGTTCAATGTTAATCAGTGAGACTCCCACAGGGTTCATGTGTTAATCAGTGAGACTCCCATAGGGTTCAGTGTTAATCAGTGAGACTCCCACAGGGTTCAGTGTTAATCAGTGAGACTCCCACAGTGTTCAGTGTTAATCAGTGAGACTCCCACAGTGTTCAGTGTTAATCAGTGAGACTCCCTCAGGGTTCAGTGTTAATCACTGAGACTCCCACAGGGCTCAGTGTTAATCAGTGAGACTCCCATAGGGGTCAGTGTAAATCAGTGAGACTCCCACAGGGTTCATGTGTTAATCAGTGAGACTCCCATAGGGTTCAGTGTTAATCAATGGGACTCCCATAGGGTTCAGTGTTAATCAGTGAGACTTCCACAGGGTACAGTGTTAATCAGTGAGACTCCCTCAGGGTTCATGTGTTAATCAGTGAGACTCCCATAGGGTTCAGTGTTAATCAGTGAGACTCCCACAGGGTTCAGTGTTAATCAGTGAGACTCCCACAGGGTTCAGTGTTAATCAGTGAGACTCTCACAGGGTTCAGTGTTAATTAGTGAGACTCCCACAGGGTTCAGTGTTAATCAGTGAGACTCCCACAGGGTTCAGTGTTAATCAGTGAGACTCCCATAGGGTTCAGTGTTAATCAGTGAGACTCCCGCAGGGTTCATTGTTATTCAGTGAGATTCCCACAGGGTTCAGTGTTAATCAGTGAGACTCCCACAGGGTTCATGTGTTAATCAGTGAGACTCCCACAGTGTTCAGTGTTAATCAGTGAGACTCCCTCAGGGTTCAGTGTTAATCACTGAGACTCCCACAGGGCTCAGTGTTAATCAGTGAGACTCCCATAGGGTTTAGTGTTAATCAGTGAGACTCCCACAGGGTTCATGTGTTAATCAGTGAGACTCCCATAGGGTTCAGTGTTAATCAATGAGACTCCCATAGGGTTCAATGTTAATCAGTGAGACTCCCACAGGGATCGGTGTTAATCAGTGACACTCCCATAGGGTTCAGTGTTATTCAGTGAGACTCCCTCAGGGTTCAGTGTTAATCCGTGAGACTCCCACAGGGTTCATAGTTAATCAGTGAGTGTCCCACAGGGTTCAGTGTTAATCAGTGAGACTCCCACAGGGATCAGTGTTAATCAGTGACACTCCCATAGGGTTCAGTGTTAATCAGTGAGACTCCCACAGGGTTCAGTGTTAATCCGTGAGACTCCCACAGGGTTCATTGTTAATCAGTGAGACTCCCACAGGGTTCAGTGTTATTCAGTGAGACTCCCACAGTGTTCAGTGTTAATCAGTGAGACTCCCACAGTGTTCAGTGTTAATCAGTGAGACTCCCTCAGGGTTCAGTGTTAATCACTGAGACTCCCACAGGGCTCAGTGTTAATCAGTGAGACTCCCATAGGGTTCAGTGTTAATCAGTGAGACTCCCATAGGGTTCAGTGTAAATCAGTGAGACTCCCACAGGGTTCATGTGTTAATCAGTGAGACTCCCATAGGGTTCAGTGTTAATCAATGAGACTCCCATAGGGTTCAATGTTAATCAGTGAGACCCACAGGGTTCAGTGGTAATCAGTGAGACTTCCACAGGGTTCAGTGTTAATCAGTGAGACTCCCGCAGGGTTCATTGTTAATCAGTGAGATTCCCACAGGGTTCAGTGTTAATCAGTGAGACTCCCACAGGGTTCATGTGTTAATCAGTGAGACTCCCATAGGGTTCAGTGTTAATCAGTGAGACTCCCATAAGGTTCAGTGTTAATCAGTGAGACTCCCATAGGGTTCAGTGTTAATCAGTGAGACTCCCACAGGGTTCAGTGTTAATCAGTAAGACTCCCACAGGGTTCAGTTTTAATCAGTGAAACTCCCACAGGGTTCAGGGGTAATCAGTGAGACTCCCACGGGGTTCAGTGTTAATCAGTGAGACTCCCACAGGGTTCAGTGTTAATCAGTGAGACTCCCACAGGGTTCATTGTTAATCAGTGAGTGTCCCACAGGGTTCAGTGTTAATCCGTGAGACTCCCACAGGGTTCATAGTTAATCAGTGGGTGTCCCACAGGGTTCAGTGTTAATCAGTGAGACTCCCACAGGGATCAGTGTTAATCAGTGACACTCCCATAGGGTTCAGTGTTAATCAGTGAGACTCCCACAGAGTTCAGTGTTAATCCGTGAGACTCCCACAGGGTTCAGTGTTAATCAGTGAGTCTCCCACAGGGTTCAGTGTTATTCAGTGAGACTCCCACAGTGTTCAGTGTTAATCAGTGAGACTCCCACAGTGTTCAGTGTTAATCAGTGAGACTCCCTCAGGGTTCAGTGTTAATCACTGAGACTCCCACAGGGCTCAGTGTTAATCAGTGAGACTCCCATAGGGTTCAGTGTAAATCAGTGAGACTCCCACAGGGTTCATGTGTTAATCAGTGAGACTCCCATAGGGTTCAGTGTTAATCAATGAGACTCCCATAGGGTTCAGTGTTAATCAGTGAGACTTCCACAGGGTTCAGTGTTAATCAGTGAGACTCCCTCAGGGTTCAGTGTTAATCAGTGAGACTCCCACAGGGTTCAGTGTTAATCAGTGAGACTCCCATAGGGTTCAGTGTTAATCAGTGAGACTCCCGCAGGGTTCATTGTTAATCAGTGAGATTCCCACAGGGTTCAGTGTTAATCAGTGAGACTCCCACAGGGTTCATGTGTTAATCAGTGAGACTCCCACAGTGTTCAGTGTTAATCAGTGAGACTCCCTCAGGCTTCAGTGTTAATCACTGAGACTCCCACAGGGCTCAGTGTTAATCAGTGAGACTCCCATAGGGTTTAGTGTTAATCAGTGAGACTCCCACAGGGTTCATGTGTTAATCAGTGAGACTCCCATAGGGTTCAGTGTTAATCAATGAGACTCCCATAGGGTTCAATGTTAATCAGTGAGACTCCCACAGGGATCGGTGTTAATCAGTGACACTCCCATAGGGTTCAGTGTTATTCAGTGAGACTCCCTCAGGGTTCAGTGTTAATCCGTGAGACTCCCACAGGGTTCATAGTTAATCAGTGAGTGTCCCACAGGGTTCAGTGTTAATCAGTGAGACTCCCACAGGGATCAGTGTTAATCAGTGACACTCCCATAGGGTTCAGTGTTAATCAGTGAGACTCCCACAGGGTTCAGTGTTAATCCGTGAGACTCCCACAGGGTTCATTGTTAATCAGTGAGACTCCCACAGGGTTCAGTGTTATTCAGTGAGACTCCCACAGTGTTCAGTGTTAATCAGTGAGACTCCCACAGTGTTCAGTGTTAATCAGTGAGACTCCCTCAGGGTTCAGTGTTAATCACTGAGACTCCCACAGGGCTCAGTGTTAATCAGTGAGACTCCCATAGGGTTCAGTGTAAATCAGTGAGACTCCCACAGGGTTCATGTGTTAATCAGTGAGACTCCCATAGGGTTCAGTGTTAATCAATGAGACTCCCATAGGGTTCAATGTTAATCAGTGAGACCCACAGGGTTCAGTGGTAATCAGTGAGACTTCCACAGGGTTCAGTGTTAATCAGTGAGACTCCCGCAGGGTTCATTGTTAATCAGTGAGATTCCCACAGGGTTCAGTGTTAATCAGTGAGACTCCCACAGGGTTCATGTGTTAATCAGTGAGACTCCCATAGGGTTCAGTGTTAATCAGTGAGACTCCCATAAGGTTCAGTGTTAATCAGTGAGACTCCCATAGGGTTCAGTGTTAATCAGTGAGACTCCCACAGGGTTCAGTGTTAATCAGTAAGACTCCCACAGGGTTCAGTTTTAATCAGTGAAACTCCCACAGGGTTCAGGGGTAATCAGTGAGACTCCCACGGGGTTCAGTGTTAATCAGTGAGACTCCCACAGGGTTCAGTGTTAATCAGTGAGACTCCCACAGGGTTCATTGTTAATCAGTGAGTGTCCCACAGGGTTCAGTGTTAATCCGTGAGACTCCCACAGGGTTCATAGTTAATCAGTGGGTGTCCCACAGGGTTCAGTGTTAATCAGTGAGACTCCCACAGGGATCAGTGTTAATCAGTGACACTCCCATAGGGTTCAGTGTTAATCAGTGAGACTCCCACAGAGTTCAGTGTTAATCCGTGAGACTCCCACAGGGTTCAGTGTTAATCAGTGAGTCTCCCACAGGGTTCAGTTGTTATTCAGTGAGACTCCCACAGTGTTCAGTGTTAATCAGTGAGACTCCCACAGTGTTCAGTGTTAATCAGTGAGACACCCTCAGGGTTCAGTGTTAATCACTGAGACTCCCACAGGGCTCAGTGTTAATCAGTGAGACTCCCATAGGGTTCAGTGTAAATCAGTGAGACTCCCACAGGGTTCATGTGTTAATCAGTGAGACTCCCATAGGGTTCAGTGTTAATCAATGAGACTCCCATAGGGTTCAGTGTTAATCAGTGAGACTTCCACAGGGTTCAGTGTTAATCAGTGAGACTCCCTCAGGGTTCATGTGTTAATCAGTGAGACTCCCATAGGGTTCAGTGTTAATCAGTGAGACTCCCACAGGGTTCAGTGTTAATCAGTGAGACTCCCACAGGGTTCAGTGTTAATCAGTGAGAGTCTCACAGGGTTCAGTGTTAATTAGTGAGACTCCCACAGGGTTCAGTGTTAATCAGTGAGACTCCCACAGGGTTCAGTGTTAATCAGTGAGACTCCCATAGGGTTCAGTGTTAATCAGTGAGACTCCCGCAGGGTTCATTGTTAATCAGTGAGATTCCCACAGGGTTCAATGTAAATCAGTGAGACTCCCACAGGGTTCATGTGTTAATCAGTGAGACTCCCATAGGGTTCAGTGTTAATCAGTGAGACTCCCACAGGGTTCAGTGTTAATCAGTGAGACTCCCACAGTGTTCAGTGTTAATCAGTGAGACTCCCACAGTGTTCAGTGTTAATCAGTGAGACTCCCTCAGGGTTCAGTGTTAATCACTGAGACTCCCACAGGGCTCAGTGGTAATCAGTGAGACTCCCATAGGGTTCAGTGTAAATCAGTGAGACTCCCACAAGGTTCATGTGTTAATCAGTGAGACTCCCATAGGGTTCAGTGTTAATCAATGGGACTCCCATAGGGTTCAGTGTTAATCAGTGAGACTTCCACAGGGTACAGTGTTAATCAGTGAGACTCCCTCAGGGTTCATGTGTTAATCAGTGAGACTCCCATAGGGTTCAGTGTTAATCAGTGAGACTCCCACAGGGTTCAGTGTTAATCAGTGAGACTCCCACAGGGTTCAGTGTTAATCAGTGAGACTCTCACAGGGTTCAGTGTTAATTAGTGAGACTCCCACAGGGTTCAGTGTTAATCAGTGAGACTCCCACAGGGTTCAGTGTTAATCAGTGAGACTCCCATAGGGTTCAGTGTTAATCAGTGAGACTCCCGCAGGGTTCATTGTTAATCAGTGAGATTCCCACAGGGTTCAGTGTTAATCAGTGAGACTCCCACAGGGTTCATGTGTTAATCAGTGAGACTCCCACAGTGTTCAGTGTTAATCAGTGAGACTCCCTCAGGGTTCAGTGTTAATCACTGAGACTCCCACAGGGCTCAGTGTTAATCAGTGAGACTCCCATAGGGTTCAGTGTTAATCAGTGAGACTCCCACAGGGTTCATGTGTTAATCAGTGAGACTCCCATAGGGTTCAGTGTTAATCAATGAGACTCCCATAGGGTTCAATGTTAATCAGTGAGACTCCCACAGGGTTCAGTGTTAATCAGTGAGACTCTCACAGGGTTCAGTGTTAATCAGTGAGACTCCCACAGGGTTCAGTGTTAATCACTGACACTCCCATAGGGTTCAGTGTTAATCAGTGAGACTCCCACAGGGTTCAGTGTTAATCAGTGAGGCTCCCACAGGGTTCAGTGTTAATCAGTGAGACTCCCATAGGGTTCAGTGTTAATCAGTGAGAATCCTGCAGGGTTCATTTTTAATCAGTGAGACTCCCACAGTGTTCAGTGTTAATCAGTGAGACTCCCACAGTGTTCAGTGTTAATCAGTGAGACTCCCTCAGGGTTCAGTGTTAATCACTGAGACTCCCACAGGGCTCAGTGTTAATCAGTGAGACTCCCATAGGGTTCAGTGTAAATCAGTGAGACTCCCACAGGGTTCATGTGTTAATCAGTGAGACTCCCATAGGGTTCAGTGTTAATCAATGAGACTCCCATAGGGTTCAGTGTTAATCAGTGAGACTTCCACAGGGTTCAGTGTTAATCAGTGAGACTCCCTCAGGGTTCATGTGTTAATCAGTGAGACTCCCATAGGGTTCAGTGTTAATCAGTGAGACTCCCACAGGGTTCAGTGTTAATCAGTGAGACTCCCACAGCGTTCAGTGTTAATCAGTGAGAGTCTCACAGGGTTCAGTGTTAATTAGTGAGACTCCCACAGGGTTCAGTGTTAATCAGTGAGACTCCCACAGGGTTCAGTGTTAATCAGTGAGACTCCCATAGGGTTCAGTGTTAATCAGTGAGACTCCCGCAGGGTTCATTGTTAATCAGTGAGATTCCCACAGGGTTCAATGTTAATCAGTGAGACTCCCACAGGGTTCATGTGTTAATCAGTGAGACTCCCATAGGGTTCAGTGTTAATCAGTGAGACTCCCACAGGGTTCAGTGTTAATCAGTGAGACTCCCACAGTGTTCAGTGTTAATCAGTGAGACTCCCACATTGTTCAGTGTTAATCAGTGAGACTCCCTCAGGGTTCAGTGTTAATCACTGAGACTCCCACAGGGCTCAGTGTTAATCAGTGAGACTCCCATAGGGTTCAGTGTAAATCAGTGAGACTCCCACAAGGTTCATGTGTTAATCAGTGAGACTCCCATAGGGTTCAGTGTTAATCAATGGGACTCCCATAGGGTTCAGTGTTAATCAGTGAGACTTCCACAGGGTACAGTGTTAATCAGTGAGACTCCCTCAGGGTTCATGTGTTAATCAGTGAGACTCCCATAGGGTTCAGTGTTAATCAGTGAGACTCCCACAGGGTTCAGTGTTAATCAGTGAGACTCCCACAGGGTTCAGTGTTAATCAGTGAGACTCTCACAGGGTTCAGTGTTAATTAGTGAGACTCCCACAGGGTTCAGTGTTAATCAGTGAGACTCCCACAGGGTTCGGTGTTAATCAGTGAGACTCCCATAGGGTTCAGTGTTAATCAGTGAGACTCCCGCAGGGTTCATTGTTAATCAGTGAGATTCCCACAGGGTTCAGTGTTAATCAGTGAGACTCCCACAGGGTTCATGTGTTAATCAGTGAAACTCCCACAGTGTTCAGTGTTAATCAGTGAGACTCCCTCAGGGTTCAGTGTTAATCACTGAGACTCCCACAGGGTTCATGTGTTAATCAGTGAGACTCCCATAGGGTTCAGTGTTAATCAATGAGACTCCCATAGGGTTCAATGTTAATCAGTGAGACTCCCACAGGGTTCAGTGTTGATCAGTGAGCCTTCCACAGGGTTCAGTGTTAATCAGTGAAACTCTCTCAGGGTTCATGTGTTAATCAGTGAGACTCCCATAGGGTTCAGTGTTAATCAGTGAGACTCCCACAGGGTTCAGTGTTAATCAGTGAGACTCCCACAGAGTTCAGTGTTAATCAGTGAGACTTCCACAGGGTTCAGTGTTAATCAGTGAGACTCCCTCAGGGTTCATGTGTTAATCAGTGAGACTCCCATAGGGTTCAGTGTTAATCAGTGAGACTCCCACAGGGTTCAGTGTTAATCAGTGAGACTCCCACAGGGTTCAGTGTTAATCAGTGAGACTCTCACAGGGTTCAGTGTTAATCAGTGAGACTCCCACAGGGTTCAGTGTTAATCACTGACACTCCCATAGGGTTCAGTGTTAATCAGTGAGACTCCCACAGGGTTCAGTGTTAATCAGTGAGGCTCCCACAGGGTTCAGTGTTAATCAGTGAGACTCCCATAGGGTTCAGTGTTAATCAGTGAGAATCCCGCAGGGTTCATTTTTAATCAGTGAGATTCCCACAGGGTTCAGTGTTAATCAGTGAAACTCCCACAGGGTTCAGGGGTAATCAGTGAGACTCCCACAGGGTTCAGTGTTAATCACTGACACTCCCATAGGGTTCAGTGTTAATCAGTGAGACTCCCACAGGGTTCAGTGTTAATCAGTGAGACTCCCACAGGGTTCAGTGTTAATCAGTGAGACTCCCATAGGGTTCAGTGTTAATCAGTGAGACTCCCGCAGGGTTCATTGTTAATCAGTGAGATTCCCACAGGGTTCAGTGATAATCAGTGAGACTCCCACAGGGTTCGTGTGTTAATCAGTGAGACTCCCATAGGGTTCAGTGTTAATCAGTGAGACTCCCATAAGGTTCAGTGTTAATCAGTGAGACTCCCATAGGGTTCAGTGTTAATCAGTGAGACTCCCACAGGGTTCAGTGTTAATCAGTAAGACTCCCACAGGGTTCAGTTTTAATCAGTGAAACTCCCACAGGGTTCAGGGGTAATCAGTGAGACTCCCACAGGGTTCAGTGTTAATCAGTGAGACTCCCACAGGGTTCAGTGTTAATCAGTGAGACTCCCACAGGGTTCAGTGTTAATCAGTGAGACTCCCATAGGTTTCAGTGTTAATCAGTGAGACTCCCACAGGGTTCATTGTTAATCAGTGAGTGTCCCACAGGGTTCAGTGTTAATCAGTGAGACTCCCACAGGGATCAGTGTTAATCAGTGACACTCCCATAGGGTTCAGTGTTAATCAGTGAGACTCCCACAGGGTTCAGTGTTAATCCGTGAGACTCCCACAGGGTTCATAGTTAATCAGTGGGTGTCCCACAGGGTTCAGTGTTAATCAGTGAGACTCCCACAGGGATCAGTGTTAATCAGTGACACTCCCATAGGGTTCAGTGTTAATCAGTGAGACTCCCACAGAGTTCAGTGTTAATCCGTGAGACTCCCACAGGGTTCAGTGTTAATCAGTGAGTCTCCCACAGGGTTCAGTGTTATTCAGTGAGACTCCCACAGTGTTCAGTGTTAATCAGTGATACTCCCACAGTGTTCAGTGTTAATCAGTGAGACTCCCTCAGGGTTCAGTGTTAATCACTGAGACTCCCACAGGGCTCAGTGTTAATCAGTGAGACTCCCATAGGGTTCAGTGTAAATCAATGAGACTCCCACAGGGTTCATGTGTTAATCAGTGAGACTCCCATAGGGTTCAGTGTTAATCAATGAGACTCCCATAGGGTTCAGTGTTAATCAGTGAGACTTCCACAGGGTTCAGTGTTAATCAGTGAGACTCCCTCAGGGTTCATGTGTTAATCAGTGAGACTCCCATAGGGTTCAGTGTTAATCAGTGAGACTCCCACAGGGTTCAGTGTTAATCAGTGAGACTCCCACAGGGTTCAGTGTTAATCAGTGAGACTCTCACAGGGTTCAGTGTTAATCAGTGAGACTCCCACAGGGTTCAGTGTTAATCACTGACACTCCCATAGGGTTCAGTGTTAATTAGTGAGACTCCCACAGGGTTCAGTGTTAATCAGTGAGACTCCCACAGGGTTCAGTGTTAATCAGTGAGACTCCCATAGGGTTCAGTGTTAATCAGTGAGACTCCCGCAGGGTTCATTGTTAATCAGTGAGATTCCCACAGGGTTCAGTGTTAATCAGTGAGACTCCCACAGGGTTCATGTGTTAATCAGTGAGACTCCCATAGGGTTCAGTGTTAATCAGTGAGACTCCCACAGGGTTCAGTGTTAATCAGTGAGACTCCCACAGTGTTCAGTGTTAATCAGTGAGACTCCCACAGTGTTCAGGGTTAATCAGTGAGACTCCCAAAGGGTTCAGTGTTAATCAGTGAGACTCCCATAGGGTTCAGTGTTAATCAGTGAGACTCCCACAGGGTTCAGTGTTAATCATTGAAACTCCCATAGGGTTCAGTGTTAATCAGTGAGAATCCCCTCAAGTTCAGTGTTAATCAGTGAGACTCCCATAGGGTTCATTGTTAATCAGTGAGGCTCCCATAGGGTTCAGCGTTAATCTGTGAGACTCCCATAGGGTTCAATGTTAATCAGTGAGACTCCCACAGGGTTCAGTGTTAATCAGTGAGACTCCCACAGGGTTCAGCGTTAATCAGGAGACTCCCACAGGGTTCAGTGTTAATCAGTGAGACTCCCACAGGGTTCAGTGTTAATCAGTGAGACTCCCACAGGGTTCAGTTTTAATCCGTGAGACTCCCACAGGGTTCATAGTTAATCAGTGAGTGTCCCACAGGGTTCAGTGTTAATCAATGACACTCCCATAGGGTTCAGTGTTAATCAGTGAGACTCCCACAGGGTTCAGTGTTAATCAGTGAGACTCCCACAGGGCTCAGTGTTAATCAGTGAGACTCCCATAGGGTTCAGTGTTAATCAGTGAGAATCCCATAGAGTTCAGTGTTAATCAGTGAGACTCCCATGGGTTAATTTTTAATCAGTGAGACTCCCATAGGGTTCAGTGTTAATCAGTGAGACTCCCATAGGGTTCAGTGTTAATCAGTGAGACTCCCACAGGGTTCAGTGTTAATCAGTAAGACTCCCACAGAGTTCAGTTTTAATCAGTGAAACTCCCACAAGGTTCAGGGGTAATCAGTGAGACTCCCACAGGGTTCAGTGTTAATCAGTGAGACTCCCACAAGGTTCAGTGTTAATCAGTGAGACTCCCACAGGGTTCAGTGTTAATCAGTGAGACTCCCACAGTGTTCAGTGTTAATCAGTGAGACTCCCACAGTGTTCAGTGTTAATCAGTGAGACTCCCTCAGGGTTCAGTGTTAATCACTGAGACTCCCACAGGGCTCAGTGTTAATCAGTGAGACTCCCATAGGGTTCAGTGTTAATCAGTGAGGCTCCCATAGGATTCAGTGTAAATCAGTGAGACTCCCACAGGTTTCACGTGTTAATCAGTGAGACTCCCATAGGGTTCAGTGTTAATCAATGAGACTCCCATAGGGTTCAATGTTAATCAGTGAGACTCCCACAGGGTTCAGTGTTAATCAGTGAGACTTCCACAGGGTTCAGTGTTAATCAGTGAGACTCCCTCAGGGTTCATGTGTTAATCAGTGAGACTCCCATAGGGTTCAGTGTTAATCAGTGAGACTCCCACAGGGTTCAGTGTTAATCAGTGAGACTCCCACAGGGTTCAGTGTTAATCAGTGAAACTCTCACAGGGTTCAGTGTTAATCAGTGAGACTCCCACAGGGTTCAGTGTTAATCAGTGAGACTCCCACAGTGTTCAGTGTTAATCAGTGAGACTCCCATAGGGTTCAGTGTTAATCAGTGAGACTCCCACAGGGTTCAGTGTTAATCAGTGAGACTCTCACAGGGTTCAGTGTTAATCAGTGAGACTCCCACAGGGTTCAGTGTTAATCAGTGAGACTCCCACAGGGTTCAGCGTTAATCAGTGAGACTCCACAGGGTTCAGTGTTAATCAGTGAGACTCCCACAAGGTTCAGTGTTAATCAGTGAGACTCCCACAGGGTTCAGTGTTAATCAGTGAGACTCCCATAGGTTTCAGTGTTAATCAGTGAGACTCCCACAGGTTTCATGTGTTAATCAGTGAGACTCCCATAGGGTTCAGTGTTAATCAATGAGACTCCCATAGGGTTCAATGTTAATCAATGAGACTCCCACAGGGTTCAGTGTTAATCAGTGAGACTTCCACAGGGTTCAGTGTTAATCAGTGAGACTCCCTCAGGGTTCATGTGTTAATCAGTGAGACTCCCATAGGGTTCAGTGTTAATCAGTGAGACTCCCACAGGGTTCAGTGTTAATCAGTGAGACTCCCACAGGGTTCAGTGTTAATCAGTGAGACTCTCACAGGGTTCAGTGTTAATCAGTGAGACTCCCACAGGGTTCAGTGTTAATCAGTGAGACTCCCACAGTGTTCAGTGTTAATCAGTGAGACTCCCATAGGGTTCAGTGTTAATCAGTGAGACTCCCACAGGGTTCAGTGTTAATCAGTGAGACTCTCACAGGGTTCAGTGTTAATCAGTGAGACTCCCACAGGGTTCAGTGTTAATCAGTGAGACTCCCACAGGGTTCAACGTTAATCAGTGAGACTCCCACAGGGTTCAGTGTTAATCAGTGAGACTCCCACAAGGTTCAGTGTTAATCAGTGAGACTCCCACAGGGTTCAGTGTTAATCAGTGAGACTCCCATAGGTGTCAGTGTTAATCAGTGAGACTCCCACAGGGTCCATTGTTAATCAGTGAGTGTCCCACATGGTTCAGTGTTAATCAGTGAGACTCCCACAGGGTTCAGTGTTAATCCATGAGACTCCCACAGGGTTCAGTGTTAATCAGTGAGACTCCCACAGGGTTCAGTGTTAATCAGTGAGACTCCCACAGTGTTCAGTGTTAATCAGTGAGACTCCCACAGTGTTCAGTGTTAATCAGTGAGACTCCCTCAGGGTTCAGTGTTAATCACTGAGACTCCCACAGGGCTCAGTGTTAATCAGTGAGACTCCCATAGGGTTCAGTGTTAATCAGTGAGACTCCCACAGGGTTCAGTGTTAATCCATGAGAATCCCACAGGGTTCAGTGTTAATCAGTGAGACTCCCACAGGGTTCAGTCTTAACCAGTGAGACTCCCACAGTGTTCAGTGTTAATCAGTGAGACTCCCACAGTGTTCAGTGTTAATCAGTGAGACTCCCACAGGGTTCAGTGTTAATCAGTGAGACTCCCACAGGGTTCAGTGTTAATCAGTGAGTCTCCCACAAGGTTCAGTGTTAATCAGTGAGACTCCCACCGGGTTCAGTTTTAATCAGTGAGACTCCCATAGGTTTCAGTGTTAATCAATGAGACTCCCATAGGGTTCAATGTTAATCAGTGAGACTCCCACAGGGTTCAGTGTTAATCAGTGAGACTTCCACAGGGTTCAGTGTTAATCAGTGAGACTCCCTCAGGGTTCATGTGTTAATCAGTGAGACTCCCATAGGGTTCAGTGTTAATCAGTGAGACTCCCACAGGGTTCAGTGTTAATCAGTGAGACTCTCACAGGGTTCAGTGTTAATCAGTGAGACTCCCACAGGGTTCAGTGTTAATCAGTGAGACTCCCACAGTGTTCAGTGTTAATCAGTGAGACTCCCATAGGGTTCAGTGTTAATCAGTGAGACTCCCACAGGGTTCAGTGTTAATCAGTGAGACTCTCACAGGGTTCAGTGTTAATCAGTGAGACTCCCACAGGGTTCAGTGTTAATCAGTGAGACTCCCACAGGGTTCAGCGTTAATCAGTGAGACTCCACAGGGTTCAGTGTTAATCAGTGAGACTCCCACAAGGTTCAGTGTTAATCAGTGAGACTCCCACAGGGTTCAGTGTTAATCAGTGAGACTCCCATAGGTTTCAGTGTTAATCAGTGAGACTCCCACAGGGTTCATTGTTAATCAGTGAGTGTCCCACATGGTTCAGTGTTAATCATTGAGACTCCCACAGGGTTCAGTGTTAATCAGTGAGATTCCCATAGGTTTCAGTGTTAATCAGTGAGACTCCCACAGGTTTCATGTGTTAATCAGTGAGACTCCCATAGGGTTCAGTGTTAATCAATGAGACTCCCATAGGGTTCAATGTTAATCAGTGAGACTCCCACAGGGTTCAGTGTTAATCAGTGAGACTTCCACAGGGTTCAGTGTTAATCAGTGAGACTCCCTCATGGTTCATGTGTTAATCAGTGAGACTCCCATAGGGTTCAGTGTTAATCAGTGAGACTCCCACAGGGTTCAGTGTTAATCAGTGAGACTCCCACAGGGTTCAGTGTTAATCAGTGAGACTCTCACAGGGTTCAGTGTTAATCAGTGAGACTCCCACAGGGTTCAGTGTTAATCAGTGAGACTCCCACAGTGTTCAGTGTTAATCAGTGAGACTCCCATAGGGTTCAGTGTTAATCAGTGAGACTCCCACAGGGTTCAGTGTTAATCAGTGAGACTCTCACAGGGTTCAGTGTTAATCAGTGAGACTCCCACAGGGTTCAGTGTTAATCAGTGAGACTCCCACAGGGTTCAGCGTTAATCAGTGAGACTCCCACAGGGTTCAGTGTTAATCAGTGAGACTCCCACAAGGTTCAGTGTTAATCAGTGAGACTCCCACAGGGTTCAGTGTTATTCAGTGAGACTCCCACAGTGTTCAGTGTTAATCAGTGAGACTCCCACAGTGTTCAGTGTTAATCAGTGAGACTCCCTCAGGGTTCAGTGTTAATCACTGAGACTCCCACAGGGCTCAGTGTTAATCAGTGAGACTCCCATAGGGTTCAGTGTAAATCAGTGAGACTCCCACAGGGTTCATGTGTTAATCAGTGAGACTCCCATAGGGTTCAGTGTTAATCAATGAGACTCCCATAGGGTTCAGTGTTAATCAGTGAGACTTCCACAGGGTTCAGTGTTAATCAGTGAGACTCCCTCAGGGTTCATGTGTTAATCAGTGAGACTCCCATAGGGTTCAGTGTTAATCAGTGAGACTCCCACAGGGTTCAGTGTTAATCAGTGAGACTCCCACAGCGTTCAGTGTTAATCAGTGAGAGTCTCACAGGGTTCAGTGTTAATTAGTGAGACTCCCACAGGGTTCAGTGTTAATCAGTGAGACTCCCACAGGGTTCAGTGTTAATCAGTGAGACTCCCATAGGGTTCAGTGTTAATCAGTGAGACTCCCGCAGGGTTCATTGTTAATCAGTGAGATTCCCACAGGGTTCAATGTTAATCAGTGAGACTCCCACAGGGTTCATGTGTTAATCAGTGAGACTCCCATAGGGTTCAGTGTTAATCAGTGAGACTCCCACAGGGTTCAGTGTTAATCAGTGAGACTCCCACAGTGTTCAGTGTTAATCAGTGAGACTCCCACATTGTTCAGTGTTAATCAGTGAGACTCCCTCAGGGTTCAGTGTTAATCACTGAGACTCCCACAGGGCTCAGTGTTAATCAGTGAGACTCCCATAGGGTTCAGTGTAAATCAGTGAGACTCCCACAAGGTTCATGTGTTAATCAGTGAGACTCCCATAGGGTTCAGTGTTAATCAATGGGACTCCCATAGGGTTCAGTGTTAATCAGTGAGACTTCCACAGGGTACAGTGTTAATCAGTGAGACTCCCTCAGGGTTCATGTGTTAATCAGTGAGACTCCCATAGGGTTCAGTGTTAATCAGTGAGACTCCCACAGGGTTCAGTGTTAATCAGTGAGACTCCCACAGGGTTCAGTGTTAATCAGTGAGACTCTCACAGGGTTCAGTGTTAATTAGTGAGACTCCCACAGGGTTCAGTGTTAATCAGTGAGACTCCCACAGGGTTCGGTGTTAATCAGTGAGACTCCCATAGGGTTCAGTGTTAATCAGTGAGACTCCCGCAGGGTTCATTGTTAATCAGTGAGATTCCCACAGGGTTCAGTGTTAATCAGTGAGACTCCCACAGGGTTCATGTGTTAATCAGTGAGACTCCCACAGTGTTCAGTGTTAATCAGTGAGACTCCCTCAGGGTTCAGTGTTAATCACTGAGACTCCCACAGGGCTCAGTGTTAATCAGTGAGACTCCCATAGGGTTCAGTGTTAATCAGTGAGACTCCCACAGGGTTCATGTGTTAATCAGTGAGACTCCCATAGGGTTCAGTGTTAATCAATGAGACTCCCATAGGGTTCAATGTTAATCAGTGAGACTCCCACAGGGTTCAGTGTTGATCAGTGAGCCTTCCACAGGGTTCAGTGTTAATCAGTGAGACTCTCTCAGGGTTCATGTGTTAATCAGTTAGACTCCCATAGGGTTCAGTGTTAATCAGTGAGACTCCCACAGGGTTCAGTGTTAATCAGTGAGACTCCCACAGAGTTCAGTGTTAATCAATGGGACTCCCATAGGGTTCAGTGTTAATCAGTGAGACTTCCACAGGGTACAGTGTTAATCAGTGAGACTCCCTCAGGGTTCATGTGTTAATCAGTGAGACTCCCATAGGGTTCAGTTTTAATCAGTGAGACTCCCACAGGGTTCAGTGTTAATCAGTGAGACTCCCACAGGGTTCAGTGTTAATCAGTGAGACTCTCACAGGGTTCAGTGTTAATTAGTGAGACTCCCACAGGGTTCAGTGTTAATCAGTGAGACTCCCACAGGGTTCAGTGTTAATCAGTGAGACTCCCATAGGGTTCAGTGTTAATCAGTGAGACTCCCGCAGGGTTCATTGTTAATCAGTGAGATTCCCACAGGGTTCAGTGTTAATCAGTGAGACTCCCACAGGGTTCATGTGTTAATCAGTGAGACTCCCACAGTGTTCAGTGTTAATCAGTGAGACTCCCTCAGGGTTCAGTGTTAATCACTGAGACTCCCACAGGGCTCAGTGTTAATCAGTGAGACTCCCATTGGGTTCAGTGTTAATCAGTGAGACTCCCACAGGGTTCATGTGTTAATCAGTGAGACTCCCATAGGGTTCAGTGTTAATCAATGAGACTCCCATAGGGTTCAATGTTAATCAGTGAGACTCCCACAGGGTTCAGTGTTAATCAGTGAGACTCTCACAGGGTTCAGTGTTAATCAGTGAGACTCCCACAGGGTTCAGTGTTAATCACTGACACTCCCATAGGGTTCAGTGTTAATCAGTGAGACTCCCACAGGGTTCAGTGTTAATCAGTGAGGCTCCCACAGGGTTCAGTGTTAATCAGTGAGACTCCCATAGGGTTCAGTGTTAATCAGTGAGAATCCCGCAGGGTTCATTTTTAATCAGGGAGACTCCCACAGAGTTCAGTGTTAATCCGTGAGACTCCCACAGGGTTCAGTGTTAATCAGTGAGTCTCCCACAGGGTTCAGTGTTATTCAGTGAGACTCCCACAGTGTTCAGTGTTAATCAGTGAGACTCCCACAGTGTTCAGTGTTAATCAGTGAGACTCCCTCAGGGTTCAGTGTTAATCAATGAGACTCCCATAGGGTTCAGTGTTAATCAGTGAGACTTCCACAGGGTTCAGTGTTAATCAGTGAGACTTCCACAGGGTTCAGTGTTAATTAGTGAGACTCCCACAGGGTTCAGTGTTAATCAGTGAGACTCCCACAGGGTTCAGTGTTAATCAATGAGACTCCCATAGGGTTCAGTGTTAATCAGTGAGACTTCCACAGGGTTCAGTGTTAATCAGTGAGACTTCCACAGGGTTCAGTGTTAATTAGTGAGACTCCCACAGGGTTCAGTGTTAATCAGTGAGACTCCCACAGGGTTCAGTGTTAATCAGTGAGACTCCCATAGGGTTCAGTGTTAATCAGTGAGACTCCCGCAGGGTTCATTGTTAATCAGTGAGATTCCCACAGGGTTCAATGTTAATCAGTGAGACTCCCACAGGGTTCATGTGTTAATCAGTGAGACTCCCATAGGGTTCAGTGTTAATCAGTGAGACTCCCACAGGGTTCAGTGTTAATCAGTGAGACTCCCATAGGGTTCAGTGTTAATCAGTGAGACTCCCGCAGGGTTCATTGTTAATCAGTGAGATTCCCACAGGGTTCAATGTTAATCAGTGAGACTCCCACAGGGTTCATGTGTTAATCAGTGAGACTCCCACAGTGTTCAGTGTTAATCAGTGAGACTCCCTCAGGGTTCAGTGTTAATCACTGAGACTCCCACAGGGCTCAGTGTTAATCAGTGAGACTCCCATAGGGTTCAGTGTTAATCAGTGAGACTCCCACAGGGTTCATGTGTTAATCAGTGAGACTCCCATAGGGTTCAGTGTTAATCAATGAGACCCCCATAGGGTTCAATGTTAATCAGTGAGACTCCCACAGGGTTCAGTGTTAATCAGTGAGACTCTCACAGGGTTCAGTGTTAATCAGTGAGACTCCCACAGGGTTCAGTGTTAATCACTGACACTCCCATAGGGTTCAGTGTTAATCAGTGAGACTCCCACAGGGTTCAGTGTTAATCAGTGAGGCTCCCACAGGGTTCAGTGTTAATCAGTGAGACTCCCATAGGGTTCAGTGTTAATCAGTGAGAATCCCGCAGGGTTCATTTTTAATCAGTGAGACTCCCACAGAGTTCAGTGTTAATCCGTGAGACTCCCACAGGGTTCAGTGTTAATCAGTGAGTCTCCCACAGGGTTCAGTGTTATTCAGTGAGACTCCCACAGTGTTCAGTGTTAATCAGTGAGACTCCCACAGTGTTCAGTGTTAATCAGTGAGACTCCCTCAGGGTTCAGTGTTAATCACTGAGACTCCCACAGGGCTCAGTGTTAATCAGTGAGACTCCCATAGGGTTCAGTGTAAATCAGTGAGACTCCCACAGGGTTCATGTGTTAATCAGTGAGACTCCCATAGGGTTCAGTGTTAATCAATGAGACTCCCATAGGGTTCAGTGTTAATCAGTGAGACTTCCACAGGGTTCAGTGTTAATCAGTGAGACTCCCTCAGGGTTCATGTGTTAATCAGTGAGACTCCCATAGGGTTCAGTGTTAATCAGTGGGACTCCCACAGGGTTCAGTGTTAATCAGTGAGACTCCCACAGCGTTCAGTGTTAATCAGTGAGAGTCTCACAGGGTTCAGTGTTAATTAGTGAGACTCCCACAGGGTTCAGTGTTAATCAGTGAGACTCCCACAGGGTTCAGTGTTAATCAGTGAGACTCCCATAGGGTTCAGTGTTAATCAGTGAGACTCCCGCAGGGTTCATTGTTAATCAGTGAGATTCCCACAGGGTTCAATGTTAATCAGTGAGACTCCCACAGGGTTCATGTGTTAATCAGTGAGACTCCCATAGGGTTCAGTGTTAATCAGTGAGACTCCCACAGGGTTCAGTGTTAATCAGTGAGACTCCCACAGTGTTCAGTGTTAATCAGTGAGACTCCCACATTGTTCAGTGTTAATCAGTGAGACTCCCTCAGGATTCAGTGTTAATCACTGAGACTCCCACAGGGCTCAGTGTTAATCAGTGAGACTCCCATAGGGTTCAGTGTAAATCAGTGAGACTCCCACAAGGTTCATGTGTTAATCAGTGAGACTCCCATAGGGTTCAGTGTTAATCAATGGGACTCCCATAGGGTTCAGTGTTAATCAGTGAGACTTCCACAGGGTACAGTGTTAATCAGTGAGACTCCCTCAGGGTTCATGTGTTAATCAGTGAGACTCCCATAGGGTTCAGTGTTAATCAGTGAGACTCCCACAGGGTTCAGTGTTAATCAGTGAGACTCCCACAGGGTTCAGTGTTAATCAGTGAGACTCTCACAGGGTTCAGTGTTAATTAGTGAGACTCCCACAGGGTTCAGTGTTAATCAGTGAGACTCCCACAGGGTTCGGTGTTAATCAGTGAGACTCCCATAGGGTTCAGTGTTAATCAGTGAGACTCCCGCAGGGTTCATTGTTAATCAGTGAGATTCCCACAGGGTTCAGTGTTAATCAGTGAGACTCCCACAGGGTTCATGTGTTAATCAGTGAAACTCCCACAGTGTTCAGTGTTAATCAGTGAGACTCCCTCAGGGTTCAGTGTTAATCACTGAGACTCCCACAGGGCTCAGTGTTAATCAGTGAGACTCCCATAGGGTTCAGTGTTAATCAGTGAGACTCCCACAGGGTTCATGTGTTAATCAGTGAGACTCCCATAGGGTTCAGTGTTAATCAATGAGACTCCCATAGGGTTCAATGTTAATCAGTGAGACTCCCACAGGGTTCAGTGTTGATCAGTGAGCCTTCCACAGGGTTCAGTGTTAATCAGTGAGACTCTCTCAGGGTTCATGTGTTAATCAGTGAGACTCCCATAGGGTTCAGTGTTAATCAGTGAGACTCCCACAGGGTTCAGTGTTAATCAGTGAGACTCCCACAGAGTTCAGTGTTAATCAGTGAGACTTCCACAGGGTTCAGTGTTAATCAGTGAGACTCCCTCAGGGTTCATGTGTTAATCAGTGAGACTCCCATAGGGTTCAGTGTTAATCAGTGAGACTCCCACATGGTTCAGTGTTAATCAGTGAGACTCTCACAGGGTTCAGTGTTAATCAGTGAGACTCCCACAGGGTTCAGTGTTAATCACTGACACTCCCATAGGGTTCAGTGTTAATCAGTGAGACTCCCACAGGGTTCAGTGTTAATCAGTGAGGCTCCCACAGGGTTCAGTGTTAATCAGTGAGACTCCCATAGGGTTCAGTGTTAATCAGTGAGAATCCCGCAGGGTTCATTTTTAATCAGTGAGATTCCCACAGGGTTCAGTGTTAATCAGTGAAACTCCCACAGGGTTCAGGGGTAATCAGTGAGACTCCCACAGGGTTCAGTGTTAATCACTGACACTCCCATAGGGTTCAGTGTTAATCAGTGAGACTCCCACAGGGTTCAGTGTTAATCAGTGAGACTCCCACAGGGTTCAGTGTTAATCAGTGAGACTCCCATAGGGTTCAGTGTTAATCAGTGAGACTCCCGCAGGGTTCATTGTTAATCAGTGAGATTCCCACAGGGTTCAGTGATAATCAGTGAGACTCCCACAGGGTTCATGTGTTAATCAGTGAGACTCCCATAGGGTTCAGTGTTAATCAGTGAGACTCCCATAAGGTTCAGTGTTAATCAGTGAGACTCCCATAGGGTTCAGTGTTAATCAGTGAGACTCCCACAGGGTTCAGTGTTAATCAGTAAGACTCCCACAGGGTTCAGTTTTAATCAGTGAAACTCCCACAGGGTTCAGGGGTAATCAGTGAGACTCCCACAGGGTTCAGTGTTAATCAGTGAGACTCCCACAGGGTTCAGTGTTAATCAGTGAGACTCCCACAGGGTTCAGTGTTAATCAGTGAGACTCCCATAGGTTTCAGTGTTAATCAGTGAGACTCCCACAGGGTTCATTGTTAATCAGTGAGTGTCCCACAGGGTTCAGTGTTAATCAGTGAGACTCCCACAGGGATCAGTGTTAATCAGTGACACTCCCATAGGGTTCAGTGTTAATCAGTGAGACTCCCACAGGGTTCAGTGTTAATCCGTGAGACTCCCACAGGGTTCATAGTTAATCAGTGGGTGTCCCACAGGGTTCAGTGTTAATCAGTGAGACTCCCACAGGGATCAGTGTTAATCAGTGACACTCCCATAGGGTTCAGTGTTAATCAGTGAGACTCCCACAGAGTTCAGTGTTAATCCGTGAGACTCCCACAGGGTTCAGTGTTAATCAGTGAGTCTCCCACAGGGTTCAGTGTTATTCAGTGAGACTCCCACAGTGTTCAGTGTTAATCAGTGATACTCCCACAGTGTTCAGTGTTAATCAGTGAGACTCCCTCAGGGTTCAGTGTTAATCACTGAGACTCCCACAGGGCTCAGTGTTAATCAGTGAGACTCCCATAGGGTTCAGTGTAAATCAATGAGACTCCCAAAGGGTTCATGTGTTAATCAGTGAGACTCCCATAGGGTTCAGTGTTAATCAATGAGACTCCCATAGGGTTCAGTGTTAATCAGTGAGACTTCCACAGGGTTCAGTGTTAATCAGTGAGACTCCCTCAGGGTTCATGTGTTAATCAGTGAGACTCCCATAGGGTTCAGTGTTAATCAGTGAGACTCCCACAGGGTTCAGTGTTAATCAGTGAGACTCCCACAGGGTTCAGTGTTAATCAGTGAGACTCTCACAGGGTTCAGTGTTAATCAGTGAGACTCCCACAGGGTTCAGTGTTAATCACTGACACTCCCATAGGGTTCAGTGTTAATTAGTGAGACTCCCACAGGGTTCAGTGTTAATCAGTGAGACTCCCACAGGGTTCAGTGTTAATCAGTGAGACTCCCATAGGGTTCAGTGTTAATCAGTGAGACTCCCGCAGGGTTCATTGTTAATCAGTGAGATTCCCACAGGGTTCAGTGTTAATCAGTGAGACTCCCACAGGGTTCATGTGTTAATCAGTGAGACTCCCATAGGGTTCAGTGTTAATCAGTGAGACTCCCACAGGGTTCAGTGTTAATCAGTGAGACTCCCACAGTGTTCAGTGTTAATCAGTGAGACTCCCACAGTGTTCAGGGTTAATCAGTGAGACTCCCAAAGGGTTCAGTGTTAATCAGTGAGACTCCCATAGGGTTCAGTGTTAATCAGTGAGACTCCCACAGGGTTCAGTGTTAATCATTGAGACTCCCATAGGGTTCAGTGTTAATCAGTGAGAATCCCCTCAAGTTCAGTGTTAATCAGTGAGACTCCCATAGGGTTCATTGTTAATCAGTGAGGCTCCCATAGGGTTCAGCGTTAATCTGTGAGACTCCCATAGGGTTCAATGTTAATCAGTGAGACTCCCACAGGGTTCAGTGTTAATCAGTGAGACTCCCACAGGGTTCAGCGTTAATCAGGAGACTCCCACAGGGTTCAGTGTTAATCAGTGAGACTCCCACAGGGTTCAGTGTTAATCAGTGAGACTCCCACAGGGTTCAGTTTTAATCCGTGAGACTCCCACAGGGTTCATAGTTAATCAGTGAGTGTCCCACAGGGTTCAGTGTTAATCAGTGACACTCCCATAGGGTTCAGTGTTAATCAGTGAGACTCCCACAGGGTTCAGTGTTAATCCGTGAGACTCTCACAGGGTTCAGTGTTAATCAGTGAGACTCCCACAGGGTTCAGTGTTAATCAGTGAGACTCCCATAGGGTTCAGTGTTAATCAGTGAGACTCCCACAGGGTTCAGTGTTAATCAGTAAGACTCCCACAGGGTTCAGTTTTAATCAGTGAAACTCCCACAGGGTTCAGGGGTAATCAGTGAGACTCCCACAGGGTTCAGTGTTAATCAGTGAGACTCCCACAGGGTTCGGTGTTAATCAGTGAGACTCCCATAGGGTTCAGTGTTAATCAGTGAGACTCCCATAAGGTTCAGTGTTAATCAGTGAGACTCCCATAGGGTTCAGTGTTAATCAGTGAGACTCCCACAGGGTTCAGTGTTAATCAGAAAGACTCCCACAGGGTTCAGTTTTAATCAGTGAAACTCCCACAGGGTTCAGGGGTAATCAGTGAGACTCCCACAGGGTTCAGTGTTAATCAGTGAGACTCCCACAGGGTTCAGTGTTAATCAGTGAGACTCCCACAGGGTTCAGTGTTAATCAGTGAGACTCCCATAGGTTTCAGTGTTAATCAGTGAGACTCCCACAGGGTTCATTGTTAATCAGTGAGTGTCCCACAGGGTTCAGTGTTAATCAGTGAGACTCCCACAGGGATCAGTGTTAATCAGTGACACTCCCATAGGGTTCAGTGTTAATCAGTGAGACTCCCACAGGGTTCAGTGTTAATCCGTGAGACTCCCACAGGGTTCATAGTTAATCAGTGGGTGTCCCACAGGGTTCAGTGTTAATCAGTGAGACTCCCACAGGGATCAGTGTTAATCAGTGACACTCCCATAGGGTTCAGTGTTAATCAGTGAGACTCCCACAGAGTTCAGTGTTAATCCGTGAGACTCCCACAGGGTTCAGTGTTAATCAGTGAGTCTCCCACAGGGTTCAGTGTTATTCAGTGAGACTCCCACAGTGTTCAGTGTTAATCAGTGATACTCCCACAGTGTTCAGTGTTAATCAATGAGACTCCCTCAGGGTTCAGTGTTAATCACTGAGACTCCCACAGGGCTCAGTGTTAATCAGTGAGACTCCCATAGGGTTCAGTGTAAATCAATGAGACTCCCACAGGGTTCATGTGTTAATCAGTGAGACTCCCATAGGGTTCAGTGTTAATCAATGAGACTCCCATAGGGTTCAGTGTTAATCAGTGAGACTTCCACAGGGTTCAGTGTTAATCAGTGAGACTCCCTCAGGGTTCATGTGTTAATCAGTGAGACTCCCATAGGGTTCAGTGTTAATCAGTGAGACTCCCACAGGGTTCAGTGTTAATCAGTGAGACTCCCACAGGGTTCAGTGTTAATCAGTGAGACTCTCACAGGGTTCAGTGTTAATCAGTGAGACTCCCACAGGGTTCAGTGTTAATCACTGACACTCCCATAGGGTTCAGTGTTAATTAGTGAGACTCCCACAGGGTGCAGTGTTAATCAGTGAGACTCCCACAGGGTTCAGTGTTAATCAGTGAGACTCCCATAGGGTTCAGTGTTAATCAGTGAGACTCCCGCAGGGTTCATTGTTAATCAGTGAGATTCCCACAGGGTTCAGTGTTAATCAGTGAGACTCCCACAGGGTTCATGTGTTAATCAGTGAGACTCCCATAGGGTTCAGTGTTAATCAGTGAGACTCCCACAGGGTTCAGTGTTAATCAGTGAGACTCCCACAGTGTTCAGTGTTAATCAGTGAGACTCCCACAGTGTTCAGGGTTAATCAGTGAGACTCCCAAAGGGTTCAGTGTTAATCAGTGAGACTCCCATAGGGTTCAGTGTTAATCAGTGAGACTCCCACAGGGTTCAGTGTTAATCATTGAGACTCCCATAGGGTTCAGTGTTAATCAGTGAGAATCCCCTCAAGTTCAGTGTTAATCAGTGAGACTCCCATAGGGTTCATTGTTAATCAGTGAGGCTCCCATAGGTTTCAGCGTTAATCTGTGAGACTCCCATAGGGTTCAATGTTAATCAGTGAGACTCCCACAGGGTTCAGTGTTAATCAGTGAGACTCCCACAGGGTTCAGCGTTAATCAGGAGACTCCCACAGGGTTCAGTGTTAATCAGTGAGACTCCCACAGGGTTCAGTGTTAATCAGTGAGACTCCCACAGGGTTCAGTTTTAATCCGTGAGACTCCCACAGGGTTCATAGTTAATCAGTGAGTGTCCCACAGGGTTCAGTGTTAATCAGTGACACTCCCATAGGGTTCAGTGTTAATCAGTGAGACTCCCACAGGGTTCAGTGTTAATCCGTGAGACTCCCACAGGGTTCAGTGTTAATCAGTGAGACTCCCACAGGGTTCAGTGTTAATCAGTGAGACTCCCACAGGGCTCAGTGTTAATCAGTGAGACTCCCATAGGGTTCAGTGTTAATCAGTGAGAATCCCATAGAGTTCAGTGTTAATCAGTGAGACTCCCATGGGTTAATTTTTAATCAGTGAGACTCCCATAGGGTTCAGTGTTAATCAGTGAGACTCCCACAGGGTTCATAGTTAATCAGTGGGTGTCCCACAGGGTTCAGTGTTAATCAGTCAGACTCCCACAGGGATCAGTGTTAATCAGTGACACTCCCATAGGGTTCAGTGTTAATCAGTGAGACTCCCACAGAGTTCAGTGTTAATCCGTGAGACTCCCACAGGGTTCAGTGTTAATCAGTGAGTCTCCCACAGGGTTCAGTGTTATTCAGTGAGACTCCCACAGTGTTCAGTGTTAATCAGTGATACTCCCACAGTGTTCAGTGTTAATCAGTGAGACTCCCTCAGGGTTCAGTGTTAATCACTGAGACTCCCACAGGGCTCAGTGTTAATCAGTGAGACTCCCATAGGGTTCAGTGTAAATCAATGAGACTCCCACAGGGTTCATGTGTTAATCAGTGAGACTCCCATAGGGTTCAGTGTTAATCAATGAGACTCCCATAGGGTTCAGTGTTAATCAGTGAGACTTCCACAGGGTTCAGTGTTAATCAGTGAGACTCCCTCAGGGTTCATGTGTTAATCAGTGAGACTCCCATAGGGTTCAGTGTTAATCAGTGAGACTCCCACAGGGTTCAGTGTTAATCAGTGAGACTCCCACAGGGTTCAGTGTTAATCAGTGAGACTCTCACAGGGTTCAGTGTTAATCAGTGAGACTCCCACAGGGTTCAGTGTTAATCACTGACACTCCCATAGGGTTCAGTGTTAATTAGTGAGACTCCCACAGGGTGCAGTGTTAATCAGTGAGACTCCCACAGGGTTCAGTGTTAATCAGTGAGACTCCCATAGGGTTCAGTGTTAATCAGTGAGACTCCCGCAGGGTTCATTGTTAATCAGTGAGATTCCCACAGGGTTCAGTGTTAATCAGTGAGACTCCCACAGGGTTCATGTGTTAATCAGTGAGACTCCCATAGGGTTCAGTGTTAATCAGTGAGACTCCCACAGGGTTCAGTGTTAATCAGTGAGACTCCCACAGTGTTCAGTGTTAATCAGTGAGACTCCCACAGTGTTCAGGGTTAATCAGTGAGACTCCCAAAGGGTTCAGTGTTAATCAGTGAGACTCCCATAGGGTTCAGTGTTAATCAGTGAGACTCCCACAGGGTTCAGTGTTAATCATTGAGACTCCCATAGGGTTCAGTGTTAATCAGTGAGAATCCCCTCAAGTTCAGTGTTAATCAGTGAGACTCCCATAGGGTTCATTGTTAATCAGTGAGGCTCCCATAGGGTTCAGCGTTAATCTGTGAGACTCCCATAGGGTTCAATGTTAATCAGTGAGACTCCCACAGGGTTCAGTGTTAATCAGTGAGACTCCCACAGGGTTCAGCGTTAATCAGGAGACTCCCACAGGGTTCAGTGTTAATCAGTGAGACTCCCACAGGGTTCAGTGTTAATCAGTGAGACTCCCACAGGGTTCAGTTTTAATCCGTGAGACTCCCACAGGGTTCATAGTTAATCAGTGAGTGTCCCACAGGGTTCAGTGTTAATCAGTGACACTCCCATAGGGTTCAGTGTTAATCAGTGAGACTCCCACAGGGTTCAGTGTTAATCCGTGAGACTCCCACAGGGTTCAGTGTTAATCAGTGAGACTCCCACAGGGTTCAGTGTTAATCAGTGAGACTCCCACAGGGCTCAGTGTTAATCAGTGAGACTCCCATAGGGTTCAGTGTTAATCAGTGAGAATCCCATAGAGTTCAGTGTTAATCAGTGAGACTCCCATGGGTTAATTTTTAATCAGTGAGACTCCCATAGGGTTCAGTGTTAATCAGTGAGACTCCCACAGGGTTCATAGTTAATCAGTGGGTGTCCCACAGGGTTCAGTGTTAATCAGTGAGACTCCCACAGGGATCAGTGTTAATCAGTGACACTCCCATAGGGTTCAGTGTTAATCAGTGAGACTCCCACAGAGTTCAGTGTTAATCCGTGAGACTCCCACAGGGTTCAGTGTTAATCAGTGAGTCTCCCACAGGGTTCAGTGTTATTCAGTGAGACTCCCACAGTGTTCAGTGTTAATCAGTGATACTCCCACAGTGTTCAGTGTTAATCAGTGAGACTCCCTCAGGGTTCAGTGTTAATCACTGAGACTCCCACAGGGCTCAGTGTTAATCAGTGAGACTCCCATAGGGTTCAGTGTAAATCAATGAGACTCCCACAGGGTTCATGTGTTAATCAGTGAGACTCCCATAGGGTTCAGTGTTAATCAATGAGACTCCCATAGGGTTCAGTGTTAATCAGTGAGACTTCCACAGGGTTCAGTGTTAATCAGTGAGACTCCCTCAGGGTTCATGTGTTAATCAGTGAGACTCCCATAGGGTTCAGTGTTAATCAGTGAGACTCCCACAGGGTTCAGTGTTAATCAGTGAGACTCCCACAGGGTTCAGTGTTAATCAGTGAGACTCTCACAGGGTTCAGTGTTAATCAGTGAGACTCCCACAGGGTTCAGTGTTAATCACTGACACTCCCATAGGGTTCAGTGTTAATTAGTGAGACTCCCACAGGGTTCAGTGTTAATCAGTGAGACTCCCACAGGGTTCAGTGTTAATCAGTGAGACTCCCATAGGGTTCAGTGTTAATCAGTGAGACTCCCGCAGGGTTCATTGTTAATCAGTGAGATTCCCACAGGGTTCAGTGTTAATCAGTGAGACTCCCACAGGGTTCATGTGTTAATCAGTGAGACTCCCATAGGGTTCAGTGTTAATCAGTGAGACTCCCACAGGGTTCAGTGTTGATCAGTGAGACTCCCACAGTGTTCAGTGTTAATCAGTGAGACTCCCACAGTGTTCAGGGTTAATCAGTGAGACTCCCAAAGGGTTCAGTGTTAATCAGTGAGACTCCCATAGGGTTCAGTGTTAATCAGTGAGACTCCCACAGGGTTCAGTGTTAATCATTGAGACTCCCATAGGGTTCAGTGTTAATCAGTGAGAATCCCCTCAAGTTCAGTGTTAATCAGTGAGACTCCCATAGGGTTCATTGTTAATCAGTGAGGCTCCCATAGGGTTCAGCGTTAATCTGTGAGACTTCCATAGGGTTCAATGTTAATCAGTGAGACTCCCACAGGGTTCAGTGTTAATCAGTGAGACTCCCACAGGGTTCAGCGTTAATCAGGAGACTCCCACAGGGTTCAGTGTTAATCAGTGAGACTCCCACAGGGTTCAGTGTTAATCAGTGAGACTCCCACACGGTTCAGTTTTAATCCGTGAGACTCCCACAGGGTTCATAGTTAATCAGTGAGTGTCCCACAGGGTTCAGTGTTAATCAGTGACACTCCCATAGGGTTCAGTGTTAATCAGTGAGACTCCCACAGGGTTCAGTGTTAATCCGTGAGACTCCCACAGGGTTCAGTGTTAATCAGTGAGACTCCCACAGGGTTCAGTGTTAATCAGTGAGACTCCCATAGGGTTCAGTGTTAATCAGTGAGACTCCCACAGGGTTCAGTGTTAATCAGTAAGACTCCCACAGGGTTCAGTTTTAATCAGTGAAACTCCCACAGGGTTCAGGGGTAATCAGTGAGACTCCCACAGGGTTCAGTGTTAATCAGTGAGACTCCCACAGGGTTCAGTGTTAATCAGTGAGACTCCCATAGGGTTCAGTGTTAATCAGTGAGACTCCCATAAGGTTCAGTGTTAATCAGTGAGACTCCCATAGGGTTCAGTGTTAATCAGTGAGACTCCCACAGGGTTCAGTGTTAATCAGTAAGACTCCCACAGGGTTCAGTTTTAATCAGTGAAACTCCCACAGGGTTCAGGGGTAATCAGTGAGACTCCCACAGGGTTCAGTGTTAATCAGTGAGACTCCCACAGGGTTCAGTGTTAATCAGTGAGACTCCCACAGGGTTCAGTGTTAATCAGTGAGACTCCCATAGGTTTCAGTGTTAATCAGTGAGACTCCCACAGGGTTCATTGTTAATCAGTGAGTGTCCCACAGGGTTCAGTGTTAATCAGTGAGACTCCCACAGGGATCAGTGTTAATCAGTGACACTCCCATAGGGTTCAGTGTTAATCAGTGAGACTCCCACAGGGTTCAGTGTTAATCCGTGAGACTCCCACAGGGTTCATAGTTAATCAGTGGGTGTCCCACAGGGTTCAGTGTTAATCAGTGAGACTCCCACAGGGATCAGTGTTAATCAGTGACACTCCCATAGGGTTCAGTGTTAATCAGTGAGACTCCCACAGAGTTCAGTGTTAATCCGTGAGACTCCCACAGGGTTCAGTGTTAATCAGTGAGTCTCCCACAGGGTTCAGTGTTATTCAGTGAGACTCCCACAGTGTTCAGTGTTAATCAGTGATACTCCCACAGTGTTCAGTGTTAATCAGTGAGACTCCCTCAGGGTTCAGTGTTAATCACTGAGACTCCCACAGGGCTCAGTGTTAATCAGTGAGACTCCCATAGGGTTCAGTGTAAATCAATGAGACTCCCACAGGGTTCATGTGTTAATCAGTGAGACTCCCATAGGGTTCAGTGTTAATCAATGAGACTCCCATAGGGTTCAGTGTTAATCAGTGAGACTTCCACAGGGTTCAGTGTTAATCAGTGAGACTCCCTCAGGGTTCATGTGTTAATCAGTGAGACTCCCATAGGGTTCAGTGTTAATCAGTGAGACTCCCACAGGGTTCAGTGTTAATCAGTGAGACTCCCACAGGGTTCAGTGTTAATCAGTGAGACTCTCACAGGGTTCAGTGTTAATCAGTGAGACTCCCACAGGGTTCAGTGTTAATCACTGACACTCCCATAGGGTTCAGTGTTAATTAGTGAGACTCCCACAGGGTTCAGTGTTAATCAGTGAGACTCCCACAGGGTTCAGTGTTAATCAGTGAGACTCCCATAGGGTTCAGTGTTAATCAGTGAGACTCCCGCAGGGTTCATTGTTAATCAGTGAGATTCCCACAGGGTTCAGTGTTAATCAGTGAGACTCCCACAGGGTTCATGTGTTAATCAGTGAGACTCCCATAGGGTTCAGTGTTAATCAGTGAGACTCCCACAGGGTTCAGTGTTAATCAGTGAGACTCCCACAGTGTTCAGTGTTAATCAGTGAGACTCCCACAGTGTTCAGGGTTAATCAGTGAGACTCCCAAAGGGTTCAGTGTTAATCAGTGAGACTCCCATAGGGTTCAGTGTTAATCAGTGAGACTCCCACAGGGTTCAGTGTTAATCATTGAGACTCCCATAGGGTTCAGTGTTAATCAGTGAGAATCCCCTCAAGTTCAGTGTTAATCAGTGAGACTCCCATAGGGTTCATTGTTAATCAGTGAGGCTCCCATAGGGTTCAGCGTTAATCTGTGAGACTCCCATAGGGTTCAATGTTAATCAGTGAGACTCCCACAGGGTTCAGTGTTAATCAGTGAGACTCCCACAGGGTTCAGCGTTAATCAGGAGACTCCCACAGGGTTCAGTGTTAATCAGTGAGACTCCCACAGGGTTCAGTGTTAATCAGTGAGACTCCCACAGGGTTCAGTTTTAATCCGTGAGACTCCCACAGGGTTCATAGTTAATCAGTGAGTGTCCCACAGGGTTCAGTGTTAATCAGTGACACTCCCATAGGGTTCAGTGTTAATCAGTGAGACTCCCACAGGGTTCAGTGTTAATCCGTGAGACTCCCACAGGGTTCAGTGTTAATCAGTGAGACTCCCACAGGGTTCAGTGTTAATCAGTGAGACTCCCACAGGGCTCAGTGTTAATCAGTGAGACTCCCATAGGGTTCAGTGTTAATCAGTGAGAATCCCATAGAGTTCAGTGTTAATCAGTGAGACTCCCATGGGTTAATTTTTAATCAGTGAGACTCCCATAGGGTTCAGTGTTAATCAGTGAGACTCCCATAGGGTTCAGTGTTAATCAGTGAGACTCCCACAGGGTTCAGTGTTAATCAGTAAGACTCCCACAGAGTTCAGTTTTAATCAGTGAAACTCCCACAAGGTTCAGGGGTAATCAGTGAGACTCCCACAGGGTTCAGTGTTAATCAGTGAGACTCCCACAAGGTTCAGTGTTAATCAGTGAGACTCCCATAGGGTTCAGTTTTAATCAGTGAGACTCCCATAGGTTTCAGTGTTAATCAATGAGACTCCCACAGGGTTCATTGTTAATCAGTGAGTGTCCCACATGGTTCAGTGTTAATCAGTGAGACTCCCACAGGGATCAGTGTTAATCAGTGACACTCCCATAGGGTTCAGTGTTAATCAGTGAGACTCCCACAGTGTTCAGTGTTAATCCGTGAGACTCCCACAGGGTTCAGTGTTAATCCATGAGACTCCCATAGGGTTCAGTGTTAATCAGTGAGACTCCCACAGGGTTCAGTGTTAATCAGTGAGACTCCCACAGTGTTCAGTGTTAATCAGTGAGACTCCCACAGTGTTCAGTGTTAATCAGTGAGACTCCCTCAGGGTTCAGTGTTAATCACTGAGACTCCCACAGGGCTCAGTGTTAATCAGTGAGACTCCCATAGGGTTCAGTGTTAATCAGTGAGGCTCCCATAGGATTCAGTGTAAATCAGTGAGACTCCCACAGGTTTCACGTGTTAATCAGTGAGACTCCCATAGGGTTCAGTGTTAATCAATGAGACTCCCATAGGGTTCAATGTTAATCAGTGAGACTCCCACAGGGTTCAGTGTTAATCAGTGAGACTTCCACAGGGTTCAGTGTTAATCAGTGAGACTTCCTCAGGGTTCATGTGTTAATCAGTGAGACTCCCATAGGGTTCAGTGTTAATCAGTGAGACTCCCACAGGGTTCAGTGTTAATCAGTGAGACTCCCACAGGGTTCAGTGTTAATCAGTGAAACTCTCACAGGGTTCAGTGTTAATCAGTGAGACTCCCACAGGGTTCAGTGTTAATCAGTGAGACTCCCACAGTGTTCAGTGTTAATCAGTGAGACTCCCATAGGGTTCAGTGTTAATCAGTGAGACTCCCACAGGGTTCAGTGTTAATCAGTGAGACTCTCACAGGGTTCAGTGTTAATCAGTGAGACTCCCACAGGGTTCAGTGTTAATCAGTGAGACTCCCACAGGGTTCAGCGTTAATCAGTGAGACTCCACAGGGTTCAGTGTTAATCAGTGAGACTCCCACAAGGTTCAGTGTTAATCATTGAGACTCCCACAGGGTTCAGTGTTAATCAGTGAGACTCCCATAGGTTTCAGTGTTAATCAGTGAGACTCCCACAGGGTTCATTGTTAATCAGTGAGTGTCCCACATGGTTCAGTGTTAATCAGTGAGACTCCCACAGGGTTCAGTGTTAATCAGTGAGACTCCCATAGGTTTCAGTGTTAATCAGTGAGACTCCCACAGGTTTCATGTGTTAATCAGTGAGACTCCCATAGGGTTCAGTGTTAATCAATGAGACTCCCATAGGGTTCAATGTTAATCAATGAGACTCCCACAGGGTTCAGTGTTAATCAGTGAGACTTCCACAGGGTTCAGTGTTAATCAGTGAGACTCCCTCAGGGTTCATGTGTTAATCAGTGAGACTCCCATAGGGTTCAGTGTTAATCAGTGAGACTCCCACAGGGTTCAGTGTTAATCAGTGAGACTCCCACAGGGTTCAGTGTTAATCAGTGAGACTCTCACAGGGTTCAGTGTTAATCAGTGAGACTCCCACAGGGTTCAGTGTTAATCAGTGAGACTCCCACAGTGTTCAGTGTTAATCAGTGAGACTCCCATAGGGTTCAGTGTTAATCAGTGAGACTCCCACAGGGTTCAGTGTTAATCAGTGAGACTCTCACAGGGTTCAGTGTTAATCAGTGAGACTCCCACAGGGTTCAGTGTTAATCAGTGAGACTCCCACAGGGTTCAGCGTTAATCAGTGAGACTCCCACAGGGTTCAGTGTTAATCAGTGAGACTCCCACAAGGTTCAGTGTTTATCAGTGAGACTCCCACAGGGTTCAGTGTTAATCAGTGAGACTCCCATAGGTGTCAGTGTTAATCTGTGAGACTCCCACAGGGTCCATTGTTAATCAGTGAGTGTCCCACATGGTTCAGTGTTAATCAGTGAGACTCCCACAGGGTTCAGTGTTAATCCATGAGACTCCCACAGGGTTCAGTGTTAATCAGTGAGACTCCCACAGGGTTCAGTGTTAATCAGTGAGACTCCCACAGTGTTCAGTGTTAATCAGTGAGACTCCCACAGTGTTCAGTGTTAATCAGTGAGACTCCCTCAGGGTTCAGTGTTAATCACTGAGACTCCCACAGGGCTCAGTGTTAATCAGTGAGACTCCCATAGGGTTCAGTGTTAATCAGTGAGACTCCCACAGGGTTCAGTGTTAATCCATGAGACTCCCACAGGGTTCAGTGTTAATCAGTGAGACTCCCACAGGGTTCAGTCTTAATCAGTGAGACTCCCACAGTGTTCAGTGTTAATCAGTGAGACTCCCACAGTGTTCAGTGTTAATCAGTGAGACTCCCACAGGGTTTAGTGTTAATCAGTGAGACTCCCACAGGGTTCAGTGTTAATCAGTGAGACTCCCACAAGGTTCAGTGTTAATCAGTGAGACTCCCACCGGGTTCAGTTTTAATCAGTGAGACTCCCATAGGTTTCAGTGTTAATCAATGAGACTCCCATAGGGTTCAATGTTAATCAGTGAGACTCCCACAGGGTTCAGTGTTAATCAGTCAGACTTCCACAGGGTTCAGTGTTAATCAGTGAGACTCCCTCAGGGTTCATGTGTTAATCAGTGAGACTCCCATAGGGTTCAGTGTTAATCAGTGAGACTCCCACAGGGTTCAGTGTTAATCAGTGAGACTCCCACAGGGTTCAGTGTTAATCAGTGAGACTCTCACAGGGTTCAGTGTTAATCAGTGAGACTCCCACAGGGTTCAGTGTTAATCAGTGAGACTCCCACAGTGTTCAGTGTTAATCAGTGAGACTCCCATAGGGTTCAGTGTTAATCAGTGAGACTCCCACAGGGTTCAGTGTTAATCAGTGAGACTCTCACAGGGTTCAGTGTTAATCAGTGAGACTCCCACAGGGTTCAGTGTTAATCAGTGAGACTCCCACAGGGTTCAGCGTTAATCAGTGAGACTCCACAGGGTTCAGTGTTAATCAGTGAGACTCCCACAAGGTTCAGTGTTAATCAGTGAGACTCCCACAGGGTTCAGTGTTAATCAGTGAGACTCCCATAGGTTTCAGTGTTAATCAGTGAGACTCCCACAGGGTTCATTGTTAATCAGTGAGTGTCCCACATGGTTCAGTGTTAATCATTGAGACTCCCACAGGGTTCAGTGTTAATCAGTGAGATTCCCATAGGTTTCAGTGTTAATCAGTGAGACTCCCACAGGTTTCATGTGTTAATCAGTGAGACTCCCATAGGGTTCAGTGTTAATCAATGAGACTCCCATAGGGTTCAATGTTAATCAGTGAGACTCCCACAGGGTTCAGTGTTAATCAGTGAGACTTCCACAGGGTTCAGTGTTAATCAGTGAGACTCCCTCAGGGTTCATGTGTTAATCAGTGAGACTCCCATAGGGTTCAGTGTTAATCAGTGAGACTCCCACAGGGTTCAGTGTTAATCAGTGAGACTCCCACAGGGTTCAGTGTTAATCAGTGAGACTCTCACAGGGTTCAGTGTTAATCAGTGAGACTCCCACAGGGTTCAGTGTTAATCAGTGAGACTCCCACAGTGTTCAGTGTTAATCAGTGAGACTCCCATAGGGTTCAGTGTTAATCAGTGAGACTCCCACAGGGATCAGTGTTAATCAGTGACACTCCCATAGGGTTCAGTGTTAATCAGTGAGACTCCCACAGAGTTCAGTGTTAATCCGTGAGACTCCCACAGGGTTCAGTGTTAATCAGTGAGTCTCCCACAGGGTTCAGTGTTATTCAGTGAGACTCCCACAGTGTTCAGTGTTAATCAGTGATACTCCCACAGTGTTCAGTGTTAATCAGTGAGACTCCCTCAGGGTTCAGTGTTAATCACTGAGACTCCCACAGGGCTCAGTGTTAATCAGTGAGACTCCCATAGGGTTCAGTGTAAATCAATGAGACTCCCACAGGGTTCATGTGTTAATCAGTGAGACTCCCATAGGGTTCAGTGTTAATCAATGAGACTCCCATAGGGTTCAGTGTTAATCAGTGAGACTTCCACAGGGTTCAGTGTTAATCAGTGAGACTCCCTCAGGGTTCATGTGTTAATCAGTGAGACTCCCATAGGGTTCAGTGTTAATCAGTGAGACTCCCACAGGGTTCAGTGTTAATCAGTGAGACTCCCACAGGGTTCAGTGTTAATCAGTGAGACTCTCACAGGGTTCAGTGTTAATCAGTGAGACTCCCACAGGGTTCAGTGTTAATCACTGACACTCCCATAGGGTTCAGTGTTAATTAGTGAGACTCCCACAGGGTTCAGTGTTAATCAGTGAGACTCCCACAGGGTTCAGTGTTAATCAGTGAGACTCCCATAGGGTTCAGTGTTAATCAGTGAGACTCCCGCAGGGTTCATTGTTAATCAGTGAGATTCCCACAGGGTTCAGTGTTAATCAGTGAGACTCCCACAGGGTTCATGTGTTAATCAGTGAGACTCCCATAGGGTTCAGTGTTAATCAGTGAGACTCCCACAGGGTTCAGTGTTAATCAGTGAGACTCCCACAGTGTTCAGTGTTAATCAGTGAGACTCCCACAGTGTTCAGGGTTAATCAGTGAGACTCCCAAAGGGTTCAGTGTTAATCAGTGAGACTCCCATAGGGTTCAGTGTTAATCAGTGAGACTCCCACAGGGTTCAGTGTTAATCATTGAGACTCCCATAGGGTTCAGTGTTAATCAGTGAGAATCCCCTCAAGTTCAGTGTTAATCAGTGAGACTCCCATAGGGTTCATTGTTAATCAGTGAGGCTCCCATAGGGTTCAGCGTTAATCTGTGAGACTCCCATAGGGTTCAATGTTAATCAGTGAGACTCCCACAGGGTTCAGTGTTAATCAGTGAGACTCCCACAGGGTTCAGCGTTAATCAGGAGACTCCCACAGGGTTCAGTGTTAATCAGTGAGACTCCCACAGGGTTCAGTGTTAATCAGTGAGACTCCCACAGGGTTCAGTTTTAATCCGTGAGACTCCCACAGGGTTCATAGTTAATCAGTGAGTGTCCCACAGGGTTCAGTGTTAATCAGTGACACTCCCATAGGGTTCAGTGTTAATCAGTGAGACTCCCACAGGGTTCAGTGTTAATCCGTGAGACTCCCACAGGGTTCAGTGTTAATCAGTGAGACTCCCACAGGGTTCAGTGTTAATCAGTGAGACTCCCACAGGGCTCAGTGTTAATCAGTGAGACTCCCATAGGGTTCAGTGTTAATCAGTGAGAATCCCATAGAGTTCAGTGTTAATCAGTGAGACTCCCATGGGTTAATTTTTAATCAGTGAGACTCCCATAGGGTTCAGTGTTAATCAGTGAGACTCCCATAGGGTTCAGTGTTAATCAGTGAGACTCCCACAGGGTTCAGTGTTAATCAGTAAGACTCCCACAGAGTTCAGTTTTAATCAGTGAAACTCCCACAAGGTTCAGGGGTAATCAGTGAGACTCCCACAGGGTTCAGTGTTAATCAGTGAGACTCCCACAAGGTTCAGTGTTAATCAGTGAGACTCCCATAGGGTTCAGTTTTAATCAGTGAGACTCCCATAGGTTTCAGTGTTAATCAATGAGACTCCCACAGGGTTCATTGTTAATCAGTGAGTGTCCCACATGGTTCAGTGTTAATCAGTGAGACTCCCACAGGGATCAGTGTTAATCAGTGACACTCCCATAGGGTTCAGTGTTAATCAGTGAGACTCCCACAGTGTTCAGTGTTAATCCGTGAGACTCCCACAGGGTTCAGTGTTAATCCATGAGACTCCCATAGGGTTCAGTGTTAATCAGTGAGACTCCCACAGGGTTCAGTGTTAATCAGTGAGACTCCCACAGTGTTCAGTGTTAATCAGTGAGACTCCCACAGTGTTCAGTGTTAATCAGTGAGACTCCCTCAGGGTTCAGTGTTAATCACTGAGACTCCCACAGGGCTCAGTGTTAATCAGTGAGACTCCCATAGGGTTCAGTGTTAATCAGTGAGGCTCCCATAGGATTCAGTGTAAATCAGTGAGACTCCCACAGGTTTCACGTGTTAATCAGTGAGACTCCCATAGGGTTCAGTGTTAATCAATGAGACTCCCATAGGGTTCAATGTTAATCAGTGAGACTCCCACAGGGTTCAGTGTTAATCAGTGAGACTTCCACAGGGTTCAGTGTTAATCAGTGAGACTCCCTCAGGGTTCATGTGTTAATCAGTGAGACTCCCATAGGGTTCAGTGTTAATCAGTGAGACTCCCACAGGGTTCAGTGTTAATCAGTGAGACTCCCACAGGGTTCAGTGTTAATCAGTGAAACTCTCACAGGGTTCAGTGTTAATCAGTGAGACTCCCACAGGGTTCAGTGTTAATCAGTGAGACTCCCACAGTGTTCAGTGTCAATCAGTGAGACTCCCATAGGGTTCAGTGTTAATCAGTGAGACTCCCACAGGGTTCAGTGTTAATCAGTGAGACTCTCACAGGGTTCAGTGTTAATCAGTGAGACTCCCACAGGGTTCAGTGTTAATCAGTGAGACTCCCACAGGGTTCAGCGTTAATCAGTGAGACTCCACAGGGTTCAGTGTTAATCAGTGAGACTCCCACAATGTTCAGTGTTAATCAGTGAGACTCCCACAGGGTTCAGTGTTAATCAGTGAGACTCCCATAGGTTTCAGTGTTAATCAGTGAGACTCCCACAGGGTTCATTGTTAATCAGTGAGTGTCCCACATGGTTCAGTGTTAATCAGTGAGACTCCCACAGGGTTCAGTGTTAATCAGTGAGACTCCCATAGGTTTCAGTGTTAATCAGTGAGACTCCCACAGGTTTCATGTGTTAATCAGTGAGACTCCCATAGGGTTCAGTGTTAATCAATGAGACTCCCATAGGGTTCAATGTTAATCAATGAGACTCCCACAGGGTTCAGTGTTAATCAGTGAGACTTCCACAGGGTTCAGTGTTAATCAGTGAGACTCCCTCAGGGTTCATGTGTTAATCAGTGAGACTCCCATAGGGTTCAGTGTTAATCAGTGAGACTCCCACAGGGTTCAGTGTTAATCAGTGAGACTCCCACAGGGTTCAGTGTTAATCAATGAGACTCCCATAGGGTTCAATGTTAATCAGTGAGACTCCCACAGGGTTCAGTGTTAATCAGTCAGACTTCCACAGGGTTCAGTGTTAATCAGTGAGACTCCCTCAGGGTTCATGTGTTAATCAGTGAGACTCCCATAGGGTTCAGTGTTAATCAGTGAGACTCCCACAGGGTTCAGTGTTAATCAGTGAGACTCCCACAGGGTTCAGTGTTAATCAGTGAGACTCTCACAGGTTTCAGTGTTAATCAGTGAGACTCCCACAGGGTTCAGTGTTAATCAGTGAGACTCCCACAGTGTTCAGTGTTAATCAGTGAGACTCCCATAGGGTTCAGTGTTAATCAGTGAGACTCCCACAGGGTTCAGTGTTAATCAGTGAGACTCTCACAGGGTTCAGTGTTAATCAGTGAGACTCCCACAGGGTTCAGTGTTAATCAGTGAGACTCCCACAGGGTTCAGCGTTAATCAGTGAGACTCCACAGGGTTCAGTGTTAATCAGTGAGACTCCCACAAGGTTCAGTGTTAATCAGTGAGACTCCCACAGGGTTCAGTGTTAATCAGTGAGACTCCCATAGGTTTCAGTGTTAATCAGTGAGACTCCCACAGGGTTCATTGTTAATCAGTGAGTGTCCCACATGGTTCAGTGTTAATCATTGAGACTCCCACAGGGTTCAGTGTTAATCAGTGAGATTCCCATAGGTTTCAGTGTTAATCAGTGAGACTCCCACAGGTTTCATGTGTTAATCAGTGAGACTCCCATAGGGTTCAGTGTTAATCAATGAGACTCCCATAGGGTTCAATGTTAATCAGTGAGACTCCCACAGGGTTCAGTGTTAATCAGTGAGACTTCCACAGGGTTCAGTGTTAATCAGTGAGACTCCCTCAGGGTTCATGTGTTAATCAGTGAGACTCCCATAGGGTTCAGTGTTAATCAGTGAGACTCCCACAGGGTTCAGTGTTAATCAGTGAGACTCCCACAGGGTTCAGTGTTAATCAGTGAGACTCTCACAGGGTTCAGTGTTAATCAGTGAGACTCCCACAGGGTTCAGTGTTAATCAGTGAGACTCCCACAGTGTTCAGTGTTAATCAGTGAGACTCCCATAGGGTTCAGTGTTAATCAGTGAGACTCCCACAGGGTTCAGTGTTAATCAGTGAGACTCTCACAGGGTTCAGTGTTAATCAGTGAGACTCCCACAGGGTTCAGTGTTAATCAGTGAGACTCCCACAGGGTTCAGCGTTAATCAGTGAGACTCCCACAGGGTTCAGTGTTAATCAGTGAGACTCCCACAAGGTTCAGTGTTAATCAGTGAGACTCCCACAGGGTTCAGTGTTAATCAGTGAGACTCCCATAGGTGTCAGTGTTAATCAGTGAGACTCCCACAGGGTCCATTGTTAATCAGTGAGTGTCCCACATGGTTCAGTGTTAATCAGTGAGACTCCCACAGGGATCAGTGTTAATCAGTGACATTCCCATAGGGTTCAGTGTTAATCAGTGAGACTCCCACAGGGTTCAGTGTTAATCCGTGAGACTCCCACAGGGTTCATAGTTAATCAGTGGGTGTCCCACAGGGTTCAGTGTTAATCAGTGAGACTCCCACAGGGATCAGTGTTAATCAGTGACACTCCCATAGGGTTCAGTGTTAATCAGTGCGACTCCCACAGGGTTCAGTGTTAATCCATGAGACTCCCACAGGGTTCAGTGTTAATCAGTGAGACTCCCACAGGGTTCAGTGTTAATCAGTGAGACTCCCACAGTGTTCAGTGTTAATCAGTGAGACTCCCACAGTGTTCAGTGTTAATCAGTGAGACTCCCTCAGGGTTCAGTGTTAATCACTGAGACTCCCATAGGGCTCAGTGTTAATCAGTGAGACTCCCATAGGGTTCAGTGTTAATCAGTGAGACTCCCACAGGGTTCAGTGTTAATCCATGAGACTCCCACAGGGTTCAGTGTTAATCAGTGAGACTTCCACAGGGTTCAGTGTTAATCAGTGAGACTCCCTCAGGGTTCATGTGTTAATCAGTGAGACTCCCATAGGGTTCAGTGTTAATCAGTGAGACTCCCACAGGGTTCAGTGTTAATCAGTGAGACTCCCACAGGGTTCAGTGTTAATCAGTGAGACTCTCACAGGGTTCAGTGTTAATCAGTGAGACTCCCACAGGGTTCAGTGTTAATCAGTGAGACTCCCACAGTGTTCAGTGTTAATCAGTGAGACTCCCATAGGGTTCAGTGTTAATCAGTGAGACTCCCACAGGGTTCAGTGTTAATCAGTGAGACTCTCACAGGGTTCAGTGTTAATCAGTGAGACTCCCACAGGGTTCAGTGTTAATCAGTGAGACTCCCACAGGGTTCAGCGTTAATCAGTGAGACTCCCACAGGGTTCAGTGTTAATCAGTGAGACTCCCACAAGGTTCAGTGTTAATCAGTGAGACTCCCACAGGGTTCAGTGTTAATCAGTGAGACTCCCATAGGTGTCAGTGTTAATCAGTGAGACTCCCACAGGGTCCATTGTTAATCAGTGAGTGTCCCACATGGTTCAGTGTTAATCAGTGAGACTCCCACAGGGTTCAGTGTTAATCCATGAGACTCCCACAGGGTTCAGTGTTAATCAGTGAGACTCCCACAGGGTTCAGTGTTAATCAGTGAGACTCCCACAGTGTTCAGTGTTAATCAGTGAGACTCCCACAGTGTTCAGTGTTAATCAGTGAGACTCCCTCAGGGTTCAGTGTTAATCACTGAGACTCCCACAGGGCTCAGTGTTAATCAGTGAGACTCCCATAGGGTTCAGTGTTAATCAGTGAGACTCCCACAGGGTTCAGTGTTAATCCATGAGACTCCCACAGGGTTCAGTGTTAATCAGTGAGACTCCCACAGGGTTCAGTCTTAATCAGTGAGACTCCCACAGTGTTCAGTGTTAATCAGTGAGACTCCCACAGTGTTCAGTGTTAATCAGTGAGACTCCCACAGGGTTCAGTGTTAATCAGTGAGACTCCCACAGGGTTCAGTGTTAATCAGTGAGACTCCCACAAGGTTCAGTGTTAATCAGTGAGACTCCCACCGGGTTCAGTTTTAATCAGTGAGACTCCCATAGGTTTCAGTGTTAATCAATGAGACTCCCATAGGGTTCAATGTTAATCAGTGAGACTCCCACAGGGTTCAGTGTTAATCAGTCAGACTTCCACAGGGTTCAGTGTTAATCAGTGAGACTCCCTCAGGGTTCATGTGTTAATCAGTGAGACTCCCATAGGGTTCAGTGTTAATCAGTGAGACTCCCACAGGGTTCAGTGTTAATCAGTGAGACTCCCACAGGGTTCAGTGTTAATCAGTGAGACTCTCACAGGGTTCAGTGTTAATCAGTGAGACTCCCACAGGGTTCAGTGTTAATCAGTGAGACTCCCACAGTGTTCAGTGTTAATCAGTGAGACTCCCATAGGGTTCAGTGTTAATCAGTGAGACTCCCACAGGGTTCAGTGTTAATCAGTGAGACTCTCACAGGGTTCAGTGTTAATCAGTGAGACTCCCACAGGGTTCAGTGTTAATCAGTGAGACTCCCACAGGGTTCAGCGTTAATCAGTGAGACTCCACAGGGTTCAGTGTTAATCAGTGAGACTCCCACAAGGTTCAGTGTTAATCAGTGAGACTCCCACAGGGTTCAGTGTTAATCAGTGAGACTCCCATAGGTTTCAGTGTTAATCAGTGAGACTCCCACAGGGTTCATTGTTAATCAGTGAGTGTCCCACATGGTTCAGTGTTAATCATTGAGACTCCCACAGGGTTCAGTGTTAATCAGTGAGATTCCCATAGGTTTCAGTGTTAATCAGTGAGACTCCCACAGGTTTCATGTGTTAATCAGTGAGACTCCCATAGGGTTCAGTGTTAATCAATGAGACTCCCATAGGGTTCAATGTTAATCAGTGAGACTCCCACAGGGTTCAGTGTTAATCAGTGAGACTTCCACAGGGTTCAGTGTTAATCAGTGAGACTCCCTCAGGGTTCATGTGTTAATAAGTGAGACTCCCATAGGGTTCTGTGTTAATCAGTGAGACTCCCACAGGGTTCAGTGTTAATCAGTGAGACTCCCACAGGGTTCAGTGTTAATCAGTGAGACTCTCACAGGGTTCAGTGTTAATCAGTGAGACTCCCACAGGGTTCAGTGTTAATCAGTGAGACTCCCACAGTGTTCAGTGTTAATCAGTGAGACTCCCATAGGGTTCAGTGTTAATCAGTGAGACTCCCACAGGGTTCAGTGTTAATCAGTGAGACTCTCACAGGGTTCAGTGTTAATCAGTGAGACTCCCACAGGGTTCAGTGTTAATCAGTGAGACTCCCACAGGGTTCAGCGTTAATCAGTGAGACTCCCACAGGGTTCAGTGTTAATCAGTGAGACTCCCACAAGGTTCAGTGTTAATCAGTGAGACTCCCACAGGGTTCAGTGTTAATCAGTGAGACTCCCATAGGTGTCAGTGTTAATCAGTGAGACTCCCACAGGGTCCATTGTTAATCAGTGAGTGTCCCACATGGTTCAGTGTTAATCAGTGAGACTCCCACAGGGATCAGTGTTAATCAGTGACATTCCCATAGGGTTCAGTGTTAATCAGTGAGACTCCCACAGGGTTCAGTGTTAATCCGTGAGACTCCCACAGGGTTCATAGTTAATCAGTGGGTGTCCCACAGGGTTCAGTGTTAATCAGTGAGACTCCCACAGGGATCAGTGTTAATCAGTGACACTCCCATAGGGTTCAGTGTTAATCAGTGAGACTCCCACAGGGTTCAGTGTTAATCCATGAGACTCCCACAGGGTTCAGTGTTAATCAGTGAGACTCCCACAGGGTTCAGTGTTAATCAGTGAGACTCCCACAGTGTTCAGTGTTAATCAGTGAGACTCCCACAGTGTTCAGTGTTAATCAGTGAGACTCCCTCAGGGTTCAGTGTTAATCACTGAGACTCCCACAGGGCTCAGTGTTAATCAGTGAGACTCCCATAGGGTTCAGTGTTAATCAGTGAGACTCCCACAGGGTTCAGTGTTAATCCATGAGACTCCCACAGGGTTCAGTGTTAATCAGTGAGACTCCCACAGGGTTCAGTCTTAATCAGTGAGACTCCCACAGTGTTCAGTGTTAATCAGTGAGAGTCCCACAGTGTTCAGTGTTAATCAGTGAGACTCCCACAGGGTTCAGTGTTAATCAGTGAGACTCCCACAGGGTTCAGTGTTAATCAGTGAGACTCCCACAAGGTTCAGTGTTAATCAGTGAGACTCCCACCGGGTTCAGTTTTAATCAGTGAGACTCCCATAGGTTTCAGTGTTAATCAATGAGACTCCCACAGGGTTCATTGTTAATCAGTGAGTGTCCCACATGGTTCAGTGTTAATCAGTGAGACTCCCACAGTGTTCAGTGTTAATCAGTGAGACTCCCTCAGGGTTCAGTGTTAATCACTGAGACTCCCACAGGGCTCAGTGTTAATCAGTGAGACTCCCATAGGGTTCAGTGTAAATCAGTGAGACTTCCACAGGGTTCATGTGTTAATCAGTGAGACTCCCATAGGGTTCAGTGTTAATCAATGAGACTCCCATAGGGTTCAGTGTTAATCAGTGAGACTTCCACAGGGTTCAGTGTTATTCAGTGAGACTCCCTCAGGGTTCATGTGTTAATCAGTGAGACTCCCATAGGGTTCAGTGTTAATCAGTGAGACTCCCACAGGGTTCAGTGTTAATCAGTGAGACTCCCACAGGGTTCAGTGTTAATCAGTGAGACTCTCACAGGGTTCAGTGTTAATCAGTGAGACTCCCACAGGGTTCAGTGTTAATCACTGACACTCCCATAGGGTTCAGTGTTAATTAGTGAGACTCCCACAGGGTTCAGTGTTAATCAGTGAGACTCCCACAGGGTTCAGTGTTAATCAGTGAGACTCCCATAGGGTTCAGTGTTAATCAGTGAGACTCCCGCAGGGTTCATTGTTAATCAGTGAGATTCCCACAGGGTTCAGTGTTAATCAGTGAGACTCCCACAGGGTTCAGTGTTAATCAGTGAGACTCCCATAGGGTTCAGTGTTAATCAGTGAGACTCCCGCAGGGTTCATTGTTAATCAGTGAGACTCCCACAGGGTTCAGTGTTAATCAGTGAGACTCTCACAGGGTTCAGTGTTAATCAGTGAGACTCCCACAGGGTTCAGTGTTAATCAGTGAGACTCCCACAGTGTTCGGTGTTAATCAGTGAGACTCCCATAGGGTTCAGTGTTAATCAGTGAGACTCCCATAGGGTTCAGTGTTAATCAGTGAGACTCCCACAGGGTTCAGTGTTAATCAGTGAGACTCTCACAGGGTTCAGTGTTAATCAGTGAGACTCCCACAGGGTTCAGTGTTAATCAATGAGACTCCCACAGGGTTCAGCTTTAATCAGTGAGACTCCCACAGGGTTCAGTGTTAATCAGTGAGACTCCCACAGGGTTCAGTGTTAATCCATGAGACTCCCACAGGGTTCAGTGTTAATCAGTGAGACTCCCACAGGGTTCAGTGTTAATCAGTGAGACTCCCACAGTGTTCAGTGTTAATCAGTGAGACTCCCACAGTGTTCAGTGTTAATCAGTGAGACTCCCTCAGGGTTCAGTGTTAATCACTGAGACTCCCACAGGGCTCAGTGTTAATCAGTGAGACTCCCACAGGGTTCAGTGTTATTCAGTGAGACTCCCTCAGGGTTCATGTGTTAATCAGTGAGACTCCCATAGGGTTCAGTGTTAATCAGTGAGACTCCCACAGGGTTCAGTGTTAATCAGTGAGACTCCCACAGGGTTCACTGTTAATCAGTGAGACTCTCACAGGGTTCAGTGTTAATCAGTGAGACTCCCACAGGGTTCAGTGTTAATCACTGACACTCCCATAGGGTTCAGTGTTAATTAGTGAGACTCCCACAGGGTTCAGTGTTAATCAGTGAGACTCCCACAGGGTTCAGTGTTAATCAGTGAGACTCCCATATGGTTCAGTGTTAATCAGTGAGACTCCCGCAGGGTTCATTGTTAATCAGTGAGATTCCCACAGGGTTCAGTGTTAATCAGTGAGACTCCCACAGGGTTCAGTGTTAATCAGTGAGACTCCCATAGGGTTCAGTGTTAATCAGTGAGACTCCCGCAGGGTTCATTGTTAATCAGTGAGACTCCCACAGGGTTCAGTGTTAATCAGTGAGACTCTCACAGGGTTCAGTGTTAATCAGTGAGACTCCCACAGGGTTCAGTGTTAATCAGTGAGACTCCCACAGTGTTCGGTGTTAATCAGTGAGACTCCCATAGGGTTCAGTGTTAATCAGTGAGACTCCCATAGGGTTCAGTGTTAATCAGTGAGACTCCCACAGGGTTCAGTGTTAATCAGTGAGACTCTCACAGGGTTCAGTGTTAATCAGTGAGACTCCCACAGGGTTCAGTGTTAATCAGTGAGACTCCCACAGGGTTCAGCGTTAATCAGTGAGACTCCCACAGGGTTCGGTGTTAATCAGTGAGACTCCCACAGGGTTCAGTGTTAATCCATGAGACTCCCACAGGGTTCAGTGTTAATCAGTGAGAGTCCCACAGGGTTCAGTGTTAATCAGTGAGACTCCCACAGTGTTCAGTGTTAATCAGTGAGACTCCCACAGTGTTCAGTGTTAATCAGTGAGACTCCCTCAGGGTTCAGTGTTAATCACTGAGACTCCCACAGGGCTCAGTGTTAATCAGTGAGACTCCCATAGGGTTCAGTGTTAATCAGTGAGACTCCCACAGGGTTCAGTTTTAATCCATGAGACTCCCACAGGGTTCAGTGTTAATCAGTGAGACTCCCACAGGGTTCAGTGTTAATCAGTGAGACTCCCACAGTGTTCAGTGTTAATCAGTGAGACTCCCACAGTGTTCAGTGTTAATCAGTGAGACTCCCACAGGGTTCAGTGTTAATCAGTGAGACTCCCACAGGGTTCAGTGTTAATCAGTGAGACTCCCTCAGGGTTCAGTGTTAATCACTGAGACTCCCACAGGGCTCAGTGTTAATCAGTGAGACTCCCATAGGGTTCAGTGTAAATCAGTGAGACTCCCACAGGGTTCATGTGTTAATCAGTGAGACTCCCATAGGGTTCAGTGTTAATCAATGAGACTCCCATAGGGTTCAGTGTTAATCAGTGAGACTTCCACAGGGTTCAGTGTTATTCAGTGAGACTCCCTCAGGGTTCATGTGTTAATCAGTGGGACTCCCATAGGGTTCAGTGTTAATCAGTGAGACTCCCACAGGGTGCAGTGTTAATCAGTGAGCCTCCCACAGGGTTCAGTGTTAATCAGTGAGACTCTCACAGGGTTCAGTGTTAATCAGTGAGACTCCCACAGGGTTCAGTGTTAATCACTGACACTCCCATAGGGTTCAGTGTTAATTAGTGAGACTCCCACAGGGTTCAGTGTTAATCAGTGAGACTCCCACAGGGTTCAGTGTTAATCAGTGAGACTCCCATAGGGTTCAGTGTTAATCAGTGAGACTCCCACAGGGTTCATTGTTAATCAGTGAGATTCCCACAGGGTTCAGTGTTAATCAGTGAGACTCCCACAGGGTTCATGTGTTAATCAGTGAGACTCCATAGGGTTCAGTGTTAATCAGTGAGACTCCCACAGGGTTCAGTGTTAATCAGTGAGACTCCCACAGTGTTCAGTGTTAATCAGTGAGACTCCCACAGTGTTCAGTGTTAATCAGTGAGACTCCCAAAGGGATCAGTGTTAATCAGTGAGACTCCCATAGGGTTCAGTGTTAATCAGTGAGACTCCCACAGGGTTCATTGTTAATCATTGAGACTCCCATAGGGTTCAGTGTTAATCAGTGAGAATCCCCTCAAGTTCAGTGTTAATCAGTGAGACTCCCATAGGGTTCATTGTTAATCAGTGAGGCTCCCATAGGGTTCAGCGTTAATCTGTGAGACTCCCATAGGGTTCAGTGTTAATCAGTGAGACTCCCACAGGGCTCAGTGTTAATCAGTGAGACTCCCATAGGGTTCAGTGTTAATCAGTGAGAATCCCATAGAGTTCAGTGTTAATCAGTGAGACTCCCATGGGTTCATTTTTAATCAGTGAGACTCCCATAGGGTTCAGTGTTAATCAGTGAGACTTCCATAGGGTTCAGTGTTAATCAGTGAGACTCCCACAGGGTTCAGTGTTGATCAGTAAGACTCCCACAGGGTTCAGTTTTAATCAGTGAAACTCCCACAGGGTTCAGGGGTAATCAGTGAGACTCCCACAGGGTTCAGTGTTAATCAGTGAGACTCCCACAAGGTTCAGTGTTAATCAGTGAGACTCCCACAGGGTTCAGTTTTAATCAGTGAGACTCCCATAGGTTTCAGTGTTAATCAATGAGACTCCCACAGGGTTCATTGTTAATCAGTGAGTGTCCCACATGGTTCAGTGTTAATCAGTGAGACTCCCACAGGGATCAGTGTTAATCAGTGTCACTCCCATAGGGTTCAGTGTTAATCAGTGAGATTCCCACAGTGTTCAGTGTTAATCCGTGAGACTCCCACAGGGTTCATAGTTAATCAGTGAGTGTCCCACAGGGTTCAGTGTTAATCAGTGAGACTCCCACAGGGTCAGTGTTAATCAGTGACACTCCCATAGGGTTCAGTGTTAATCAGTGAGACTCCCACATGGTTCAGTGTTAATCCATGAGACTCCCACAGGGTTCAGTGTTAATCAGTGAGACTCCCACAGGGTTCAGTGTTAATCAGTGAGACTCCCACAGTGTTCAGTGTTAATCAGTGAGACTCCCTCAGGGTTCAGTGTTAATCACTGAGACTCCCACAGGGCTCAGTGTTAATCAGTGAGACTCCCATAGGGTTCAGTGTTAATCAGTGAGGCTCCCATAGGATTCAGTGTAAATCAGTGAGACTCCCACAGGGTTCATGTGTTAATCAGTGAGACTCCCATAGGGTTCAGTGTTAATCAATGAGACTCCCATAGGGTTCAATGTTAATCAGTGAGACTCCCACAGGGTTCAGTGTTAATCAGTGAGACTTCCACAGGGTTCAGTGTTAATCAGTGAGACTCCCTCAGGGTTCATGTGTTAATCAGTGAGACTCCCATAGGGTTCAGTGTTAATCAGTGAGACTCCCACAGGGTTCAGTGTTAATCAGTGAGACTCCCACAGGGTTCAGTGTTAATCAGTGAGACTCTCACAGGGTTCAGTGTTAATCAGTGAGACTCCCACAGGGTTCAGTGTTAATCAGTGAGACTCCCACAGTGTTCAGTGTTAATCAGTGAGACTCCCATAGGGTTCAGTGTTAATCAGTGAGACTCCCATAGGGTTCAGTGTTAATCAGTGAGACTCCCACAGGGTTCAGTGTTAATCAGTGAGACTCTCACAGGGTTCAGTGTTAATCAGTGAGACTCCCACAGGGTTCAGTGTTAATCAGTGAGACTCCCACAGGGTTCAGTTTTAATCCGTGAGACTCCCACAGGGTTCATAGTTAATCAGTGAGTGTCCCACAGGGTTCAGTGTTAATCAGTGACACTCCCATAGGGTTCAGTGTTAATCAGTGAGACTCCCACAGGGTTCAGTGTTAATCCGTGAGACTCCCACAGGGTTCAGTGTTAATCAGTGAGACTCCCACAGGGTTCAGTGTTAATCAGTGAGACTCCCACAGGGCTCAGTGTTAATCAGTGAGACTCCCATAGGGTTCAGTGTTAATCAGTGAGAATCCCATAGAGTTCAGTGTTAATCAGTGAGACTCCCATGGGTTCATTTTTAATCAGTGAGACTCCCATAGGGTTCAGTGTTAATCAGTGAGACTCCCATAGGGTTCAGTGTTAATCAGTGAGACTCCCACAGGGTTCAGTGTTAATCAGTAAGACTCCCACAGGGTTCAGTTTTAATCAGTGAAACTCCCACAGGGTTCAGGGGTAATCAGTGAGACTCCCACAGGGTTCAGTGTTAATCAGTGAGACTCCCACAAGGTTCAGTGTTAATCATTGACACTCCCACAAGGTTCAGTGTTAATCAGTGAGACTCCCACAGGGTTCAGTTTTAATCAGTGAGACTCCCATAGGTTTCAGTGTTAATCAATGAGACTCCCACAGGGTTCATTGTTAATCAGTGAGTGTCCCACATGGTTCAGTGTTAATCAGTGACACTCCCATAGGGTTCAGTGTTAATCAGTGAGACTCCCACAGTGTTCAGTGTTAATCCGTGAGACTCCCACAGGGTTCATAGTTAATCAGTGAGTGTCCCACAGGGTTCCGTGTTAATCAGTGAGACTCCCACAGGGTCAGTGTTAATCAGTGACACTCCCATAGGGTTCAGTGTTAATCAGTGAGACTCCCACAGGGTTCAGTGTTAATCAGTGAGACTCCCACAGGGTTCAGTGTTAATCATTGAGACTCCCATAGGGTTCAGTGTTAATCAGTGAGAATCCCCTCAAGTTCAGTGTTAATCAGTGAGACTCCCATAGGGTTCATTGTTAATCAGTGAGGCTCCCATAGGGTTCAGCGTTAATCTGTGAGACTCCCATAGGGTTCAGTGTTAATCAGTGAGACTCCCACAGGGTTCAGTGTTAATCAGTGAGACTCCCACAGGGTTCAGTTTTAATCCGTGAGACTCCCACAGGGTTCATAGTTAATCAGTGAGTGTCCCACAGGGTTCAGTGTTAATCAGTGACACTCCCATAGGGTTCAGTGTTAATCAGTGAGACTCCCATAGGGTTCAGTGTTAATCAATGAGACTCCCATAGGGTTCAATGTTAATCAGTGAGACTCCCACAGGGTTCATGTGTTAATCAGTGAGACTCCCATAGGGTTCAGTGTTAATCAATGAGACTCCCATAGGGTTCAATGTTAATCAGTGAGACTCCCACAGGGTTCAGTGTTAATCAGTGAGACTTCCACAGGGTTCAGTGTTAATCAGTGAGACTCCCTCAGGGTTCATGTGTTAATCAGTGAGACTCCCATAGGGTTCAGTGTTAATCAGTGAGACTCCCACAGGGTTCAGTGTTAATCAGTGAGACTCCCACAGGGTTCAGTGTTAATCAGTGAGACTCTCACAGGGTTCAGTGTTAATCAGTGAGACTCCCACAGGGTTCAGTGTTAATCAGTGAGACTCCCACAGTGTTCAGTGTTAATCAGTGAGACTCCCATAGGGTTCAGTGTTAATCAGTGAGACTCCCATAGGGTTCAGTGTTAATCAGTGAGACTCCCACAGGGTTCAGTGTTAATCAGTGAGACTCTCACAGGGTTCAGTGTTAATCAGTGAGACTCCCACAGGGTTCAGTGTTAATCAGTGAGACTCCCACAGGGTTCAGTTTTAATCCGTGAGACTCCCACAGGGTTCATAGTTAATCAGTGAGTGTCCCACAGGGTTCAGTGTTAATCAGTGACACTCCCATAGGGTTCAGTGTTAATCAGTGAGACTCCCACAGGGTTCAGTGTTAATCCGTGAGACTCCCACAGGGTTCAGTGTTAATCAGTGAGACTCCCACAGGGTTCAGTGTTAATCAGTGAGACTCCCACAGGGCTCAGTGTTAATCAGTGAGACTCCCATAGGGTTCAGTGTTAATCAGTGAGAATCCCATAGAGTTCAGTGTTAATCAGTGAGACTCCCATGGGTTCATTTTTAATCAGTGAGACTCCCATAGGGTTCAGTGTTAATCAGTGAGACTCCCATAGGGTTCAGTGTTAATCAGTGAGACTCCCACAGGGTTCAGTGTTAATCAGTAAGACTCCCACAGGGTTCAGTTTTAATCAGTGAAACTCCCACAGGGTTCAGGGGTAATCAGTGAGACTCCCACAGGGTTCAGTGTTAATCAGTGAGACTCCCACAAGGTTCAGTGTTAATCATTGACACTCCCACAAGGTTCAGTGTTAATCAGTGAGACTCCCACAGGGTTCAGTTTTAATCAGTGAGACTCCCATAGGTTTCAGTGTTAATCAATGAGACTCCCACAGGGTTCATTGTTAATCAGTGAGTGTCCCACATGGTTCAGTGTTAATCAGTGACACTCCCATAGGGTTCAGTGTTAATCAGTGAGACTCCCACAGTGTTCAGTGTTAATCCGTGAGACTCCCACAGGGTTCATAGTTAATCAGTGAGTGTCCCACAGGGTTCCGTGTTAATCAGTGAGACTCCCACAGGGTCAGTGTTAATCAGTGACACTCCCATAGGGTTCAGTGTTAATCAGTGAGACTCCCACAGGGTTCAGTGTTAATCAGTGAGACTCCCACAGGGTTCAGTGTTAATCATTGAGACTCCCATAGGGTTCAGTGTTAATCAGTGAGAATCCCCTCAAGTTCAGTGTTAATCAGTGAGACTCCCATAGGGTTCATTGTTAATCAGTGAGGCTCCCATAGGGTTCAGCGTTAATCTGTGAGACTCCCATAGGGTTCAGTGTTAATCAGTGAGACTCCCACAGGGTTCAGTGTTAATCAGTGAGACTCCCACAGGGTTCAGTTTTAATCCGTGAGACTCCCACAGGGTTCATAGTTAATCAGTGAGTGTCCCACAGGGTTCAGTGTTAATCAGTGACACTCCCATAGGGTTCAGTGTTAATCAGTGAGACTCCCATAGGGTTCAGTGTTAATCAATGAGACTCCCATAGGGTTCAATGTTAATCAGTGAGACTCCCACAGGGTTCAGTGTTAATCAGTGAGACTTCCACAGGGTTCAGTGTTAATCAGTGAGACTCCCTCAGGGTTCATGTGTTAATCAGTGAGACTCCCATAGTGTTCAGTGTTAATCAGTGAGACTCCCACAGGGTTCAGTGTTAATCAGTGAGACTCTCACAGGGTTCAGTGTTAATCAGTGAGACTCCCACAGGGTTCAGTGTTAATCAGTGAGACTCCCACACTGTTCGGTGTTAATCAGTGAGACTCCCATAGGGTTCAGTGTTAATCAGTGAGACTCCCATAGGGTTCAGTGTTAATCAGTGAGACTCTCACAGGGTTCAGTGTTAATCAGTGAGACTCCCACAGGGTTCAGTGTTAATCAGTGAGACTCCCACAGGGTTCATAGTTAATCAGTGAGTGTCCCACAGGGTTCCGTGTTAATCAGTGAGACTCCCACAGGGTCAGTGTTAATCAGTGACACTCCCATAGGGTTCAGTGTTAATCAGTGAGACTCCCACAGGGTTCAGTGTTAATCAGTGAGACTCCCACAGGGTTCAGTGTTAATCATTGAGACTCCCATAGGGTTCAGTGTTAATCAGTGAGAATCCCCTCAAGTTCAGTGTTAATCAGTGAGACTCCCATAGGGTTCATTGTTAATCAGTGAGGCTCCCATAGTTTTCAGCGTTAATCTGTGAGACTCCCATAGGGTTCAGTGTTAATCAGTGAGACTCCCACAGGGTTCAGTGTTAATCAGTGAGACTCCCACAGGGTTCAGTTTTAATCCGTGAGACTCCCACAGGGTTCATAGTTAATCAGTGAGTGTCCCACAGGGTTCAGTGTTAATCAGTGACACTCCCATAGGGTTCAGTGTTAATCAGTGAGACTCCCATAGGGTTCAGTGTTAATCAATGAGACTCCCATAGGGTTCAATGTTAATCAGTGAGACTCCCACAGGGTTCAGTGTTAATCAGTGAGACTTCCACAGGGTTCAGTGTTAATCAGTGAGACTCCCTCAGGGTTCATGTGTTAATCAGTGAGACTCCCATAGTGGTCAGTGTTAATCAGTGAGACTCCCACAGGGTTCAGTGTTAATCAGTGAGACTCTCACAGGGTTCAGTGTTAATCAGTGAGACTCCCACAGGGTTCAGTGTTAATCAGTGAGACTCCCACACTGTTCGGTGTTAATCAGTGAGACTCCCATAGGGTTCAGTGTTAATCAGTGAGACTCCCATAGGGTTCAGTGTTAATCAGTGAGACTCTCACAGGGTTCAGTGTTAATCAGTGAGACTCCCACAGGGTTCAGTGTTAATCAGTGAGACTCCCACAGGGTTCAGCGTTAATCAGTGAGACTCCCACAGGGTTCAGTGTTAATCAGTGAGACTCCCACAAGGTTCAGTGTTAATCAGTGAGACTCCCACAGGGTTCAGTGTTAATCAGCGAGACTCCCATAGGTTTCAGTGTTAATTAGTGAGACTCCCACAGGGTTCATTGTTAATCAGTGAGTGTCCCAAATGGTTCAGTGTTAATCAGTGAGACTCCCACAGGGATCAGTGTTAATCAGTGACATTCCCATAGGGTTCAGTGTTAATCAGTGAGACTCCCACAGGGTTCAGTGTTAATCCGTGAGACTCCCACAGGGTTCATAGTTAATCAGTGAGTGTCCCACAGGGTTCAGTGTTAATCAGTGAGACTCCCACAGGGATCAGTGTTAATCAGTGACACTCCCATATGGTTCAGTGTTAATCAGTGAGACTCCCACAGGGTTCAGTGTTAATCAGTGAGACTCCCACAGTGTTCAGTGTTAATCAGTGAGACTCCCACAGTGTTCAGTGTTAATCAGTGAGACTCCCTCAGGGTTCAGTGTTAATCACTGAGACTCCCACAGGGCTCAGTGTTAATCAGTGAGACTCCCATAGGGTTCAGTGTTAATCAGTGAGACTCCCACAGGGTTCAGTGTTAATCCATGAGACTCCCACAGGGTTCAGTGTTAATCAGTGAGACTCCCACAGGGTTCAGTGTTAATCAGTGAGACTCCCACAGTGTTCAGTGTTAATCAGTGAGACTCCCACAGTGTTCAGTGTTAATCAGTGAGACTCCCACAGGGTTCAGTGTTAATCAGTGAGACTCCCACAGGGTTCAGTGTTAATCAGTGAGACTCCCTCAGGGTTCAGTGTTAATCACTGAGACTCCCACAGGGCTCAGTGTTAATCAGTGAGACTTCCACAGGGTTCAGTGTTATTCAGTGAGACTCCCTCAGGGTTCATGTGTTAATCAGTGAGACTCCCATAGGGTTCAGTGTTAATCAGTGAGACTCCCACAGGGTTCAGTGTTAATCAGTGAGACTCCCACAGGGTTCAGTGTTAATCAGTGAGACTCTCACAGGGTTCAGTGTTAATCAGTGAGACTCCCACAGGGTTCAGTGTTAATCACTGACACTCCCATAGGGTTCAGTGTTAATTAGTGAGACTCCCACAGGGTTCAGTGTTAATCAGTGAGACTCCCACAGGGTTCAGTGTTAATCAGTGAGACTCCCATAGGATTCAGTGTTAATCAGAGAGACTCCCACAGGGTTCATTGTTAATCAGTGAGATTCCCACAGGGTTCAGTGTTAATCAGTGAGACTCCCACAGAGTTCATGTGTTAATCAGTGAGACTCCCATAGGGTTCAGTGTTAATCAGTGAGACTCCCACAGGGTTCAGTGTTAATCAGTGAGACTCCCACAGTGTTCAGTGTTAATCAGTGAGACTCCCACAGTGTTCAGTGTTAATCAGTGAGACTCCCAAAGGGATCAGTGTTAATCAGTGAGACTCCCATAGGGTTCAGTGTTAATCAGTGAGACTCCCACAGGGTTCAGTGTTAATCATTGAGACTCCGATAGGGTTCAGTGTTAATCAGTGAGAATCCCCTCAAGTTCAGTGTTAATCAGTGAGACTCCCATAGGGTTCATTGTTAATCAGTGAGGCTCCCATAGGGTTCAGCGTTAATCTGTGAGACTCCCATAGGGTTCAGTGTTAATCAGTGAGACTCCCACAGGGTTCAGTGTTAATCCGTGAGACTCCCACAGGGTTCAGTGTTAATCAGTGAGACTCCCACAGGGTTCAGTGTTAATCAGTGAGACTCCCACAGGGCTCAGTGTTAATCAGTGAGACTCCCATAGGGTTCAGTGTTAATCAGTGAGAATCCCATAGAGTTCAGTGTTAATCAGTGAGACTCCCATAGGGTTCAGTGTTAATCAGTGAGACTCCCACAGGGTTCAGTGTTAATCATTGAGACTCCCATAGGGTTCAGTGTTAATCAGTGAGAATCCCCTCAAGTTCAGATTTAATCAGTGAGACTCCCATAGGTTTCAGTGTTAATCAATGAGACTCCCACAGGGTTCATTGTTAATCAGTGAGTGTCCCACATGGTTCAGTGTTAATCAGTGACACTCCCATAGGGTTCAGTGTTAATCAGTGAGACTCCCACAGTGTTCAGTGTTAATCCGTGAGACTCCCACAGGGTTCATAGTTAATCAGTGAGTGTCCCACAGGGTTCCGTGTTAATCAGTGAGACTCCCACAGGGTCAGTGTTAATCAGTGACACTCCCATAGGGTTCAGTGTTAATCAGTGAGACTCCCACAGGGTTCAGTGTTAATCAGTGAGACTCCCACAGGGTTCAGTGTTAATCATTGAGACTCCCATAGGGTTCAGTGTTAATCAGTGAGAATCCCCTCAAGTTCAGTGTTAATCAGTGAGACTCCCATAGGGTTCATTGTTAATCAGTGAGGCTCCCATAGGGTTCAGCGTTAATCTGTGAGACTCCCATAGGGTTCAGTGTTAATCAGTGAGACTCCCACAGGGTTCAGTGTTAATCAGTGAGACTCCCACAGGGTTCAGTTTTAATCCGTGAGACTCCCACAGGGTTCATAGTTAATCAGTGAGTGTCCCACAGGGTTCAGTGTTAATCAGTGAGACTCCCACAGTGTTCAGTGTTAATCAGTGAGACTCCCTCAGGGTTCAGTGTTAATCAGTGAGACTCCCACAGGGTTCAGTGTTAATCATTGAGACTCCCATAGGGTTCAGTGTTAATCAGTGAGAATCCCCTCAAGTTCAGTTTTAATCAGTGAGACTCCCATAGGTTTCAGTGTTAATCAATGAGACTCCCACAGGGTTCATTGTTAATCAGTGAGTGTCCCACATGGTTCAGTGTTAATCAGTGACACTCCCATAGGGTTCAGTGTTAATCAGTGAGACTCCCACAGTGTTCAGTGTTAATCCGTGAGACTCCCACAGGGTTCATAGTTAATCAGTGAGTGTCCCACAGGGTTCCGTGTTAATCAGTGAGACTCCCACAGTGTTCAGTGTTAATCAGTGAGACTCCCTCAGGGTTCATGTGTTAATCAGTGAGACTCCCATAGGGTTCAGTGTTAATCAGTGAGACTCCCACAGGGTTCACTTTACATCAGTGAGACTCCCATAGGTTTCAGTGTTAATCAATGAGACTCCCACAGGGTTCATTGTTAATCAGTGAGTGTCCCACATGGTTCAGTGTTAATCAGTGACACTCCCATAGGGTTCAGTGTTAATCAGTGAGACTCCCACAGTGTTCAGTGTTAATCCGTGAGACTCCCACAGGGTTCATAGTTAATCAGTGAGTGTCCCACAGGGTTCCGTGTTAATCAGTGAGACTCCCACAGGGTCAGTGTTAATCAGTGACACTCCCATAGGGTTCAGTGTTAATCAGTGAGACTCCCACAGGGTTCAGTGTTAATCAGTGAGACTCCCACAGGGTTCAGTGTTAATCATTGAGACTCCCATAGGGTTCAGTGTTAATCAGTGAGAATCCCCTCAAGTTCAGTGTTAATCAGTGAGACTCCCATAGGGTTCATTGTTAATCAGTGAGGCTCCCATAGGGTTCAGCGTTAATCTGTGAGACTCCCATAGGGTTCAGTGTTAATCAGTGAGACTCCCACAGGGTTCAGTGTTAATCAGTGAGACTCCCACAGGGTTCAGTTTTAATCCGTGAGACTCCCACAGGGTTCATAGTTAATCAGTGAGTGTCCCACAGGGTTCAGTGTTAATCAGTGACACTCCCATAGGGTTCAGTGTTAATCAGTGAGACTCCCATAGGGTTCAGTGTTAATCAATGAGACTCCCATAGGGTTCAATGTTAATCAGTGAGACTCCCACAGGGTTCAGTGTTAATCAGTGAGACTTCCACAGGGTTCAGTGTTAATCAGTGAGACTCCCTCAGGGTTCATGTGTTAATCAGTGAGACTCCCATAGTGTTCAGTGTTAATCAGTGAGACTCCCACAGGGTTCAGTGTTAATCAGTGAGACTCTCACAGGGTTCAGTGTTAATCAGTGAGACTCCCACAGGGTTCAGTGTTAATCAGTGAGACTCCCACAGTGTTCGGTGTTAATCAGTGAGACTCCCATAGGGTTCAGTGTTACTCAGTGAGACTCCCATAGGGTTCAGTGTTAATCAGTGAGACTCCCACAGGGTTCAGTGTTAATCAGTGAGACTCTCACAGGGTTCAGTGTTAATCAGTGAGACTCCCACAGGGTTCAGTGTTAATCAGTGAGACTCCCACAGGGTTCAGCGTTAATCAGTGAGACTCCCACAGGGTTCAGTGTTAATCAGTGAGACTCCCACAAGGTTCAGTGTTAATCAGTGAGACTCCCACAGGGTTCAGTGTTAATCAGCGAGACTCCAATAGGTTTCAGTGTTAATTAGTGAGACTCCCACAGGGTTCATTGTTAATCAGTGAGTGTCCCACATGGTTCAGTGTTAATCAGTGAGACTCCCACAGGGATCAGTGTTAATCAATGACATTCCCATAGGGTTCAGTGTTAATCAGTGAGACTCCCACAGGGTTCAGTGTTAATCCGTGAGACTCCCACAGGGTTCATAGTTAATCAGTGAGTGTCCCACAGGGTTCTGTGTTAATCAGTGAGACTCCCACAGGGATCAGTGTTAATCAGTGAGTGTCCCACAGGGTTCTGTGTTAATCAGTGAGACTCCCACAGGGATCAGTGTTAATCAGTGACACTCCCACAGTGTTCAGTGTTAATCAGTGAGACTCCCACAGTGTTCAGTGTTAATCAGTGAGACTCCCTCAGGGTTCAGTGTTAATCACTGAGACTCCCACAGGGTTCAGTGTTAATCATTGAGACTCCCATAGGGTTCAGTGTTAATCAGTGAGAATCCCCTCAAGTTCAGTTTTAATCAGTGAGACTCCCATAGGTTTCAGTGTTAATCAATGAGACTCCCACAGGGTTCATTGTTAATCAGTGAGTGTCCCACATGGTTCAGTGTTAATCAGTGACACTCCCATAGGGTTCAGTGTTAATCAGTGAGACTCCCACAGTGTTCAGTGTTAATCCGTGAGACTCCCACAGGGTTCATAGTTAATCAGTGAGTGTCCCACAGGCTTCCGTGTTAATCAGTGAGACTCCCACAGGGTCAGTGTTAATCAGTGACACTCCCATAGGGTTCAGTGTTAATCAGTGAGACTCCCACAGGGTTCAGTGTTAATCAGTGAGACTCCCACAGGGTTCAGTGTTAATCATTGAGACTCCCACAGTGTTCGGTGTTAATCAGTGAGACTCCCATAGGGTTCAGTGTTAATCAGTGAGACTCCCATAGGGTTCAGTGTTAATCAGTGAGACTCCCACAGGGTTCAGTGTTAATCAGTGAGACTCTCACAGGGTTCAGTGTTAATCAGTGAGACTCCCACAGGGTTCAGTGTTAATCAGTGAGACTCCCACAGGGTTCAGCGTTAATCAGTGAGACTCCCACAGGGTTCAGTGTTAATCAGTGAGACTCCCACAAGGTTCAGTGTTAATCAGTGAGACTCCCACAGGGTTCAGTGTTAATCAGCGAGACTCCCATAGGTTTCAGTGTTAATTAGTGAGACTCCCACAGGGTTCATTGTTAATCAGTGAGTGTCCCACATGGTTCAGTGTTAATCAGTGAGACTCCCACAGGGATCAGTGTTAATCAGTGACATTCCCATAGGGTTCAGTGTTAATCAATGAGACTCCCACAGGGTTCATTGTTAATCAGTGAGTGTCCCACATGGTTCAGTGTTAATCAGTGACACTCCCATAGGGTTCAGTGTTAATCAGTGAGACTCCCACAGTGTTCAGTGTTAATCCGTGAGACTCCCACAGGGTTCATAGTTAATCAGTGAGTGTCCCACAGGGTTCCGTGTTAATCAGTGAGACTCCCACAGGGTCAGTGTTAATCAGTGACACTCCCATAGGGTTCAGTGTTAATCAGTGAGACTCCCACAGGGTTCAGTGTTAATCAGTGAGACTCCCACAGGGTTCAGTGTTAATCATTGAGACTCCCATAGGGTTCAGTGTTAATCAGTGAGAATCCCCTCAAGTTCAGTGTTAATCAGTGAGACTCCCATAGGGTTCATTGTTAATCAGTGAGGCTCCCATAGGGTTCAGCGTTAATCTGTGAGACTCCCATAGGGTTCAGTGTTAATCAGTGAGACTCCCACAGGGTTCAGTGTTAATCAGTGAGACTCCCACAGGGTTCAGTTTTAATCCGTGAGACTCCCACAGGGTTCATAGTTAATCAGTGAGTGTCCCACAGGGTTCAGTGTTAATCAGTGACACTCCCATAGGGTTCAGTGTTAATCAGTGAGACTCCCATAGGGTTCAGTGTTAATCAATGAGACTCCCATAGGGTTCAATGTTAATCAGTGAGACTCCCACAGGGTTCAGTGTTAATCAGTGAGACTTCCACAGGGTTCAGTGTTAATCAGTGAGACTCCCTCAGGGTTCATGTGTTAATCAGTGAGACTCCCATAGTGTTCATTGTTAATCAGTGAGACTCCCACAGGGTTCAGTGTTAATCAGTGAGACTCTCACAGGGTTCAGTGTTAATCAGTGAGACTCCCACAGTGTTCAGTGTTAATCCGTGAGACTCCCACAGGGTTCATAGTTAATCAGTGAGTGTCCCACAGGGTTCCGTGTTAATCAGTGAGACTCCCACAGGGTCAGTGTTAATCAGTGACACTCCCATAGGGTTCAGTGTTAATCAGTGAGACTCCCACAGGGTTCAGTGTTAATCAGTGAGACTCCCACAGGGTTCAGTGTTAATCATTGAGACTCCCACAGTGTTCGGTGTTAATCAGTGAGACTCCCATAGGGTTCAGTGTTAATCAGTGAGACTCCCATAGGGTTCAGTGTTAATCAGTGAGACTCCCACAGGGTTCAGTGTTAATCAGTGAGACTCTCACAGGGTTCAGTGTTAATCAGTGAGACTCCCACAGGGTTCAGTGTTAATCAGTGAGACTCCCACAGGGTTCAGCGTTAATCAGTGAGACTCCCACAGGGTTCAGTGTTAATCAGTGAGACTCCCACAAGGTTCAGTGTTAATCAGTGAGACTCCCACAGGGTTCAGTGTTAATCAGCGAGACTCCCATAGGTTTCAGTGTTAATTAGTGAGACTCCCACAGGGTTCATTGTTAATCAGTGAGTGTCCCACATGGTTCAGTGTTAATCAGTGAGACTTCCACAGGGTTCAGTTTTAATCAGTGAGACTCCCATAGGTTTCAGTGTTAATCAATGAGACTCCCACAGGGTTCATTGTTAATCAGTGAGTGTCCCACATGGTTCAGTGTTAATCAGTGACACTCCCATAGGGTTCAGTGTTAATCAGTGAGACTCCCACAGTGTTCAGTGTTAATCCGTGAGACTCCCACAGGGTTCATAGTTAATCAGTGAGTGTCCCACAGGGTTCCGTGTTAATCATTGAGACTCCCACAGGGTCAGTGTTAATCAGTGACACTCCCATAGGGTTCAGTGTTAATCAGTGAGACTCCCACAGGGTTCAGTGTTAATCAGTGAGACTCCCACAGGGTTCAGTGTTAATCATTGAGACTCCCACAGTGTTCGGTGTTAATCAGTGAGACTCCCATAGGGTTCAGTGTTAATCAGTGAGACTCCCATAGGGTTCAGTGTTAATCAGTGAGACTCCCACAGGGTTCAGTGTTAATCAGTGAGACTCTCACAGTGTTCAGTGTTAATCAGTGAGACTCCCACAGGGTTCAGTGTTAATCAGTGAGACTCCCACAGGGTTCAGCGTTAATCAGTGAGACTCCCACAGGGTTCAGTGTTAATCAGTGAGACTCCCACAAGGTTCAGTGTTAATCAGTGAGACTCCCACAGGGTTCAGTGTTAATCAGCGAGACTCCCATAGGTTTCAGTGTTAATTAGTGAGACTCCCACAGGGTTCATTGTTAATCAGTGAGTGTCCCACATGGTTCAGTGTTAATCAGTGAGACTCCCACAGGGATCAGTGTTAATCAGTGACATTCCCATAGGGTTCAGTGTTAATCAATGAGACTCCCACAGGGTTCATTGTTAATCAGTGAGTGTCCCACATGGTTCAGTGTTAATCAGTGACACTCCCATAGGGTTCAGTGTTAATCAGTGAGACTCCCACAGTGTTCAGTGTTAATCCGTGAGACTCCCACAGGGTTCATAGTTAATCAGTGAGTGTCCCACAGGGTTCCGTGTTAATCAGTGAGACTCCCACAGGGTCAGTGTTAATCAGTGACACTCCCATAGGGTTCAGTGTTAATCAGTGAGACTCCCACAGGGTTCAGTGTTAATCAGTGAGACTCCCACAGGGTTCAGTGTTAATCATTGAGACTCCCATAGGGTTCAGTGTTAATCAGTGAGAATCCCCTCAAGTTCAGTGTTAATCAGTGAGACTCCCATAGGGTTCATTGTTAATCAGTGAGGCTCCCATAGGGTTCAGCGTTAATCTGTGAGACTCCCATAGGGTTCAGTGTTAATCAGTGAGACTCCCAAAGGGTTCAGTGTTAATCAGTGAGACTCCCACAGGGTTCAGTTTTAATCCGTGAGACTCCCACAGGGTTCATAGTTAATCAGTGAGTGTCCCACAGGGTTCAGTGTTAATCAGTGACACTCCCATAGGGTTCAGTGTTAATCAGTGAGACTCCCATAGGGTTCAGTGTTAATCAATGAGACTCCCATAGGGTTCAATGTTAATCAGTGAGACTCCCACAGGGTTCAGTGTTAATCAGTGAGACTTCCACAGGGTTCAGTGTTAATCAGTGAGACTCCCTCAGGGTTCATGTGTTAATCAGTGAGACTCCCATAGTGTTCATTGTTAATCAGTGAGACTCCCACAGGGTTCAGTGTTAATCAGTGAGACTCTCACAGGGTTCAGTGTTAATCAGTGAGACTCCCACAGTGTTCAGTGTTAATCCGTGAGACTCCCACAGGGTTCATAGTTAATCAGTGAGTGTCCCACAGGGTTCCGTGTTAATCAGTGAGACTCCCACAGGGTCAGTGTTAATCAGTGACACTCCCATAGGGTTCAATGTTAATCAGTGAGACTCCCACAGGGTTCAGTGTTAATCAGTGAGACTCCCACAGGGTTCAGTGTTAATCATTGAGACTCCCATAGGGTTCAGTGTTAATCAGTGAGAATCCCCTCAAGTTCAGTGTTAATCAGTGAGACTCCCATAGGGTTCATTGTTAATCAGTGAGGCTCCCATAGGGTTCAGCGTTAATCTGTGAGACTCCCATAGGGTTCAGTGTTAATCAGTGAGACTCCCACAGGGTTCAGTGTTAATCAGTGAGACTCCCACAGGGTTCAGTTTTAATCCGTGAGACTCCAACAGGGTTCATAGTTAATCAGTGAGTGTCCCACAGGGTTCAGTGTTAATCAGTGACACTCCCATAGGGTTCAGTGTTAATCAGTGAGACTCCCATAGGGTTCAGTGTTAATCAATGAGACTCCCATAGGGTTCAATGTTAATCAGTGAGACTCCCACAGGGTTCAGTGTTAATCAGTGAGACTTCCACAGGGTTCAGTGTTAATCAGTGAGACTCCCTCAGGGTTCATGTGTTAATCAGTGAGACTCCCATAGTGTTCATTGTTAATCAGTGAGACTCCCACAGGGTTCAGTGTTAATCAGTGAGACTCTCACAGGGTTCAGTGTTAATCAGTGAGACTCCCACAGGGTTCAGTGTTAATCAGTGAGACTCCCACAGTGTTCGGTGTTAATCAGTGAGACTCCCATAGGGTTCAGTGTTAATCAGTGAGACTCCCATAGGGTTCAGTGTTAATCAGTGAGACTCCCACAGGGTTCAGTGTTAATCAGTGAGACTCTCACAGGGTTCAGTTTTAATCAGTGAGACTCCCACAGGGTTCAGTGTTAATCAGTGAGACTCCCACAGGGTTCAGCGTTAATCAGTGAGACTCCCACAGGGTTCAGTGTTAATCAGTGAGACTCCCACAAGGTTCATTGTTAATCAGTGAGACTCCCACAGGGTTCAGTGTTAATCAGCGAGACTCCCATAGGTTTCAGTGTTAATTAGTGAGACTCCCACAGGGTTCATTGTTAATCAGTGAGTGTCCCACATGGTTCAGTGTTAATCAGTGAGACTCCCACAGGGATCAGTGTTAATCAGTGACATTCCCATAGGGTTCATTGTTAATCAGTGAGACTCCCACAGGGTTCAGTGTTAATCCGTGAGACTCCCACAGGGTTCATAGTTAATCAGTGAGTGTCCCACAGGGTTCAGTGTTAATCAGTGAGACTCCCACAGGGATCAGTGTTAATCAGTGACACTCCCATAGGGTTCAGTGTTAATAAGTGAGACTCCCACAGGGTTCAGTGTTAATCCATGAGACTCCCACAGGGTTCAGTGTTAATCAGTGAGACTCCCACAGGGTTCAGTGTTAATCAGTGAGACTCCCACAGTGTTCAGTGTTAATCAGTGAGACTCCCACAGTGTTCAGTGTTAATCAGTGAGACTCCCTCAGGGTTCAGTGTCAATCACTGAGACTCCCACAGGGCTCAGTGTTAATCAGTGAGACTCCCATAGGGTTCAGTGTTAATCAGTGAGACTCCCACAGGGTTCAGTGTTAATCCATGAGACTCCCACAGGGTTCAGTGTTAATCAGTGAGACTCCCACAGGGTTCAGTGTTAATCAGTGAGACTCCCACAGTGTTCAGTGTTAATCAGTGAGACTCCCACAGTGTTCAGTGTTAATCAGTGAGACTCCCACAGGGTTCAGTGTTAATCAGTGAGACTCCCACAGGGTTCAGTGTTAATCAGTGAGACTCCCTCAGGGTTCAGTGTTAATCACTGAGACTCCCACAGGGCTCAGTGTTAATCAGTGAGACTTCCACAGGGTTCAGTGTTATTCAGTGAGACTCCCTCAGGGTTCATGTGTTAATCAGTGAGACTCCCATAGGGTTCAGTGTTAATCAGTGAGACTCCCACAGGGTTCAGTTTTAATCAGTGAGACTCCCATAGGTTTCAGTGTTAATCAATGAGACTCCCACAGGGTTCATTGTTAATCAGTGAGTGTCCCACATGGTTCAGTGTTAATCAGTGACACTCCCATAGGGTTCAGTGTTAATCAGTGAGACTCCCACAGTGTTCAGTGTTAATCCGTGAGACTCCCACAGGGTTCATAGTTAATCAGTGAGTGTCCCACAGGGTTCCGTGTTAATCAGTGAGACTCCTACAGGGTCAGTGTTAATCAGTGACACTCCCATAGGGTTCAGTGTTAATCAGTGAGACTCCCACAGGGTTCAGTGTTAATCAGTGAGACTCCCACAGGGTTCAGTGTTAATCATTGAGACTCCCATAGGGTTCAGTGTTAATCAGTGAGAATCCCCTCAAGTTCAGTGTTAATCAGTGAGACTCCCATAGGGTTCATTGTTAATCAGTGAGGCTCCCATAGGGTTCAGCGTTAATCTGTGAGACTCCCATAGGGTTCAGTGTTAATCAGTGAGACTCCCACAGGGTTCAGTGTTAATCAGTGAGACTCCCACAGGGTTCAGTTTTAATCCGTGAGACTCCCACAGGGTTCATAGTTAATCAGTGAGTGTCCCACAGGGTTCAGTGTTAATCAGTGACACTCCCATAGGGTTCAGTGTTAATCAGTGAGACTCCCATAGGGTTCAGTGTTAATCAATGAGACTCCCATAGGGTTCAATGTTAATCAGTGAGACTCCCACAGGGTTCAGTGTTAATCAGTGAGACTTCCACAGGGTTCAGTGTTAATCAGTGAGACTCCCATAGTGTTCAGTGTTAATCAGTGAGACTCCCACAGGGTTCAGTGTTAATCAGTGAGACTCCCACAGGGTTCAGTGTTAATCAGTGAGACTCTCACAGGGTTCAGTGTTAATCCGTGAGACTCCCACAGGGTTCAGTGTTAATCAGTGAGACTCCCACAGGGTTCAGTGTTAATCAGTGAGACTCCCACAGGGCTCAGTGTTAATCAGTGAGACTCCCATAGGGTTCAGTGTTAATCAGTGAGAATCCCATAGAGTTCAGTGTTAATCAGTGAGACTCCCATGGGTTCATTTTTAATCAGTGAGACTCCCATAGGGTTCAGTGTTAATCAGTGAGACTCCCATAGGGTTCAGTGTTAATCAGTGAGACTCCCACAGGGTTCAGTGTTAATCAGTAAGACTCCCACAGGGTTCAGTTTTAATCAGTGAAACTCCCACAGGGTTCAGGGGTAATCAGTGAGACTCCCACAGGGTTCAGTGTTAATCAGTGAGACTCCCATAGGGTTCAGTGTTAATCAGTGAGACTTCCACAGGGTTCAGTGTTAATCAGTGAGACTCCCTCAGGGTTCATGTGTTAATCAGCGAGACTCCCATAGGGTTCAGTGTTAATCAGTGAGACTCCCACAGGGTTCAGTGTTAATCAGTGAGACTCCCATAGGGTTCAGTGTTAATCAGTGAGACTTCCACAGGGTTCAGTGTTAATCAGTGAGACTCCCTCAGGGTTCATGTGTTAATCAGCGAGACTCCCATAGGGTTCAGTGTTAATCAGTGAGACTCCCATAGGGTTCAGTGTTAATCAGTGAGAATCCCCTCAAGTTCAGTGTTAATCAGTGAGACTCCCATAGGGTTCATTGTTAATCAGTGAGGCTCCCATAGGGTTCAGCGTTAATCTGTGAGACTCCCATAGGGTTCAGTGTTAATCATTGAGACTCCCATAGGGTTCAGTGTTAATCAGTGAGAATCCCCTCAAGTTCAGTGTTAATCAGTGAGACTCCCATAGGGTTCATTGTTAATCAGTGAGGCTCCCATAGGGTTCAGCGTTAATCTGTGAGACTCCCATAGGGTTCAGTGTTAATCAGTGAGACTCCCACAGGGTTCAGTTTTAATCAGTGAGACTCCCATAGGTTTCAGTGTTAATCAATGAGACTCCCACAGGGTTCATTGTTAATCAGTGAGTGTCCCACATGGTTCAGTGTTAATCAGTGACACTCCCATAGGGTTCAGTGTTAATCAGTGAGACTCCCACAGTGTTCAGTGTTAATCCGTGAGACTCCCACAGGGTTCATAGTTAATCAGTGAGTGTCCCACAGGGTTCCGTGTTAATCAGTGAGACTCCTACAGGGTCAGTGTTAATCAGTGACACTCCCATAGGGTTCAGTGTTAATCAGTGAGACTCCCACAGGGTTCAGTGTTAATCAGTGAGACTCCCACAGGGTTCAGTGTTAATCATTGAGACTCCCATAGGGTTCAGTGTTAATCAGTGAGAATCCCCTCAAGTTCAGTGTTAATCAGTGAGACTCCCATAGGGTTCATTGTTAATCAGTGAGGCTCCCATAGGGTTCAGCGTTAATCTATGAGACTCCCATAGGGTTCAGTGTTAATCAGTGAGACTCCCACAGGGTTCAGTGTTAATCAGTGAGACTCCCACAGGGTTCAGTTTTAATCCGTGAGACTCCCACAGGGTTCATAGTTAATCAGTGAGTGTCCCACAGGGTTCAGTGTTAATCAGTGACACTCCCATAGGGTTCAGTGTTAATCAGTGAGACTCCCATAGGGTTCAGTGTTAATCAATGAGACTCCCATAGGGTTCAATGTTAATCAGTGAGACTCCCACAGGGTTCAGTGTTAATCAGTGAGACTTCCACAGGGTTCAGTGTTAATCAGTGAGACTCCCATAGTGTTCAGTGTTAATCAGTGAGACTCCCACAGGGTTCAGTGTTAATCAGTGAGACTCCCACAGGGTTCAGTGTTAATCAGTGAGACTCTCACAGGGTTCAGTGTTAATCCGTGAGACTCCCACAGGGTTCAGTGTTAATCAGTGAGACTCCCACAGGGTTCAGTGTTAATCAGTGAGACTCCCACAGGGCTCAGTGTTAATCAGTGAGACTCCCATAGGGTTCAGTGTTAATCAGTGAGAATCCCATAGAGTTCAGTGTTAATCAGTGAGACTCCCATGGGTTCATTTTTAATCAGTGAGACTCCCATAGGGTTCAGTGTTAATCAGTGAGACTCCCATAGGGTTCAGTGTTAATCAGTGAGACTCCCACAGGGTTCAGTGTTAATCAGTGAGACTCCCACAGGGTTCAGTTTTAATCCGTGAGACTCCCACAGGGTTCATAGTTAATCAGTGAGTGTCCCACAGGGTTCAGTGTTAATCAGTGACACTCCCATAGGGTTCAGTGTTAATCAGTGAGACTCCCATAGGGTTCAGTGTTAATCAATGAGACTCCCATAGGGTTCAATGTTAATCAGTGAGACTCCCACAGGGTTCAGTGTTAATCAGTGAGACTTCCACAGGGTTCAGTGTTAATCAGTGAGACTCCCATAGTGTTCAGTGTTAATCAGTGAGACTCCCACAGGGTTCAGTGTTAATCAGTGAGACTCCCACAGGGTTCAGTGTTAATCAGTGAGACTCTCACAGGGTTCAGTGTTAATCCGTGAGACTCCCACAGGGTTCAGTGTTAATCAGTGAGACTCCCACAGGGTTCAGTGTTAATCAGTGAGACTCCCACAGGGCTCAGTGTTAATCAGTGAGACTCCCATAGGGTTCAGTGTTAATCAGTGAGAATCCCATAGAGTTCAGTGTTAATCAGTGAGACTCCCATGGGTTCATTTTTAATCAGTGAGACTCCCATAGGGTTCAGTGTTAATCAGTGAGACTCCCATAGGGTTCAGTGTTAATCAGTGAGACTCCCACAGGGTTCAGTGTTAATCAGTAAGACTCCCACAGGGTTCAGTTTTAATCAGTGAAACTCCCACAGGGTTCAGGGGTAATCAGTGAGACTCCCACAGGGTTCAGTGTTAATCAGTGAGACTCCCATAGGGTTCAGTGTTAATCAGTGAGACTTCCACAGGGTTCAGTGTTAATCAGTGAGACTCCCTCAGGGTTCATGTGTTAATCAGCGAGACTCCCATAGGGTTCAGTGTTAATCAGTGAGACTCCCACAGGGTTCAGTGTTAATCAGTGAGACTCCCATAGGGTTCAGTGTTAATCAGTGAGACTTCCACAGGGTTCAGTGTTAATCAGTGAGACTCCCTCAGGGTTCATGTGTTAATCAGCGAGACTCCCATAGGGTTCAGTGTTAATCAGTGAGACTCCCATAGGGTTCAGTGTTAATCAGTGAGAATCCCCTCAAGTTCAGTGTTAATCAGTGAGACTCCCATAGGGTTCATTGTTAATCAGTGAGGCTCCCATAGGGTTCAGCGTTAATCTGTGAGACTCCCATAGGGTTCAGTGTTAATCATTGAGACTCCCATAGGGTTCAGTGTTAATCAGTGAGAATCCCCTCAAGTTCAGTGTTAATCAGTGAGACTCCCATAGGGTTCATTGTTAATCAGTGAGGCTCCCATAGGGTTCAGCGTTAATCTGTGAGACTCCCATAGGGTTCAGTGTTAATCAGTGAGACTCCCACAGGGTTCAGTTTTAATCAGTGAGACTCCCATAGGTTTCAGTGTTAATCAATGAGACTCCCACAGGGTTCATTGTTAATCAGTGAGTGTCCCACATGGTTCAGTGTTAATCAGTGACACTCCCATAGGGTTCAGTGTTAATCAGTGAGACTCCCACAGTGTTCAGTGTTAATCCGTGAGACTCCCACAGGGTTCATAGTTAATCAGTGAGTGTCCCACAGGGTTCCGTGTTAATCAGTGAGACTCCTACAGGGTCAGTGTTAATCAGTGACACTCCCATAGGGTTCAGTGTTAATCAGTGAGACTCCCACAGGGTTCAGTGTTAATCAGTGAGACTCCCACAGGGTTCAGTGTTAATCATTGAGACTCCCATAGGGTTCAGTGTTAATCAGTGAGAATCCCCTCAAGTTCAGTGTTAATCAGTGAGACTCCCATAGGGTTCATTGTTAATCAGTGAGGCTCCCATAGGGTTCAGCGTTAATCTGTGAGACTCCCATAGGGTTCAGTGTTAATCAGTGAGACTCCCACAGGGTTCAGTGTTAATCAGTGAGACTCCCACAGGGTTCAGTTTTAATCCGTGAGACTCCCACAGGGTTCATAGTTAATCAGTGAGTGTCCCACAGGGTTCAGTGTTAATCAGTGACACTCCCATAGGGTTCAGTGTTAATCAGTGAGACTCCCATAGGGTTCAGTGTTAATCAATGAGACTCCCATAGGGTTCAATGTTAATCAGTGAGACTCCCACAGGGTTCAGTGTTAATCAGTGAGACTTCCACAGGGTTCAGTGTTAATCAGTGAGACTCCCATAGTGTTCAGTGTTAATCAGTGAGACTCCCACAGGGTTCAGTGTTAATCAGTGAGACTCCCACAGGGTTCAGTGTTAATCAGTGAGACTCTCACAGGGTTCAGTGTTAATCAGTGAGACTCCCACAGGGTTCAGTGTTAATCAGTGAGATTCCCACAGGGTTCAGTGTTAATCAGTGACACTCCCATAGGGTTCAGTGTTAATCAGTCAGACTCCCACAGGGTTCAGTGTTAATCCGTGAGACTCCCACAGGGTTCAGTGTTAATCAGTGAGACTCCCACAGGGTTCAGTGTTAATCAGTGAGACTCCCACAGGGCTCAGTGTTAATCAGTGAGACTCCCATAGGGTTCAGTGTTAATCAGTGAGAATCCCATAGAGTTCAGTGTTAATCAGTGAGACTCCCATGGGTTCATTTTTAATCAGTGAGACTCCCATAGGGTTCAGTGTTAATCAGTGAGACTCCCATAGGGTTCAGTGTTAATCAGTGAGACTCCCACAGGGTTCAGTGTTAATCAGTAAGACTCCCACAGGGTTCAGTTTTAATCAGTGAAACTCCCACAGGGTTCAGGGGTAATCAGTGAGACTCCCACAGGGTTCAGTGTTAATCAGTGAGACTCCCATAGGGTTCAGTGTTAATCAGTGAGACTTCCACAGGGTTCAGTGTTAATCAGTGAGACTCCCTCAGGGTTCATGTGTTAATCAGCGAGACTCCCATAGGGTTCAGTGTTAATCAGTGAGACTCCCACAGGGTTCAGTGTTAATCAGTGAGACTCCCACAGGGTTCAGTGTTAATCAGTGAGACTCTCACAGGGTTCAGTGTTAATCAGTGAGACTCCCACAGGGTTCAGTGTTAATCACTGACACTCCCATAGGGTTCAGTGTTAATTAGTGAGACTCCCACAGGGTTCAGTGTTAATCAGTGAGACTCCCACAGGGTTCAGTGTTAATCAGTGAGACTCCCATAGGGTTCAGTGTTAATCAGTGAGACTCCCGCAGGGTTCATTGTTAATCAGTGAGATTCCCACAGGGTTCAGTGTTAATCAGTGAGACTCCCACAGGGTTCATGTGTTAATCAGTGAGACTCCCATAGGGTTCAGTGTTAATCAGTGAGACTCCCACAGGGTTCATGTGTTAATCAGTGAGACTCCCATAGGGTTCAGTGTTAATCAATGAGACTCCCATAGGGTTCAATGTTAATCAGTGAGACTCCCACAGGGTTCAGTGTTAATCAGTGAGACTTCCACAGGGTTCAGTGTTAATCAGTGAGACTCCCTCAGGGTTCATGTGTTAATCAGTGAGACTCCCATAGTGTTCAGTGTTAATCAGTGAGACTCCCACAGGGTTCAGTGTTAATCAGTGAGACTCCCACAGGATTCAGTGTTAATCAGTGAGACTCTCACAGGGTTCAGTGTTAATCAGTGAGACTCCCACAGGGTTCAGTGTTAATCAGTGAGACTCCCACAGTGTTCAGTGTTAATCAGTGAGACTCCCATAGGGTTCAGTGTTAATCAGTGAGACTCCCATAGGGTTCAGTGTTAATCAGTGAGACTCCCACAGGGTTCAGTGTTAATCAGTGAGACTCTCACAGGGTTCAGTGTTAATCAGTGAGACTCCCACAGGGTTCAGTGTTAATCAGTGAGACTCCCACAGGGCTCAGTGTTAATCAGTGAGACTCCCATAGGGTTCAGTGTTAATCAGTGAGAATCCCATAGAGTTCAGTGTTAATCAGTGAGTGTCCCACAGGGTTCAGTGTTAATCAGTGACACTCCCATAGGGTTCATTGTTAATCAGTGAGACTCCCACAGGGTTCAGTGTTAATCCGTGAGACTCCCACAGGGTTCAGTGTTAATCAGTGAGACTCCCACAGGGTTCAGTGTTAATCAATGAGACTCCCACAGGGCTCAGTGTTAATCAGTGAGACTCCCATAGGGTTCAGTGTTAATCAGTGAGACTCCCATACGGTTCAGTGTTAATCAGTGAGACTCCCACAGGGTTCAGTGTTAATCAGTAAGACTCCCACAGGGTTCAGTTTAATCAGTGAAACTCCCACAGGGTTCAGGCGTAATCAGTGAGACTCCCACAGGGTTCAGTGTTAATCAGTGAGACTCCCACAAGGTTCAGTGTTAATCAGTGAGACTCCCACAGGGTTCAATTTTAATCAGTGAGACTCCCATAGGTTTCAGTGTTAATCAATGAGACTCCCACAGGGTTCATTGTTAATCAGTGAGTGTCCCACATGGTTCAGTGTTAATCAGTGAGACTCCCACAGGGATCAGTGTTAATCAGTGACACTCCCATACGGTTCAGTGTTAATCAGTGAGACTCCCACAGTGTTCAGTGTTAATCCGTGAGACTCCCACAGGGTTCATAGTTAATCAGTGAGTGTCCCACAGGGTTCAGTGTTAATCAGTGAGACTCCCACAGGGTCAGTGTTAATCAGTGACACTCCCATAGGGTTCAGTGTTAATCAGTGAGACTCCCACAGGGTTCAGTGTTAATCCATGAGACTCCCACAGGGTTCAGTGTTAATCAGTGAGACTCCCACAGGGTTCAGTGTTAATCAGTGAGACTCCCACAGTGTTCAGTGTTAATCAGTGAGACTCCCACAGTGTTCAGTGTTAATCAGTGAGGCTCCCTCAGGGTTCAGTGTTAATCACTGAGACTCCCACAGGGCTCAGTGTTAATCAGTGAGACTCCCATAAGGTTCAGTGTTAATCAGTGAGGCTCCCATAGGATTCAGTGTAAATCAGTGAGACTCCCACAGGGTTCATGTGTTAATCAGTGAGACTCCCATAGGGTTCAGTGTTAATCAATGAGACTCCCATAGGGTTCAATGTTAATCAGTGAGACTCCCACAGGGTTCAGTGTTAATCAGTGAGACTTTCACAGGGTTCAGTGTTAATCAGTGAGACTCCCTCAGGGTTCATGTGTTAATCAGTGAGACTCCCATAGGGTTCAGTGTTAATCAGTGAGACTCCCACAGGGTTCAGTGTTAATCAGTGAGACTCCCACAGGGTTCAGTGTTAATCAGTGAGTCTCTCACAGGGTTCAGTGTTAATCAGTGAGACTCCCACAGGGTTCAGTGTTAATCAGTGAGACTCCCACAGTGTTCAGTGTTAATCAGTGAGACTCCCATAGGGTTCAGTGTTAATCAGTGAGACTCCCATAGGGTTCAGTGTTAATCAGTGAGACTCCCACAGGGTTCAGTGTTAATCAGTGAGACTCTCACAGGGTTCAGTGTTAATCAGTGAGACTCCCACAGGGTTCAGTGTTAATCAGTGAGACTCCCACAGGGTTCAGTTTTAATCCGTGAGACTCCCACAGGGTTCATAGTTAATCAGTGAGTGTCCCACAGGGTTCAGTGTTAATCAGTGACACTCCCATAGGGTTCAGTGTTAATCAGTGAGACTCCCACAGGGTTCAGTGTTAATCCGTGAGACTCCCACAGGGTTCAGTGTTAATCAGTGAGACTCCCACAGGGTTCAGTGTTAATCAGTGAGACTCCCACAGGGCTCAGTGTTAATCAGTGAGAGTCCCATAGGGTTCAGTGTTAATCAGTGAGAATCCCATAGAGTTCAGTGTTAATCAGTGAGACTCCCAGGGTTCATTTTTAATCAGTGAGACTCCCATAGGGTTCAGTGTTAATCAGTGAGACTCCCATAGGGTTCAGTGTTAATCAGTGAGACTCCCACAGGGTTCAGTGTTAATCAGTAAGACTCCCACAGGGTTCAGTTTTAATCAGTGAAACTCCCACAGGGTTCAGGGGTAATCAGTGAGACTCCCACAGGGTTCAGGGGTAATCAGTGAGACTCCCACAAGGTTCAGTGTTAATCAGTGAGACTCCCACAGGGTTCAGTTTTAATCAGTGAGACTCCCATAGGTTTCAATGTTAATCAATAAGACTCCCACAGGGTTCATTGTTAATCAGTGAGTGTCCCACATGGTTCAGTGTTAATCAGTGACACTCCCATAGGGTTCAGTGTTAATCAGTGAGACTCCCACAGTGTTCAGTGTTAATCCGTGAGACTCCCACAGGGTTCATAGTTAATCAGTGAGTGTCCCACAGGGTTCCGTGTTAATCAGTGAGACTCCCACAGGGTCAGTGTTAATCAGTGACACTCCCATAGGGTTCAGTGTTAATCAGTGAGACTCCCACAGGGTTCAGTGTTAATCAGTGAGACTCCCACAGGGTTCAGTGTTAATCATTGAGACTCCCATAAGGTTCAGTGTTAATCAGTGAGAATCCCCTCAAGTTCAGTGTTAATCAGTGAGACTCCCATAGGGTTCATTGTTAATCAGTGAGGCTCCCATAGGGTTCAGCGTTAATCTGTGAGACTCCCATAGGGTTCAGTGTTAATCAGTGAGACTCCCTCAGGGTTCAGTGTTAATCAGTGAGACTCCCACAGGGTTCAGTTTTAATCCGTGAGACTCCCACAGGGTTCATAGTTAATCAGTGAGTGTCCCACAGGGTTCAGTGTTAATCAGTGACACTCCCATAGGGTTCAGTGTTAATCAGTGAGACTCCCACAGGGTTCAGTGTTAATCCGTGAGACTCCCACAGGGTTCAGTGTTAATCAGTGAGACTCCCACAGGGTTCAGTGTTAATCAGTGAGACTCCCACAGGGCTCAGTGTTAATCAGTGAGACTCCCATAGGGTTCAGTGTTAATCAGTGAGACTCCCATGGGTTCATTTTTAATCAGTGAGACTCCCATAGGGTTCAGTGTTAATCAGTGAGACTCCCATAGGGTTCAGTGTTAATCAGTGAGACTCCCACAGGGTTCAGTGTTAATCAGTGAGACTCCCACAGGGTTCAGTTTTAATCAGTGAAACTCCCACAGGGTTCAGGGGTAATCAGTGAGACTCCCACAGGGTTCAGTGTTAATCAGTGAGACTCCCACAAGGTTCAGTGTTAATCAGTGAGACTCCCACAGGGTTCAGTTTTAATCAGTGAGACTCCCATAGGTTTCAGTGTTAATCAATGAGACTCCCACAGGGTTCAGTGTTAATCAGTGAGACTCCCACAGTGTTCAGTGTTAATCAGTGAGACTCCCATAGGGTTCAGTGTTAATCAGTGAGACTCCCATAGGGTTCAGTGTTAATCAGTGAGACTCCCACAGGGTTCAGTGTTAATCAGTGAGACTCTCACAGGGTTCAGTGTTAATCAGTGAGACTCCCACAGGGTTCAGTGTTAATCAGTGAGACTCCCACAGGGCTCAGTGTTAATCAGTGAGACTCCCATAGGGTTCAGTGTTAATCAGTGAGAATCCCATAGAGTTCAGTGTTAATCAGTGAGTGTCCCACAGGGTTCAGTGTTAATCAGTGACACTCCCATAGGGTTCAGTGTTAATCAGTGAGACTCCCACAGGGTTCAGTGTTAATCCGTGAGACTCCCACAGGGTTCAGTGTTAATCAGTGAGACTCCCACAGGGTTCAGTGTTAATCAATGAGACTCCCACAGGGCTCAGTGTTAATCAGTGAGACTCCCATAGGGTTCAGTGTTAATCAGTGATAATCCCATAGAGTTCAGTGTTAATCAGTGAGACTCCCATGGGTTCATTTTTAATCAGTGAGACTCCCATAGGGTTCAGTGTTAATCAGTGAGACTCCCATATGGTTCAGTGTTAATCAGTGAGACTCCCACAGGGTTCAGTGTTAATCAGTAAGACTCCCACAGGGTTCAGTTTTAATCAGTGAAACTCCCACAGGGTTCAGGCGTAATCAGTGAGACTCCCACAGGGTTCAGTGTTAATCAGTGAGACTCCCACAAGGTTCAGTGTTAATCAGTGAGACTCCCACAGGGTTCAGTTTTAATCAGTGAGACTCCCATAGGTTTCAGTGTTAATCAATGAGACTCCCACAGGGTTCATTGTTAATCAGTGAGTGTCCCACATGGTTCAGTGTTAATCAGTGAGACTCCCACAGGGATCAGTGTTAATCAGTGACACTCCCATAGGGTTCAGTGTTAATCAGTGAGACTCCCACAGTGTTCAGTGTTAATCCGTGAGACTCCCACAGGGTTCATAGTTAATCAGTGAGTGTCCCACAGGGTTCAGTGTTAATCAGTGAGACTCCCACAGGGTCAGTGTTAATCAGTGACACTCCCATAGGGTTCAGTGTTAATCAGTGAGACTCCCACAGGGTTCAGTGTTAATCCATGAGACTCCCACAGGGTTCAGTGTTAATCAGTGAGACTCCCACAGGGTTCAGTGTTAATCAGTGAGACTCCCACAGTGTTCAGTGTTAATCAGTGAGACTCCCACAGTGTTCAGTGTTAATCAGTGAGGCTCCCTCAGGGTTCAGTGTTAATCACTGAGACTCCCACAGGGCTCAGTGTTAATCAGTGAGACTCCCATAGGGTTCAGTGTTAATCAGTGAGGCTCCCATAGGATTCAGTGTAAATCAGTGAGACTCCCACAGGGTTCATGTGTTAATCAGTGAGACTCCCATAGGGTTCAGTGTTAATCAATGAGACTCCCATAGGGTTCAATGTTAATCAGTGAGACTCCCACAGGGTTCAGTGTTAATCAGTGAGACTTCCAGAGGGTTCAGTGTTAATCAGTGAGACTCCCTCAGGGTTCATGTGTTAATCAGTGAGACTCCCATAGGGTTCAGTGTTAATCAGTGAGACTCCCACAGGGTTCAGTGTTAATCAGTGAGACTCCCACAGGGTTCAGTGTTAATCAGTGAGTCTCTCACAGGGTTCAGTGTTAATCAGTGCGACTCCCACAGGGTTCAGTGTTAATCAGTGAGACTCCCACAGTGTTCAGTGTTAATCAGTGAGACTCCCATAGGGTTCAGTGTTAATCAGTGAGACTCCCATAGGGTTCAGTGTTAATCAGTGAGACTCCCACAGGGTTCAGTGTTAATCAGTGAGACTCTCACAGGGTTCAGTGTTAATCAGTGAGACTCCCACAGGGTTCAGTGTTAATCAGTGAGACTCCCACAGGGTTCAGTTTTAATCCGTGAGACTCCCACAGGGTTCATATTTAATCAGTGAGTGTCCCACAGGGTTCAGTGTTAATCAGTGACACTCCCATAGGGTTCAGTGTTAATCAGTGAGACTCCCACAGGGTTCAGTGTTAATCCGTGAGACTCCCACAGGGTTCAGTGTTAATCAGTGAGACTCCCACAGGGTTCAGTGTTAATCAGTGAGACTCCCACAGGGCTCAGTGTTAATCAGTGAGAGTCCCATAGGGTTCAGTGTTAATCAGTGAGAATCCCATAGAGTTCAGTGTTAATCAGTGAGACTCCCAGGGTTCATTTTTAATCAGTGAGACTCCCATAGGGTTCAGTGTTAATCAGTGAGACTCCCATAGGGTTCAGTGTTAATCAGTGAGACTCCCACAGGGTTCAGTGTTAATCAGTAAGACTCCCACAGGGTTCAGTTTTAATCAGTGAAACTCCCACAGGGTTCAGGGGTAATCAGTGAGACTCCCACAGGGTTCAGGGGTAATCAGTGAGACTCCCACAAGGTTCAGTGTTAATCAGTGAGACTCCCACAGGGTTCAGTTTTAATCAGTGAGACTCCCATAGGTTTCAGTGTTAATCAATGAGACTCCCACAGGGTTCATTGTTAATCAGTGAGTGTCCCACATGGTTCAGTGTTAATCAGTGACACTCCCATAGGGTTCAGTGTTAATCAGTGAGACTCCCACAGTGTTCAGTGTTAATCCGTGAGACTCCCACAGGGTTCATAGTTAATCAGTGAGTGTCCCACAGGGTTCCGTGTTAATCAGTGAGACTCCCACAGGGTCAGTGTTAATCAGTGACACTCCCATAGGGTTCAGTGTTAATCAGTGAGACTCCCACAGGGTTCAGTGTTAATCAGTGAGACTCCCACAGGGTTCAGTGTTAATCATTGAGACTCCCATAAGGTTCAGTGTTAATCAGTGAGAATCCCCTCAAGTTCAGTGTTAATCAGTGAGACTCCCATAGGGTTCATTGTTAATCAGTGAGGCTCCCATAGGGTTCAGCGTTAATCTGTGAGACTCCCATAGGGTTCAGTGTTAATCAGTGAGACTCCCTCAGGGTTCAGTGTTAATCAGTGAGACTCCCACAGGGTTCAGTTTTAATCCGTGAGACTCCCACAGGGTTCATAGTTAATCAGTGAGTGTCCCACAGGGTTCAGTGTTAATCAGTGACACTCCCATAGGGTTCAGTGTTAATCAGTGAGACTCCCACAGGGTTCAGTGTTAATCCGTGAGACTCCCACAGGGTTCAGTGTTAATCAGTGAGACTCCCACAGGGTTCAGTGTTAATCAGTGAGACTCCCACAGGGCTCAGTGTTAATCAGTGAGACTCCCATAGGGTTCAGTGTTAATCAGTGAGACTCCCATGGGTTCATTTTTAATCAGTGAGACTCCCATAGGGTTCAGTGTTAATCAGTGAGACTCCCATAGGGTTCAGTGTTAATCAGTGAGACTCCCACAGGGTTCAGTGTTAATCAGTGAGACTCCCACAGGGTTCAGTTTTAATCAGTGAAACTCCCACAGGGTTCAGGGGTAATCAGTGAGACTCCCACAGGGTTCAGTGTTAATCAGTGAGACTCCCACAAGGTTCAGTGTTAATCAGTGAGACTCCCACAGGGTTCAGTTTTAATCAGTGAGACTCCCATAGGTTTCAGTGTTAATCAATGAGACTCCCACAGGGTTCATTGTTAATCAGTGAGTGTCCCACATGGTTCAGTGTTAATCAGTGAGACTCCCACAGGGATCAGTGTTAATCAGTGACACTCCCATAGGGTTCAGTGTTAATCAGTGAGACTCCCACAGTGTTCAGTGTTAATCCGTGAGACTCCCACAGGGTTCATAGTTATTCAGTGAGTGTCCCACAGGGTTCAGCGTTAATCAGTGAGACTCCCACAGGGTCAGTGTTAATCAGTGACACTCCCATAGGGTTCAGTGTTAATCAGTGAGACTCCCACAGGGTTCAGTGTTAATCCATGAGACTCCCACAGGGTTCAGTGTTAATCAGTGAGACTCCCACAGGGTTCAGTGTTAATCAGTGAGACTCCCACAGTGTTCAGTGTTAATCAGTGAGACTCCCACAGTGTTCAGTTTTAATCAGTGAGACTCCCTTAGGGTTCAGTGTTAATCACTGAGACTCCCACAGGGCTCAGTGTTAATCAGTAAGACTCCCATAGGGTTCAGTGTTAATCAGTGAGGCTCCCATAGGATTCAGTGTAAATCAGTGAGACTCCCACAGGGTTCAGTGTTAATCAATGAGACTCCCATAGGGTTCAATGTTAATCAGTGAGACTCCCACAGGGTTCAGTGTTAATCAGTGAGACTCCCATAGGGTTCAGTGTTAATCAATGAGACTCCCATAGGGTTCAATGTTAATCAGTGAGACTCCCACAGGGTTCAGTGTTAATCAGTGAGACTTCCACCGGGTTCAGTGTTAATCAGTGAGACTCCCTCAGGGTTCATGTGTTAATCAGTGAGACTCCCATAGGGTTCAGTGTTAATCAGTGAGACTCCCACAGGGTTCAGTGTTAATCAGTGAGACTCCCACAGGGTTCAGTGTTAATCAGTGAGACTCTCACAGGGTTCAGTGTTAATCAGTGAGACTCCCACAGGGTTCAGTGTTAATCAGTGAGACTCCCGCAGTGTTCAGTGTTAATCAGTGAGACTCCCATAGGGTTCAGTGTTAATCAGTGAGACTCCCATAGGGTTCAGTGTTAATCAGTGAGACTCCCACAGGGTTCAGTGTTAATCAGTGAGACTCTCACAGGGTTCAGTGTTAATCAGTGAGACTCCCACAGGGTTCAGTGTTAATCAGTGAGACTCCCACAGGGTTCAGCGTTAGTCAGTGAGACTCCCACAGGGTTCAGTGTTAATCAGTGAGACTCCCACAAGGTTCAGTGTTAATCAGTGAGACTCCCACAGGGTTCAGTGTTAATCAGTGAGACTCCCATAGGTTTCAGTGTTAATCAGTGAGACTCCCACAGGGTTCATTGTTAATCAGTGAGTGTCCCACATGGTTCAGTGTTAATCAGTGAGACTCCCACAGGGATCAGTGTTAATCAGTGACATTCCCATAGGGTTCAGTGTTAATCAGTGAGACTCCCACAGGGTTCAGTGTTAATCCGTGAGACTCCCACAGGGTTCATAGTTAATCAGTGAGTGTCCCACAGGGTTCAGTGTTAATCAGTGAGACTCCCACAGGGATCAGTGTTAATCAGTGACACTCCCATAGGGTTCAGTGTTAATCAGTGAGACTCCCACAGGGTTCAGTGTTAATCCATGAGACTCCCACAGGGTTCAGTGTTAATCAGTGAGACTCCCACAGGGTTCAGTGTTAATCAGTGAGACTCCCACAGTGTTCAGTGTTAATCAGTGAGACTCCCACAGTGTTCAGTGTTAATCAGTGAGACTCCCTCAGGGTTCAGTGTTAATCACTGAGACTCCCACAGGGCTCAGTGTTAATCAGTGAGACTCCCATAGGGTTCAGTGTTAATCAGTGAGACTCCCACAGGGTTCAGTGTTAATCCATGAGACTCCCACAGGGTTCAGTGTTAATCAGTGAGACTCCCACAGGGTTCAGTGTTAATCAGTGAGACTCCCACAGTGTTCAGTGTTAATCAGTGAGACTCCCACAGTGTTCAGTGTTAATCAGTGAGACTCCCACAGGGTTCAGTGTTAATCAGTGAGACTCCCATAGGGTTCAGTGTTAATCAGTGAGACTCCCATAGGGTTCAGTGTTAATCAGTGAGACTCCCACAGGGTTCAGTGTTAATCAGTAAGACTCCCACAGGGTTCAGTTTTAATCAGTGAAACTCCCACAGGGTTCAGGGGTAATCAGTGAGACTCCCACAGGGTTCAGTGTTAATCAGTGAGACTCCCACAATGTTCAGTGTTAATCAGTGAGACTCCCACCGGGTTCAGTTTTAATCAGTGAGACTCCCATATGTTTCAGTGTTAATCAATGAGACTCCCACAGGGTTCATTGTTAATCAGTGAGTGTCCCACATGGTTCAGTGTTAATCAGTGAGACTCCCACAGTGTTCAGTGTTAATCAGTGAGACTCCCTCAGGGTTCAGTGTTAATCACTGAGACTCCAACAGGGCTCAGTGTTAATCAGTGAGACTCCCATAGGGTTCAGTGTAAATCAGTGAGACTCCCACAGGGTTCATGTGTTAATCAGTGAGACTCCCATAGGGTTCAGTGTTAATCAATGAGACTCCCATAGGGTTCAGTGTTAATCAGTGAGACTTCCACAGGGTTCAGTGTTAATCAGTGAGACTCCCTCAGGGTTCATGTGTTAATCAGTGAGACTCCCATAGGGTTCAGTGTTAATCAGTGAGACTCCCACAGGGTTCAGTGTTAATCAGTGAGACTCCCACAGGGTTCAGTGTTAATCAGTGAGACTCCCACAGGGTTCAGTGTTAATCAGTGAGACTCCCATAGGGTTCAGTGTTAATCAGTGAGACTCCCGCAGGGTTCATTGTTAATCAGTGAGATTCCCACAGGGTTCAGTGTTAATCAGTGAGACTCCCACAGGGTTCATGTGTTAATCAGTGAGACTCCCATAGGGTTCAGTGTTAATCAGTGAGACTCCCACAGGGTTCATGTGTTAATCAGTGAGACTCCCATAGGGTTCAGTGTTAATCAATGAGACTCCCATAGGGTTCAATGTTAATCAGTGAGACTCCCACAGGGTTCAGTGTTAATCAGTGAGACTTCCACAGGGTTCAGTGTTAATCAGTGAGACTCCCTCAGGGTTCATGTGTTAATCAGTGAGACTCCCATAGGGTTCAGTGTTAATCAGTGAGACTCCCACAGGGTTCAGTGTTAATCAGTGAGACTCCCACAGGGTTCAGTGTTAATCAGTGAGACTCCCACAGGGTTCAGTGTTAATCAGTGAGACTCTCACAGGGTTCAGTGTTAATCATTGAGACTCCCACAGGGTTCAGTGTTCATCAGTGAGACTCCCACAGTGTTCAGTGTTAATCAGTGAGACTCCCATAGGGTTCAGTGTTAATCAGTGAGACTCCCACAGGGTTCAGTGTTAATCAGTGAGACTCTCACAGGGTTCAGTGTTAATCAGTGAGACTCCCACAGGGTTCAGTGTTAATCAGTGAGACTCCCACAGGGTTAAGCGTTAATAGTGAGACTCCCACAGGGTTCAGTGTTAATCAGTGAGACTCCCACAAGGTTCAGTGTTAATCAGTGAGACTCCCACAGGGTTCAGTGTTAATCAGTGAGACTCCCATAGGTTTCAGTGTTAATCAGTGAGACTCCCACAGGGTTCATTGTTAATCAGTGAGTGTCCCACATGGTTCAGTGTTAATCAGTGAGACTCCCACAGGGATCAGTGTTAATCAGTGACATTCCCATAGGGTTCAGTGTTAATCAGTGAGACTCCCACAGGGTTCAGTGTTAATCCGTGAGACTCCCACAGGGTTCATAGTTAATCAGTGAGTGTCCCACAGGGTTCAGTGTTAATCAGTGAGACTCCCACAGGGATCAGTGTTAATCAGTGACACTCCCATAGGGTTCAGTGTTAATCAGTGAGACTCCCAAAGGGTTCAGTGTTAATCCATGAGACTCCCACAGGGTTCAGTGTTAATCAGTGAGACTCCCACAGGGTTCAGTGTTAATCAGTGAGACTCCCACAGTGTTCAGTGTTAATCAGTGAGACTCCCACAGTGTTCAGTGTTAATCAGTGAGACTCCCTCAGGGTTCAGTGTTAATCACTGAGACTCCCACAGGGCTCAGTGTTAATCAGTGAGACTCCCATAGGGTTCAGTGTTAATCAGTGAGACTCCCACAGGGTTCAGTGTTAATCCATGAGACTCCCACAGGGTTCAGTGTTAATCAGTGAGACTCCCACAGGGTTCAGTGTTAATCAGTGAGACTCCCACAGTGTTCAGTGTTAATCAGTGAGACTCCCACAGGGTTCAGTGTTAATCCATGAGACTCCCACAGGGTTCAGTGTTAATCAGTGAGACTCCCACAGTGTTCAGTGTTAATCAGTGAGACTCCCACAGTGTTCAGTGTTAATCAGTGAGACTCCCTCAGGGTTCAGTGTTAATCACTGAGACTCCCACAGGGCTCAGTGTTAATCAGTGAGACTCCCATAGGGTTCAGTGTTAATCAGTGAGCCTCCCATAGGATTCAGTGTAAATCAGTGAGACTCCCACAGGGTTCATGTGTTAATCAGTGAGACTCCCATAGGGTTCAGTGTTAATCAATGAGACTCCCATAGGGTTCAATGTTAATCAGTGAGACTCCCACAGGGTTCAGTGTTAATCAGTGAGACTTCCACAGGGTTCAGTGTTAATCAGTGAGACTCCCTCAGGGTTCATGTGTTAATCAGTGAGACTCCCATAGGGTTCAGTGTTAATCAGTGAGACTCCCACAGGGTTCAGTGTTAATCAGTGAGACTCCCACAGGGTTCAGTGTTAATCAGTGAGACTCTCACAGGGTTCAGTGTTAATCAGTGAGACTCCCACAGGGATCAGTGTTAATCAGTGAGACTCCCACAGTGTTCAGTGTTAATCAGTGAGACTCCCATAGGGTTCATTGTTAATCAGTGAGTGTCCCACATGGTTCAGTGTTAATCAGTGAGACTCCCACAGGGATCAGTGTTAATCAGTGACATTCCCATAGGGTTCAGTGTTAATCAGTGAGACTCCCACAGGGTTCAGTGTTAATCCGTGAGACTCCCACAGGGTTCATAGTTAATCAGTGAGTATCCCACAGGGTTCAGTGTTAATCAGTGAGACTCCCACAAGGATCAGTGTTAATCAGTGACACTCCCATAGGGTTCAGTGTTAATCAGTGAGACTCCCACAGGGTTCAGTGTTAATCCATGAGACTCCCACAGGGTTCAGTGTTAATCAGTGAGACTCCCACAGGGTTCAGTGTTAATCAGTGAGACTCCCACAGTGTTCAGTGTTAATCAGTGAGACTCCCACAGTGTTCAGTGTTAATCAGTGAGACTCCCTCAGGGTTCAGTGTTAATCACTGAGACTCCCACAGGGCTCAGTGTTAATCAGTGAGACTCCCATAGGGTTCAGTGTTAATCAGTGAGACTCCCACAGGGTTCAGTGTTAATCCATGAGACTCCCACAGGGTTCAGTGTTAATCAGTGAGACTCCCACAGGGTTCAGTGTTAATCAGTGAGACTCCCACAGTGTTCAGTGTTAATCAGTGAGACTCCCACAGTGTTCAGTGTTAATCAGTGAGACTCCCACAGGGTTCAGTGTTAATCAGTGAGACTCCCATAGGGTTCAATGTTAATCAGTGAGACTCCCACAGGGTTCAGTGTTAATCAGTGAGACTTCCACAGGGTTCAGTGTTAATCAGTGAGACTCCCTCAGGGTTCATGTGTTAATCAGTGAGACTCCCATAGGGTTCAGTGTTAATCAGTGAGACTCCCACAGGGTTCAGTGTTAATCAGTGAGACTCCCACAGGGTTCAGTGTTAATCAGTGAGACTCTCACAGGGTTCAGTGTTAATCAGTGAGACTCCCACAGGGTTCAGTGTTAATCAGTGAGACTCCCACAGTGTTCAGTGTTAATCAGTGAGACTCCCATAGGGTTCATTGTTAATCAGTGAGTGTCCCACATGGTTCAGTGTTAATCAGTGAGACTCCCATAGTGTTCAGTGTTAATCAGTGAGACTCCCTCAGGGTTCAGTGTTAATCACTGAGACTCCCACAGTGTTCAGTGTTAATCAGTGAGACTCCCACAGGGTTCAGTGTTAATCAGTGAGACTCCCATAGGGTTCAATGTTAATCAGTGAGACTCCCACAGGGTTCAGTGTTAATCCGTGAGACTCCCACAGGGTTCATAGTTAATCAGTGAGTGTCCCACAGGGTTCAGTGTTAATCAGTGAGACTCCCACAGGGATCAGTGTTAATCAGTGACACTCCCATAGGGTTCAGTGTTAATCAGTGAGACTCCCAAAGGGTTCAGTGTTAATCCATGAGACTCCCACAGGGTTCAGTGTTAATCAGTGAGACTCCCACAGGGTTCAGTGTTAATCAGTGAGACTCCCACAGTGTTCAGTGTTAATCAGTGAGACTCCCACAGTGTTCAGTGTTAATCAGTGAGACTCCCTCAGGGTTCAGTGTTAATCACTGAGACTCCCACAGGGCTCAGTGTTAATCAGTGAGACTCCCATAGGGTTCAGTGTTAATCAGTGAGACTCCCACAGGGTTCAGTGTTAATCCATGAGACTCCCACAGGGTTCAGTGTTAATCAGTGAGACTCCCACAGGGTTCAGTGTTAATCAGTGAGACTCCCACAGTGTTCAGTGTTAATCAGTGAGACTCCCACAGGGTTCAGTGTTAATCCATGAGACTCCCACAGGGTTCAGTGTTAATCAGTGAGACTCCCACAGTGTTCAGTGTTAATCAGTGAGACTCCCACAGTGTTCAGTGTTAATCAGTGAGACTCCCTCAGGGTTCAGTGTTAATCACTGAGACTCCCACAGGGCTCAGTGTTAATCAGTGAGACTCCCATAGGGTTCAGTGTTAATCAGTGAGCCTCCCATAGGATTCAGTGTAAATCAGTGAGACTCCCACAGGGTTCATGTGTTAATCAGTGAGACTCCCATAGGGTTCAGTGTTAATCAATGAGACTCCCATAGGGTTCAATGTTAATCAGTGAGACTCCCACAGGGTTCAGTGTTAATCAGTGAGACTTCCACAGGGTTCAGTGTTAATCAGTGAGACTCCCTCAGGGTTCATGTGTTAATCAGTGAGACTCCCATAGGGTTCAGTGTTAATCAGTGAGACTCCCACAGGGTTCAGTGTTAATCAGTGAGACTCCCACAGGGTTCAGTGTTAATCAGTGAGACTCTCACAGGGTTCAGTGTTAATCAGTGAGACTCCCACAGGGATCAGTGTTAATCAGTGAGACTCCCACAGTGTTCAGTGTTAATCAGTGAGACTCCCATAGGGTTCATTGTTAATCAGTGAGTGTCCCACATGGTTCAGTGTTAATCAGTGAGACTCCCACAGGGATCAGTGTTAATCAGTGACATTCCCATAGGGTTCAGTGTTAATCAGTGAGACTCCCACAGGGTTCAGTGTTAATCCGTGAGACTCCCACAGGGTTCATAGTTAATCAGTGAGTATCCCACAGGGTTCAGTGTTAATCAGTGAGACTCCCACAAGGATCAGTGTTAATCAGTGACACTCCCATAGGGTTCAGTGTTAATCAGTGAGACTCCCACAGGGTTCAGTGTTAATCCATGAGACTCCCACAGGGTTCAGTGTTAATCAGTGAGACTCCCACAGGGTTCAGTGTTAATCAGTGAGACTCCCACAGTGTTCAGTGTTAATCAGTGAGACTCCCACAGTGTTCAGTGTTAATCAGTGAGACTCCCTCAGGGTTCAGTGTTAATCACTGAGACTCCCACAGGGCTCAGTGTTAATCAGTGAGACTCCCATAGGGTTCAGTGTTAATCAGTGAGACTCCCACAGGGTTCAGTGTTAATCCATGAGACTCCCACAGGGTTCAGTGTTAATCAGTGAGACTCCCACAGGGTTCAGTGTTAATCAGTGAGACTCCCACAGTGTTCAGTGTTAATCAGTGAGACTCCCACAGTGTTCAGTGTTAATCAGTGAGACTCCCACAGGGTTCAGTGTTAATCAGTGAGACTCCCATAGGGTTCAATGTTAATCAGTGAGACTCCCACAGGGTTCAGTGTTAATCAGTGAGACTTCCACAGGGTTCAGTGTTAATCAGTGAGACTCCCTCAGGGTTCATGTGTTAATCAGTGAGACTCCCATAGGGTTCAGTGTTAATCAGTGAGACTCCCACAGGGTTCAGTGTTAATCAGTGAGACTCCCACAGGGTTCAGTGTTAATCAGTGAGACTCTCACAGGGTTCAGTGTTAATCAGTGAGACTCCCACAGGGTTCAGTGTTAATCAGTGAGACTCCCACAGTGTTCAGTGTTAATCAGTGAGACTCCCATAGGGTTCATTGTTAATCAGTGAGTGTCCCACATGGTTCAGTGTTAATCAGTGAGACTCCCACAGTGTTCAGTGTTAATCAGTGAGACTCCCTCAGGGTTCAGTGTTAATCACTGAGACTCCCACAGTGTTCAGTGTTAATCAGTGAGACTCCCACAGGGTTCAGTGTTAATCAGTGAGACTCCCTCAGGGTTCAGTGTTAATCACTGAGACTCCCACAGGGCTCAGTGTTAATCAGTGAGACTCCCATAGGGTTCAGTGTTAATCAGTGAGCCTCCCATAGGATTCAGTGTAAATCAGTGAGACTCCCACAGGGTTCATGTGTTAATCAGTGAGACTCCCATAGGGTTCAGTGTTAATCAATGAGACTCCCATAGGGTTCAATGTTAATCAGTGAGACTCCCACAGGGTTCAGTGTTAATCAGTGAGACTTCCACAGGGTTCAGTGTTAATCAGTGAGACTCCCTCAGGGTTCATGTGTTAATCAGTGAGACTCCCATAGGGTTCAGTGTTAATCAGTGAGACTCCCACAGGGTTCAGTGTTAATCAGTGAGACTCCCACAGGGTTCAGTGTTAATCAGTGAGACTCTCACAGGGTTCAGTGTTAATCAGTGAGACTCCCACAGGGATCAGTGTTAATCAGTGAGACTCCCACAGTGTTCAGTGTTAATCAGTGAGACTCCCATAGGGTTCATTGTTAATCAGTGAGTGTCCCACATGGTTCAGTGTTAATCAGTGAGACTCCCACAGGGATCAGTGTTAATCAGTGACATTCCCATAGGGTTCAGTGTTAATCAGTGAGACTCCCACAGGGTTCAGTGTTAATCCGTGAGACTCCCACAGGGTTCATAGTTAATCAGTGAGTATCCCACAGGGTTCAGTGTTAATCAGTGAGACTCCCACAAGGATCAGTGTTAATCAGTGACACTCCCATAGGGTTCAGTGTTAATCAGTGAGACTCCCACAGGGTTCAGTGTTAATCCATGAGACTCCCACAGGGTTCAGTGTTAATCAGTGAGACTCCCACAGGGTTCAGTGTTAATCAGTGAGACTCCCACAGTGTTCAGTGTTAATCAGTGAGACTCCCACAGTGTTCAGTGTTAATCAGTGAGACTCCCTCAGGGTTCAGTGTTAATCACTGAGACTCCCACAGGGCTCAGTGTTAATCAGTGAGACTCCCATAGGGTTCAGTGTTAATCAGTGAGACTCCCACAGGGTTCAGTGTTAATCCATGAGACTCCCACAGGGTTCAGTGTTAATCAGTGAGACTCCCACAGGGTTCAGTGTTAATCAGTGAGACTCCCACAGTGTTCAGTGTTAATCAGTGAGACTCCCACAGTGTTCAGTGTTAATCAGTGAGACTCCCACAGGGTTCAGTGTTAATCAGTGAGACTCCCATAGGGTTCAATGTTAATCAGTGAGACTCCCACAGGGTTCAGTGTTAATCAGTGAGACTTCCACAGGGTTCAGTGTTAATCAGTGAGACTCCCTCAGGGTTCATGTGTTAATCAGTGAGACTCCCATAGGGTTCAGTGTTAATCAGTGAGACTCCCACAGGGTTCAGTGTTAATCAGTGAGACTCCCACAGGGTTCAGTGTTAATCAGTGAGACTCTCACAGGGTTCAGTGTTAATCAGTGAGACTCCCACAGGGTTCAGTGTTAATCAGTGAGACTCCCACAGTGTTCAGTGTTAATCAGTGAGACTCCCATAGGGTTCATTGTTAATCAGTGAGTGTCCCACATGGTTCAGTGTTAATCAGTGAGACTCCCACAGTGTTCAGTGTTAATCAGTGAGACTCCCTCAGGGTTCAGTGTTAATCACTGAGACTCCCACAGTGTTCAGTGTTAATCAGTGAGACTCCCACAGGGTTCAGTGTTAATCAGTGAGACTCCCATAGGGTTCAATGTTAATCAGTGAGACTCCCACAGTGTTCAGTGTTAATCAGTGAGACTCCCACAGGGTTCAGTGTTAATCCATGAGACTCCCACAGGGTTCAGTGTTAATCAGTGAGACTCCCACAGTGTTCAGTGTTAATCAGTGAGACTCCCACAGTGTTCAGTGTTAATCAGTGAGACTCCCTCAGGGTTCAGTGTTAATCACTGAGACTCCCACAGGGCTCAGTGTTAATCAGTGAGACTCCCATAGGGTTCAGTGTTAATCAGTGAGCCTCCCATAGGATTCAGTGTAAATCAGTGAGACTCCCACAGGGTTCATGTGTTAATCAGTGAGACTCCCATAGGGTTCAGTGTTAATCAATGAGACTCCCATAGGGTTCAATGTTAATCAGTGAGACTCCCACAGGGTTCAGTGTTAATCAGTGAGACTTCCACAGGGTTCAGTGTTAATCAGTGAGACTCCCTCAGGGTTCATGTGTTAATCAGTGAGACTCCCATAGGGTTCAGTGTTAATCAGTGAGACTCCCACAGGGTTCAGTGTTAATCAGTGAGACTCCCACAGGGTTCAGTGTTAATCAGTGAGACTCTCACAGGGTTCAGTGTTAATCAGTGAGACTCCCACAGGGATCAGTGTTAATCAGTGAGACTCCCACAGTGTTCAGTGTTAATCAGTGAGACTCCCATAGGGTTCATTGTTAATCAGTGAGTGTCCCACATGGTTCAGTGTTAATCAGTGAGACTCCCACAGGGATCAGTGTTAATCAGTGACATTCCCATAGGGTTCAGTGTTAATCAGTGAGACTCCCACAGGGTTCAGTGTTAATCCGTGAGACTCCCACAGGGTTCATAGTTAATCAGTGAGTATCCCACAGGGTTCAGTGTTAATCAGTGAGACTCCCACAAGGATCAGTGTTAATCAGTGACACTCCCATAGGGTTCAGTGTTAATCAGTGAGACTCCCACAGGGTTCGGTGTTAATCCATGAGACTCCCACAGGGTTCAGTGTTAATCAGTGAGACTCCCACAGTGTTCAGTGTTAATCAGTGAGACTCCCTCAGGGTTCAGTGTTAATCACTGAGACTCCCACAGGGCTCAGTGTTAATCAGTGAGACTCCCATAGGGTTCAGTGTTAATCAGTGAGCCTCCCATAGGATTCAGTGTAAATCAGTGAGACTCCCACAGGGTTCATGTGTTAATCAGTGAGACTCCCATAGGGTTCAGTGTTAATCAATGAGACTCCCATAGGGTTCAATGTTAATCAGTGAGACTCCCACAGGGTTCAGTGTTAATCAGTGAGACTTCCACAGGGTTCAGTGTTAATCAGTGAGACTCCCTCAGGGTTCATGTGTTAATCAGTGAGACTCCCATAGGGTTCAGTGTTAATCAGTGAGACTCCCACAGGGTTCAGTGTTAATCAGTGAGACTCCCACAGGGTTCAGTGTTAATCAGTGAGACTCTCACAGGGTTCAGTGTTAATCAGTGAGACTCCCACAGGGATCAGTGTTAATCAGTGAGACTCCCACAGTGTTCAGTGTTAATCAGTGAGACTCCCATAGGGTTCATTGTTAATCAGTGAGTGTCCCACATGGTTCAGTGTTAATCAGTGAGACTCCCACAGGGATCAGTGTTAATCAGTGACATTCCCATAGGGTTCAGTGTTAATCAGTGAGACTCCCACAGGTTTCAGTGTTAATCCGTGAGACTCCCACAGGGTTCATAGTTAATCAGTGAGTATCCCACAGGGTTCAGTGTTAATCAGTGAGACTCCCACAAGGATCAGTGTTAATCAGTGACACTCCCATAGGGTTCAGTGTTAATCAGTGAGACTCCCACAGGGTTCAGTGTTAATCCATGAGACTCCCACAGGGTTCAGTGTTAATCAGTGAGACTCCCACAGGGTTCAGTGTTAATCAGTGAGACTCCCACAGTGTTCAGTGTTAATCAGTGAGACTCCCACAGTGTTCAGTGTTAATCAGTGAGACTCCCTCAGGGTTCAGTGTTAATCACTGAGACTCCCACAGGGCTCAGTGTTAATCAGTGAGACTCCCATAGGGTTCAGTGTTAATCAGTGAGACTCCCACAGGGTTCAGTGTTAATCCATGAGACTCCCACAGGGTTCAGTGTTAATCAGTGAGACTCCCACAGGGTTCAGTGTTAATCAGTGAGACTCCCACAGTGTTCAGTGTTAATCAGTGAGACTCCCACAGTGTTCAGTGTTAATCAGTGAGACTCCCACAGGGTTCAGTGTTAATCAGTGAGACTCCCATAGGGTTCAATGTTAATCAGTGAGACTCCCACAGGGTTCAGTGTTAATCAGTGAGACTTCCACAGGGTTCAGTGTTAATCAGTGAGACTCCCTCAGGGTTCATGTGTTAATCAGTGAGACTCCCATAGGGTTCAGTGTTAATCAGTGAGACTCCCACAGGGTTCAGTGTTAATCAGTGAGACTCCCACAGGGTTCAGTGTTAATCAGTGAGACTCTCACAGGGTTCAGTGTTAATCAGTGAGACTCCCACAGGGTTCAGTGTTAATCAGTGAGACTCCCACAGTGTTCAGTGTTAATCAGTGAGACTCCCATAGGGTTCATTGTTAATCAGTGAGTGTCCCACATGGTTCAGTGTTAATCAGTGAGACTCCCACAGTGTTCAGTGTTAATCAGTGAGACTCCCTCAGGGTTCAGTGTTAATCACTGAGACTCCCACAGTGTTCAGTGTTAATCAGTGAGACTCCCACAGGGTTCAGTGTTAATCAGTGAGACTCCCATAGGGTTCAATGTTAATCAGTGAGACTCCCACAGGGTTCAGTGTTAATCAGTGAGACTTCCACAGGGTTCAGTGTTAATCAGTGAGACTCCCTCAGGGTTCATGTGTTAATCAGTGAGACTCCCATAGGGTTCAGTGTTAATCAGTGAGACTCCCACAGGGTTCAGTGTTAATCAGTGAGACTCCCACAGGGTTCAGTGTTAATCAGTGAGACTCTCACAGGGTTCAGTGTTAATCAGTGAGACTCCCACAGGGTTCAGTGTTAATCCATGAGACTCCCACAGGGTTCAGTGTTAATCAGTGAGACTCCCACAGGGTTCAGTGTTAATCAGTGAGACTCCCACAGTGTTCAGTGTTAATCAGTGAGACTCCCACAGTGTTCAGTGTTAATCAGTGAGACTCCCTCAGGGTTCAGTGTTAATCACTGAGACTCCCACAGGGCTCAGTGTTAATCAGTGAGACTCCCATAGGGTTCAGTGTTAATCAGTGAGACTCCCACAGGGTTCAGTGTTAATCCATGAGACTCCCACAGGGTTCAGTGTTAATCAGTGAGACTCCCACAGGGTTCAGTGTTAATCAGTGAGACTCCCACAGTGTTCAGTGTTAATCAGTGAGACTCCCACAGTGTTCAGTGTTAATCAGTGAGACTCCCACAGGGTTCAGTGTTAATCAGTGAGACTCCCATAGGGTTCAATGTTAATCAGTGAGACTCCCACAGGGTTCAGTGTTAATCAGTGAGACTTCCACAGGGTTCAGTGTTAATCAGTGAGACTCCCTCAGGGTTCATGTGTTAATCAGTGAGACTCCCATAGGGTTCAGTGTTAATCAGTGAGACTCCCACAGGGTTCAGTGTTAATCAGTGAGACTCCCACAGGGTTCAGTGTTAATCAGTGAGACTCTCACAGGGTTCAGTGTTAATCAGTGAGACTCCCACAGGGTTCAGTGTTAATCAGTGAGACTCCCACAGTGTTCAGTGTTAATCAGTGAGACTCCCATAGGGTTCATTGTTAATCAGTGAGTGTCCCACATGGTTCAGTGTTAATCAGTGAGACTCCCACAGGGATCAGTGTTAATCAGTGACATTCCCATAGGGTTCAGTGTTAATCAGTGAGACTCCCACAGGGTTCAGTGTTAATCCGTGAGACTCCCACAGGGTTCATAGTTAATCAGTGAGTGTCCCACAGGGTTCAGTGTTAATCAGTGAGACTCCCACAGGGATCAGTGTTAATCAGTGACCCTCCCATAGGGTTCAGTGTTAATCAGTGAGACTCCCACAGGGTTCAGTGTTAATCCATGAGACTCCCACAGGGTTCAGTGTTAATCAGTGAGACTCCCACAGGGTTCAGTGTTAATCAGTGAGACTCCCACAGTGTTCAGTGTTAATCAGTGAGACTCCCACAGTGTTCAGTGTTAATCAGTGAGACTCCCTCAGGGTTCAGTGTTAATCACTGAGACTCCCACAGGGCTCAGTGTTAATCAGTGAGATTCCCATAGGGTTCAGTGTTAATCAGTGAGACTCCCACAGGGTTCAGTGTTAATCCATGAGACTCCCACAGGGTTTAGTGTTAATCAGTGAGACTCCCACAGGGTTCAGTGTTAATCAGTGAGACTCCCACAGTGTTCAGTGTTAATCAGTGCGACTCCCACAGTGTTCAGTGTTACTCAGTGAGACTCCCACAGGGTTCAGTGTTAATCAGTGAGACTCCCATAGGGTTCAGTGTTAATCAGTGAGACTCCCATAGGGTTCAGTGTTAATCAGTGAGACTCCCACAGGGTTCAGTGTTAATCAGTAAGACTCCCACAGGGTTCAGTTTTAATCAGTGAAACTCCCACAGGGTTCAGGGGTAATCAGTGAGACTCCCACAGGGTTCAGTGTTAATCAGTGAGACTCCCACAAGGTTCAGTGTTAATCAGTGAGACTCCCACCGGGTTCAGTTTCAATCAGTGAGACTCCCATAGGTTTCAGTGTTAATCAATGAGACTCCCACAGGGTTCATTGTTAATCAGTGAGACTCCCACAGTGTTCAGTGTTAATCAGTGAGACTCCCTCAGGGTTCAGTGTTAATCACTGAGACTTCCACAGGGTTCAGTGTTAATCAGTGAGACTCCCTCAGGGTTCATGTGTTAATCAGTGAGACTCCCATAGGGTTCAGTGTTAATCAGTGAGACTCCCACAGGGTTCAGTGTTAATCAGTGAGACTCCCACAGGGTTCAGTGTTAATCAGTGAGACTCTCACAGGGTTCAGTGTTAATCAGTGAGACTCCCACAGGGTTCAGTGTTAATCACTGACACTCCCATAGGGTTCAGTGTTAATTAGTGAGACTCCCACAGGGTTCAGTGTTAATCAGTGAGACTCCCACAGGGTTCAGTGTTAATCAGTGAGACTCCCATAGGGTTCAGTGTTAATCAGTGAGACTCCCGCAGGGTTCATTGTTAATCAGTGAGATTCCCACAGGGTTCAGTGTTAATCAGTGAGACTCCCACAGGGTTCATGTGTTAATCAGTGAGACTCCCACAGGGTTCAGTGTTAATCAGTGAGACTCCCACAGTGTTCAGTGTTAATCAGTGAGACTCCCACAGTGTTCAGTGTTAATCAGTGAGACTCCCTCAGGGTTCAGTGTTAATCACTGAGACTCCCACAGGGTTCAGTGTTAATCCATGAGACTCCCACAGGGTTCAGTGTTAATCAGTGAGACTCCCACAGGGTTCAGTGTTAATCAGTGAGACTCCCACAGTGTTCAGTGTTAATCAGTGAGACTCCCACAGTGTTCAGTGTTAATCAGTGAGACTCCCACAGGGTTCAGTGTTAATCAGTGAGACTCCCATAGGGTTCAATGTTAATCAGTGAGACTCCCACAGGGTTCAGTGTTAATCAGTGAGACTCCCTCAGGGTTCATGTGTTAATCAGTGAGACTCCCATAGGGTTCAGTGTTAATCAGTGAGACTCCCACAGGGTTCAGTGTTAATCAGTGAGACTCCCACAGGGTTCAGTGTTAATCAGTGAGACTCTCACAGGGTTCAGTGTTAATCAGTGAGACTCCCACAGGGTTCAGTGTTAATCAGTGAGACTCCCACAGTGTTCAATGTTAATCAGTGAGACTCCCATAGGGTTCATTGTTAATCAGTGAGTGTCCCACATGGTTCAGTGTTAATCAGTGAGACTCCCACAGGGATCAGTGTTAATCAGTGACATTCCCATAGGGTTCAGTGTTAATCAGTGAGACTCCCACAGGGTTCAGTGTTAATCCGTGAGACTCCCACAGGGTTCATAGTTAATCAGTGAGTGTCCCACAGGGTTCAGTGTTAATCAGTGAGACTCCCACAGGGATCAGTGTTAATCAGTGACCCTCCCATAGGGTTCAGTGTTAATCAGTGAGACTCCCACAGGGTTCAGTGTTAATCCATGAGACTCCCACAGGGTTCAGTGTTAATCAGTGAGACTCCCACAGGGTTCAGTGTTAATCAGTGAGACTCCCACAGTGTTCAGTGTTAATCAGTGAGACTCCCACAGTGTTCAGTGTTAATCAGTGAGACTCCCACAGGGTTCAGTGTTAATCAGTGAGACTCCCACAGGGTTCAGTGTTAATCAGTGAGACTCCCACAGGGTTCAGTGTTAATCAGTGAGACTCCCACAGGGTTCAGTGTTAATCAGTGAGACTTCCACAGGGTTCAGTGTTAATCAGTGAGACTCCCTCAGGGTTCATGTGTTAATCAGTGAGACTCCCATAGGGTTCAGTGTTAATCAGTGAGACTCCCACAGGGTTCAGTGTTAATCAGTGAGACTCCCACAGGGTTCAGTGTTAATCAGTGAGACTCTCACAGGGTTCAGTGTTAATCAGTGAGACTCCCACAGGGTTCAGTGTTAATCAGTGAGACTCCCACAGGGTTAAGCGTTAATCAGTGAGACTCCCACAGGGTTCAGTGTTAATCAGTGAGACTCCCACAAGGTTCAGTGTTAATCAGTGAGACTCCCACAGGGTTCAGTGTTAATCAGTGAGACTCCCATAGGTTTCAGTGTTAATCAGTGAGACTCCCACAGGGTTCATTGTTAATCAGTGAGTGTCCCACATGGTTCAGTGTTAATCAGTGAGACTCCCACAGGGATCAGTGTTAATCAGTGACATTCCCATAGGGTTCAGTGTTAATCAGTGAGACTCCCACAGGGTTCATAGTTAATCAGTGAGTGTCCCACAGGGTTCTGTGTTAATCAGTGAGACTCCCACAGGGATCAGTGTTAATCAGTGACACTCCCATAGGGTTCAGTGTTAATCAGTGAGACTCCCACAGGGTTCAGTGTTAATCCATGAGACTCCCACAGGGTTCAGTGTTAATCAGTGAGACTCCCACAGGGTTCAGTGTTAATCAGTGAGACTCCCACAGTGTTCAGTGTTAATCAGTGAGACTCCCACAGTGTTCAGTGTTAATCAGTGAGACTCCCTCAGGGTTCAGTGTTAATCACTGAGACTCCCACAGGGCTCAGTGTTAATCAGTGAGACTCCCATAGGGTTCAGTGTTAATCACTGAGACTCCCACAGGGTTCAGTGTTAATCCATGAGACTCCCACAGGGTTCAGTGTTAATCAGTGAGACTCCCACAGGGTTCAGTGTTAATCAGTGAGACTCCCACAGTGTTCAGTGTTAATCAGTGAGACTCCCACAGGGTTCAGTGTTAATCCATGAGACTCCCACAGGGTTCAGTGTTAATCAGTGAGACTCCCACAGTGTTCAGTGTTAATCAGTGAGACTCCCACAGTGTTCAGTGTTAATCAGTGAGACTCCCTCAGGGTTCAGTGTTAATCACTGAGACTCCCACAGGGCTCAGTGTTAATCAGTGAGACTCCCATAGGGTTCAGTGTTAATTAGTGAGGCTCCCATAGGATTCAGTGTAAATCAGTGAGACTCCCACAGGGTTCATGTGTTAATCAGTGAGACTCCCTTAGGGTTCAGTGTTAATCAATGAGACTCCCATAGGGTTCAATGTTAATCAGTGAGACTCCCACAGGGTTCAGTGTTAATCAGTGAGACTCTCACAGGGTTCAGTGTTAATCAGTGAGACTCCCACAGGGTTCAGTGTTAATCAGTGAGACTCCCACAGGGTTAAGCGTTAATCAGTGAGACTCCCACAGGGTTCAGTGTTAATCAGTGAGACTCCCACAAGGTTCAGTGTTAATCAGTGAGACTCCCACAGGGTTCAGTGTTAATCAGTGAGACTCCCATAGGTTTCAGTGTTAATCAGTGAGACTCCCACAGGGTTCATTGTTAATCAGTGAGTGTCCCACATGGTTCAGTGTTAATCAGTGAGACTCCCACAGGGATCAGTGTTAATCAGTGACATTCCCATAGGGTTCAGTGTTAATCAGTGAGACTCCCACAGGGTTCATAGTTAATCAGTGAGTGTCCCACAGGGTTCTGTGTTAATCAGTGAGACTCCCACAGGGATCAGTGTTAATCAGTGACACTCCCATAGGGTTCAGTGTTAATCAGTGAGACTCCCACAGGGTTCAGTGTTAATCCATGAGACTCCCACAGGGTTCAGTGTTAATCAGTGAGACTCCCACAGGGTTCAGTGTTAATCAGTGAGACTCCCACAGTGTTCAGTGTTAATCAGTGAGACTCCCACAGTGTTCAGTGTTAATCAGTGAGACTCCCTCAGGGTTCAGTGTTAATCACTGAGACTCCCACAGGGCTCAGTGTTAATCAGTGAGACTCCCATAGGGTTCAGTGTTAATCACTGAGACTCCCACAGGGTTCAGTGTTAATCCATGAGACTCCCACAGGGTTCAGTGTTAATCAGTGAGACTCCCACAGGGTTCAGTGTTAATCAGTGAGACTCCCATAGTGTTCAGTGTTAATCAGTGAGACTCCCACAGGGTTCAGTGTTAATCCATGAGACTCCCACAGGGTTCAGTGTTAATCAGTGAGACTCCCACAGTGTTCAGTGTTAATCAGTGAGACTCCCACAGTGTTCAGTGTTAATCAGTGAGACTCCCTCAGGGTTCAGTGTTAATCACTGAGACTCCCACAGGGCTCAGTGTTAATCAGTGAGACTCCCATAGGGTTCAGTGTTAATTAGTGAGGCTCCCATAGGATTCAGTGTAAATCAGTGAGACTCCCACAGGGTTCATGTGTTAATCAGTGAGACTCCCTTAGGGTTCAGTGTTAATCAATGAGACTCCCATAGGGTTCAATGTTAATCAGTGAGACTCCCACAGGGTTCAGTGTTAATCAGTGAGACTTCCACAGGGTTCAGTGTTAATCAGTGAGACTCCCTCAGGGTTCATGTGTTAATCAGTGAGACTCCCATAGGGTTCAGTGTTAATCAGTGAGACTCCCACAGGGTTCAGTGTTAATCAGTGAGACTCCCACAGGGTTCAGTGTTAATCAGTGAGACTCTCACAGGGTTCAGTGTTAATCAGTGAGACTCCCACAGGGTTCAGTGTTAATCAGTGAGACTCCCACAGTGTTCAGTGTTAATCAGTGAGACTCCCACAGGGTTCAGTGTTAATCAGTAAGACTCCCACAGGGTTCAGTTTTAATCAGTGAAACTCCCACAGGGTTCAGGGGTAATCAGTGAGACTCCCACAGGGTTCAGTGTTAATCAGTGAGACTCCCACAAGGTTCAGTGTTAATCAGTGAGACTCCCACCGGGTTCAGTTTTAATCAGTGAGACTCCCATAGGTTTCAGTGTTAATCAATGAGACTCCCACAGGGTTCATTGTTAATCAGTGAGTGTCCCACATGGTTCAGTGTTAATCAGTGAGACTCCCACAGTGTTCAGTGTTAATCAGTGAGACTCCCTCAGGGTTCAGTGTTAATCACTGAGACTTCCACAGGGTTCAGTGTTAATCAGTGAGACTCCCTCAGGGTTCATGTGTTAATCAGTGAGACTCCCATAGGGTTCAGTGTTAATCAGTGAGACTCCCACAGGGTTCAGTGTTAATCAGTGAGACTCCCACAGGGTTCAGTGTTAATCAGTGAGACTCCCACAGGGTTCAGTGTTAATCACTGACACTCCCATAGGGTTCAGTGTTAATTAGTGAGACTCCCACAGGGTTCAGTGTTAATCAGTGAGACTCCCACAGGGTTCAGTGTTAATCAGTGAGACTCCCATAGGGTTCAGTGTTAATCAGTGAGACTCCCGCAGGGTTCATTGTTAATCAGTGAGATTCCCACAGGGTTCAGTGTTAATCAGTGAGACTCCCACAGGGTTCATGTGTTAATCAGTGAGACTCCCATAGGGTTCAGTGTTAATCAGTGAGACTCCCACAGGGTTCATGTGTTAATCAGTGAGACTCCCATAGGGTTCAGTGTTAATCCATGAGACTCCCACAGGGTTCAGTGTTAATCAGTGAGACTCCCACAGGGTTCAGTGTTAATCAGTGAGACTCCCACAGTGTTCAGTGTTAATCAGTGAGACTCCCACAGTGTTCAGTGTTAATCAGTGAGACTCCCTCAGGGTTCAGTGTTAATCACTGAGACTCCCACAGGGTTCAGTGTTAATCCATGAGACTCCCACAGGGTTCAGTGTTAATCAGTGAGACTCCCACAGGGTTCAGTGTTAATCAGTGAGACTCCCACAGTGTTCAGTGTTAATCAGTGAGACTCCCACAGTGTTCAGTGTTAATCAGTGAGACTCCCACAGGGTTCAGTGTTAATCAGTGAGACTCCCATAGGGTTCAATGTTAATCAGTGAGACCCCCACAGGGTTCAGTGTTAATCAGTGAGACTTCCACAGGGTTCAGTGTTAATCAGTGAGACTCCCTCAGGGTTCATGTGTTAATCAGTGAGACTCCCATAGGGTTCAGTGTTAATCAGTGAGACTCCCACAGGGTTCAGTGTTAATCAGTGAGACTCCCACAGGGTTCAGTGTTAATCAGTGAGACTCTCACAGGGTTCAGTGTTAATCAGTGAGACTCCCACAGGGTTCAGTTTTAATCAGTGAGACTCCCACAGTGTTCAATGTTAATCAGTGAGACTCCCATAGGGTTCATTGTTAATCAGTGAGTGTCCCACATGGTTCAGTGTTAATCAGTGAGACTCCCACAGGGATCAGTGTTAATCAGTGACATTCCCATAGGGTTCAGTGTTAATCAGTGAGACTCCCACAGGGTTCAGTGTTAATCCGTGAGACTCCCACAGGGTTCATAGTTAATCAGTGAGTGTCCCACAGGGTTCAGTGTTAATCAGTGAGACTCCCACAGGGATCAGTGTTAATCAGTGACCCTCCCATAGGGTTCAGTGTTAATCAGTGAGACTCCCACAGGGTTCAGTGTTAATCCATGAGACTCCCACAGGGTTCAGTGTTAATCAGTGAGACTCCCACAGGGTTCAGTGTTAATCAGTGAGACTCCCACAGTGTTCAGTGTTAATCAGTGAGACTCCCACAGTGTTCAGTGTTAATCAGTGAGACTCCCACAGGGTTCAGTGTTAATCAGTGAGACTCCCACAGGGTTCAGTGTTAATCAGTGAGACTCCCACAGGGTTCAGTGTTAATCAGTGAGACTCCCACAGTGTTCAGTGTTAATCAGTGAGACTCCCACAGTGTTCAGTGTTAATCAGTGAGACTCCCACAGGGTTCAGTGTTAATCAGTGAGACTCCCATAGGGTTCAATGTTAATCAGTGAGACCCCCACAGGGTTCAGTGTTAATTAGTGAGACTTCCACAGGGTTCAGTGTTAATCAGTGAGACTCCCTCAGGGTTCATGTGTTAATCAGTGAGACTCCCATAGGGTTCAGTGTTAATCAGTGAGACTCCCACAGGGTTCAGTGTTAATCAGTGAGACTCCCACAGGGTTCAGTGTTAATCAGTGAGACTCTCACAGGGTTCAGTGTTAATCAGTGAGACTCCCACAGGGTTCAGTTTTAATCAGTGAGACTCCCACAGTGTTCAATGTTAATCAGTGAGACTCCCATAGGGTTCATTGTTAATCAGTGAGTGTCCCACATGGTTCAGTGTTAATCAGTGAGACTCCCACAGGGATCAGTGTTAATCAGTGACATTCCCATAGGGTTCAGTGTTAATCAGTGAGACTCCCACAGGGTTCAGTGTTAATCCGTGAGACTCCCACAGGGTTCATAGTTAATCAGTGAGTGTCCCACAGGGTTCAGTGTTAATCAGTGAGACTCCCACAGGGATCAGTGTTAATCAGTGACCCTCCCATAGGGTTCAGTGTTAATCAGTGAGACTCCCACAGGGTTCAGTGTTAATCCATGAGACTCCCACAGGGTTCAGTGTTAATCAGTGAGACTCCCACAGGGTTCAGTGTTAATCAGTGAGACTCCCACAGTGTTCAGTGTTAATCAGTGAGACTCCCACAGTGTTCAGTGTTAATCAGTGAGACTCCCACAGGGTTCAGTGTTAATCAGTGAGACTCCCACAGGGTTCAGTGTTAATCAGTGAGACTCCCACAGGGTTCAGTGTTAATCAGTGAGACTCCCACAGGGATCAGTGTTAATCAGTGACATTCCCATAGGGTTCAGTGTTAATCAGTGAGACTCCCACAGGGTTCAGTGTTAATCCGTGAGACTCCCACAGGGTTCATAGTTAATCAGTGAGTGTCCCACAGGGTTCAGTGTTAATCAGTGAGACTCCCACAGGGATCAGTGTTAATCAGTGACCCTCCCATAGGGTTCAGTGTTAATCAGTGAGACTCCCACAGGGTTCAGTGTTAATCCATGAGACTCCCACAGGGTTCAGTGTTAATCAGTGAGACTCCCACAGGGTTCAGTGTTAATCAGTGAGACTCCCACAGTGTTCAGTGTTAATCAGTGAGACTCCCACAGTGTTCAGTGTTAATCAGTGAGACTCCCACAGGGTTCAGTGTTAATCAGTGAGACTCCCACAGGGTTCAGTGTTAATCAGTGAGACTCCCACAGGGTTCAGTGTTAATCAGTGAGACTCCCACAGGGTTCAGTGTTAATCAGTGAGACTTCCACAGGGTTCAGTGTTAATCAGTGAGACTCCCTCAGGGTTCATGTGTTAATCAGTGAGACTCCCATAGGGTTCAGTGTTAATCAGTGAGACTCCCACAGGGTTCAGTGTTAATCAGTGAGACTCCCACAGGGTTCAGTGTTAATCAGTGAGACTCTCACAGGGTTCAGTGTTAATCAGTGAGACTCCCACAGGGTTCAGTGTTAATCAGTGAGACTCCCACAGGGTTAAGCGTTAATCAGTGAGACTCCCACAGGGTTCAGTGTTAATCAGTGAGACTCCCACAAGGTTCAGTGTTAATCAGTGAGACTCCCACAGGGTTCAGTGTTAATCAGTGAGACTCCCATAGGTTTCAGTGTTAATCAGTGAGACTCCCACAGGGTTCATTGTTAATCAGTGAGTGTCCCACATGGTCCAGTGTTAATCAGTGAGACTCCCACAGGGATCAGTGTTAATCAGTGACATTCCCATAGGGTTCAGTGTTAATCAGTGAGACTCCCACAGGGTTCATAGTTAATCAGTGAGTGTCCCACAGGGTTCAGTGTTAATCAGTGAGACTCCCACAGGGATCAGTGTTAATCAGTGACACTCCCATAGGGTTCAGTGTTAATCAGTGAGACTCCCACAGGGTTCAGTGTTAATCCATGAGACTCCCACAGGGTTCAGTGTTAATCAGTGAGACTCCCACAGGGTTCAGTGTTAATCAGTGAGACTATCACAGTGTTCAGTGTTAATCAGTGAGACTCCCACAGTGTTCAGTGTTAATCAGTGAGACTCCCTCAGGGTTCAGTGTTAATCACTGAGACTCCCACAGGGCTCAGTGTTAATCAGTGAGACTTCCATAGGGTTCAGTGTTAATCACTGAGACTCCCACAGGGTTCAGTGTTAATCCATGAGACTCCCACAGGGTTCAGTGTTAATCAGTGAGACTCCCACAGGGTTCAGTGTTAATCAGTGAGACTCCCACAGTGTTCAGTGTTAATCAGTGAGACTCCCACAGGGTTCAGTGTTAATCCATGAGACTCCCACAGGGTTCAGTGTTAATCAGTGAGACTCCCACAGTGTTCAGTGTTAATCAGTGAGACTCCCACAGTGTTCAGTGTTAATCAGTGAGACTCCCTCAGGGTTCAGTGTTAATCACTGAGACTCCCACAGGGCTCAGTGTTAATCAGTGAGACTCCCATAGGGTTCAGTGTTAATCAGTGAGGCTCCCATAGGATTCAGTGTAAATCAGTGAGACTCCCACAGGGTTCATGTGTTAATCAGTGAGACTCCCTTAGGGTTCAGTGTTAATCAATGAGACTCCCATAGGGTTCAATGTTAATCAGTGAGACTCCCACAGGGTTCAGTGTTAATCAGTGAGACTTCCACAGGGTTCAGTGTTAATCAGTGAGACTCCCTCAGGGTTCATGTGTTAATCAGTGAGACTCCCATAGGGTTCAGTGTTAATCAGTGAGACTCCCACAGGGTTCAGTGTTAATCAGTGAGACTCCCACAGGGTTCAGTGTTAATCAGTGAGACTCTCACAGGGTTCAGTGTTAATCAGTGAGACTCCCACAGGGTTCAGTGTTAATCAGTGAGACTCCCACAGTGTTCAGTGTTAATCAGTGAGACTCCCATAGGGTTCAGTGTTAATCAGTGAGACTCCCACAGGGTTCAGTGTTAATCAGTGAGACTCCCACAGGGTTCAGTGTTAATCAGTGAGACTCTCACAGGGTTCAGTGTTAATCAGTGAGACTCCCACAGGGTTCAGTGTTAATCAGTGAGACTCCCACAGGGTTCAGCGTTAATCAGTGAGACTCCCACAGGGTTCAGTGTTAATCAGTGAGACTCCCATAAGGTTCAGTGTTAATCAGTGAGACTCCCACAGGGTTCAGTGTTAATCAGTGAGACTCCCATAGGTTTCAGTGTTAATCAGTGAGACTCCCACAGGGTTCATTGTTAATCAGTGAGTGTCCCACATGGTTCAGTGTTAATCAGTGAGACTCCCACAGTGTTCAGTGTTAATCAGTGAGACTCCCATAGGGTTCAGTGTTAATCAGTGAGACTCCCATAGGGTTCAGTGTTAATCAGTGATACTCCCACAGGGTTCAGTGTTAATCAGTGAGACTCTCACAGGGTTCAGTGTTAATCAGTGAGACTCCCACAGGGTTCAGTGTTAATCAGTTAGACTCCCACAGGGTTAAGCGTTAATCAGTGAGACTCCCACAGGGTTCAGTGTTAATCAGTGAGACTCCCACAAGGTTCAGTGTTAATCAGTGAGACTCCCACAGGGTTCAGTGTTAATCAGTGAGACTCCCATAGGTTTCAGTGTTAATCAGTGAGACTCCCACAGGGTTCATTGTTAATCAGTGAGTGTCCCACATGGTTCAGTGTTAATCAGTGAGACTCCCACAGGGATCAGTGTTAATCAGTGACATTCCCATAGGGTTCAGTGTTAATCAGTGAGACTCCCACAGGGTTCAGTGTTAATCCGTGAGACTCCCACAGGGTTCATAGTTAATCAGTGAGTGTCCCACAGGGTTCAGTGTTAATCAGTGAGACTCCCACAGGGATCAGTGTTAATCAGTGACACTCCCATAGGGTTCAGTGTTAATCAGTGAGACTCCCACAGGGTTCAGTGTTAATCCATGAGACTCCCACAGGGTTCAGTGTTAATCAGTGAGACTCCCACAGGGTTCAGTGTTAATCAGTGAGACTCCCACAGTGTTCAGTGTTAATCAGTGAGACTCCCACAGTGTTCAGTGTTAATCAGTGAGACTCCCTCAGGGTTCAGTGTTAATCACTGAGACTCCCACAGGGCTCAGTGTTAATCAGTGAGACTCCCATAGGGTTCAGTGTTAATCAGTGAGACTCCCACAGGGTTCAGTGTTAATCCATGAGACTCCCACAGGGTTCAGTGTTAATCAGTGAGACTCCCACAGGGTTCAGTGTTAATCAGTGAGACTCCCACAGTGTTCAGTGTTAAACAGTGAGACTCCCACAGGGTTCATTGTTAATCCATGAGACTCCCACAGGGTTCAGTGTTAATCAGTGAGACTCCCACAGGGTTCAGTGTTAATCAGTGAGACTCCCACAGTGTTCAGTGTTAATCAGTGAGACTCCCACAGTGTTCAGTGTTAATCAGTGAGACTCCCTCAGGGTTCAGTGTTAATCACTGAGACTCCCACAGGGCTCAGTGTTAATCAGTGAGACTCCCATAGGGTTCAGTGTTAATCAGTGAGGCTCCCATAGGATTCAGTGTAAATCAGTGAGACTCCCACAGGGTTCATGTGTTAATCAGTGAGACTCCCATAGGGTTCAGTGTTAATCAATGAGACTCCCATAGGGTTCAATGTTAATCAGTGAGACTCCCACAGGGTTCAGTGTTAATCAGTGAGACTTCCACAGGGTTCAGTGTTAATCAGTGAGACTCCCTCAGGGTTCATGTGTTAATCAGTGAGACTCCCATAGGGTTGAGTGTTAATCAGTGAGACTCCCACAGGGTTCAGTGTTAATCAGTGAGACTCCCACAGGGTTCAGTGTTAATCAGTGAGACTCTCACAGGGTTCAGTGTTAATCAGTGAGACTCCCACAGGGTTCAGTGTTAATCAGTGAGACTCCCACAGTGTTCAGTGTTAATCAGTGAGACTCCCATAGGGTTCAGTGTTAATCAGTGAGACTCCCATAGGGTTCAGTGTTAATCAGTGAGACTCCCACAGGGTTCAGTGTTAATCAGTGAGACTCTCACAGGGTTCAGTGTTAATCAGTGAGACTCCCACAGGGTTCAGTGTTAATCAGTGAGACTCCCACAGGGTTCAGCGTTAATCAGTGAGACTCCCACAGGGTTCAGTGTTAATCAGTGAGACTCCCACAAGGTTCAGTGTTAATCAGTGAGACTCCCACAGGGTTCAGTGTTAATCAGTGAGACTCCCATAGGTTTCAGTGTTAATCAGTGAGACTCCCACAGGGTTCATTGTTAATCAGTGAGTGTCCCACATGGTTCAGTGTTAATCAGTGAGACTCCCACAGTGTTCAGTGTTAATCAGTGAGACTCCCATAGGGTTCAGTGTTAATCAGTGAGACTCCCATAGGGTTCAGTGTTAATCAGTGAGACTCCCACAGGGTTCAGTGTTAATCAGTGAGACTCTCACAGGGTTCAGTGTTAATCAGTGAGACTCCCACAGGGTTCAGTGTTAATCAGTGAGACTCCCACAGGGTTAAGCGTTAATCAGTGAGACTCCCACAGGGTTCAGTGTTAATCAGTGAGACTCCCACAAGGTTCAGTGTTAATCAGTGAGACTCCCACAGGGTTCAGTGTTAATCAGTGAGACTCCCATAGGTTTCAGTGTTAATCAGTGAGACTCCCACAGGGTTCATTGTTAATCAGTGAGTGTCCCACATGGTTCAGTGTTAATCAGTGAGACTCCCACAGGGATCAGTGTTAATCAGTGAGACTCCCATAGGGTTCAGTGTTAATCAGTGAGGCTCCCATAGGATTCAGTGTAAATCAGTGAGACTCCCACAGGGTTCATGTGTTAATCAGTGAGACTCCCATAGGGTTCAGTGTTAATCAATGAGACTCCCATAGGGTTCAATGTTAATCAGTGAGACTCCCACAGGGTTCAGTGTTAATCAGTGAGACTTCCACAGGGTTCAGTGTTAATCAGTGAGACTCCCTCAGGGTTCATGTGTTAATCAGTGAGACTCCCATAGGGTTGAGTGTTAATCAGTGAGACTCCCACAGGGTTCAGTGTTAATCAGTGAGACTCCCACAGGGTTCAGTGTTAATCAGTGAGACTCTCACAGGGTTCAGTGTTAATCAGTGAGACTCCCACAGGGTTCAGTGTTAATCAGTGAGACTCCCACAGTGTTCAGTGTTAATCAGTGAGACTCCCATAGGGTTCAGTGTTAATCAGTGAGACTCCCATAGGGTTCAGTGTTAATCAGTGAGACTCCCACAGGGTTCAGTGTTAATCAGTGAGACTCTCACAGGGTTCAGTGTTAATCAGTGAGACTCCCACAGGGTTCAGTGTTAATCAGTGAGACTCCCACAGGGTTCAGCGTTAATCAGTGAGACTCCCACAGGGTTCAGTGTTAATCAGTGAGACTCCCACAAGGTTCAGTGTTAATCAGTGAGACTCCCACAGGGTTCAGTGTTAATCAGTGAGACTCCCATAGGTTTCAGTGTTAATCAGTGAGACTCCCACAGGGTTCATTGTTAATCAGTGAGTGTCCCACATGGTTCAGTGTTAATCAGTGAGACTCCCACAGTGTTCAGTGTTAATCAGTGAGACTCCCATAGGGTTCAGTGTTAATCAGTGAGACTCCCATAGGGTTCAGTGTTAATCAGTGAGACTCCCACAGGGTTCAGTGTTAATCAGTGAGACTCTCACAGGGTTCAGTGTTAATCAGTGAGACTCCCACAGGGTTCAGTGTTAATCAGTGAGCCTCCCACAGGGTTAAGCGTTAATCAGTGAGACTCCCACAGGGTTCAGTGTTAATCAGTGAGACTCCCACAAGGTTCAGTGTTAATCAGTGAGACTCCCACAGGGTTCAGTGTTAATCAGTGAGACTCCCATAGGTTTCAGTGTTAATCAGTGAGACTCCCACAGGGTTCATTGTTAATCAGTGAGTGTCCCACATGGTTCAGTGTTAATCAGTGAGACTCCCACAGGGATCAGTGTTAATCAGTGACATTCCCATAGGGTTCAGTGTTAATCAGTGAGACTCCCACAGGGTTCAGTGTTAATCCGTGAGACTCCCACAGGGTTCATAGTTAATCAGTGAGTGTCCCACAGGGTTCAGTGTTAATCAGTGAGACTCCCACAGGGATCAGTGTTAATCAGTGACACTCCCATAGGGTTCAGTGTTAATCAGTGAGACTCCCACAGGGTTCAGTGTTAATCCATGAGACTCCCACAGGGTTCAGTGTTAATCAGTGAGACTCCCACAGGGTTCAGTGTTAATCAGTGAGACTCCCACAGTGTTCAGTGTTAATCAGTGAGACTCCCACAGTGTTCAGTGTTAATCAGTGAGACTCCCTCAGGGTTCAGTGTTAATCACTGAGACTCCCACAGGGCTCAGTGTTAATCAGTGAGACTCCCATAGGGTTCAGTGTTAATCAGTGAGACTCCCACAGGGTTCAGTGTTAATCCATGAGACTCCCACAGGGTTCAGTGTTAATCAGTGAGACTCCCACAGGGTTCAGTGTTAATCAGTGAGACTCCCACAGTGTTCAGTGTTAATCAGTGAGACTCCCACAGGGTTCAGTGTTAATCCATGAGACTCCCACAGGGTTCAGTGGTAATCAGTGAGACTCCCACAGGGTTCAGTGTTAATCAGTGAGACTCCCACAGTGTTCAGTATTAATCCGTGAGACTCCCACAGTGTTCAGTGTTAATCAGTGAGACTCCCTCAGGTTTCAGTGTTAATCACTGAGACTCCCACAGGGCTCAGTGTTAATCAGTGAGACTCCCATAGGGTTCAGTGTTAATCAGTGAGGCTCCCATAGGATTCAGTGTAAATCAGTGAGACTCCCACAGGGTTCATGTGTTAATCAGTGAGACTCCCATAGGGTTCAGTGTTAATCAATGAGACTCCCATAGGGTTCAATGTTAATCAGTGAGACTCCCACAGGGTTCAGTGTTAATCAGTGAGACTTCCACAGGGTTCAGTGTTAATCAGTGAGACTCCCTCAGGGTTCAGTGTTAATCAGTGAGACTCCCTCAGGGTTCATGTGTTAATCAGTGAGACTCCCATAGGGTTCAGTGTTAATCAGTGAGACTCCCACAGGGTTCAGTGTTAATCAGTGAGACTCCCACAGGGTTCAGTGTTAATCAGTGAGACTCTCACAGGGTTCAGTGTTAATCAGTGAGACTCCCACAGGGTTCAGTGTTAATCAGTGAGACTCCCACAGTGTTCAGTGTTAATCAGTGAGACTCCCATAGGGTTCAGTGTTAATCAGTGAGACTCCCATAGGGTTCAGTGTTAATCAGTGAGACTCCCACAGGGTTCAGTGTTAATCAGTGAGACTCTCACAGGGTTCAGTGTTAATCAGTGAGACTCCCACAGGGTTCAGCGTTAATCAGTGAGACTCCCACAGGGTTCAGTGTTAATCAGTGAGACTCCCACAAGGTTCAGTGTTAATCAGTGAGACTCCCACAGGGTTCAGTGTTAATCAGTGAGACTCCCATAGGTTTCAGTGTTAATCAGTGAGACTCCCACAGGGTTCATTGTTAATCAGTGAGTGTCCCACATGGTTCAGTGTTAATCAGTGAGACTCCCACAGTGTTCAGTGTTAATCAGTGAGACTCCCATAGGGTTCAGTGTTAATCAGTGAGACTCCCATAGGGTTCAGTGTTAATCAGTGAGACTCCCACAGGGTTCAGTGTTAATCAGTGAGACTCTCACAGGGTTCAGTGTTAATCAGTGAGACTCCCACAGGGTTCAGTGTTAATCAGTGAGACTCCCACAGGGTTAAGCGTTAATCAGTGAGACTCCCACAGGGTTCAGTGTTAATCAGTGAGACTCTCACAGGGTTCAGTGTTAATCAGTGAGACTCCCACAGGGTTCAGTGTTAATCAGTGAGACTCTCACAGGGTTCAGTGTTAATCAGTGAGACTCCCACAGGGTTCAGTGTTAATCAGTGAGACTCCCACAGGGTTAAGCGTTAATCAGTGAGACTCCCACAGGGTTCAGTGTTAATCAGTGAGACTCCCACAAGGTTCAGTGTTAATCAGTGAGACTCCCACAGGGTTCAGTGTTAATCAGTGAGACTCCCATAGGTTTCAGTGTTAATCAGTGAGACTCCCACAGGGTTCATTGTTAATCAGTGAGTGTCCCACATGATTCAGTGTTAATCAGTGAGACTCCCACAGGGATCAGTGTTAATCAGTGACATTCCCATAGGGTTCAGTGTTAATCAGTGAGACTCCCACAGGGTTTAGTGTTAATCCGTGAGACTCCCACAGGGTTCATAGTTAATCAGTGAGTGTCCCACAGGGTTCAGTGTTAATCAGTGAGACTCCCACAGGGATCAGTGTTAATCAGTGACACTCCCATAGGGTTCAGTGTTAATCAGTGAGACTCCCACAGGGTTCAGTGTTAATCCATGAGACTCCCACAGGGTTCAGTGTTAATCAGTGAGACTCCCACAGGGTTCAGTGTTAATCAGTGAGACTCCCACAGTGTTCAGTGTTAATCAGTGAGACTCCCACAGTGTTCAGTGTTAATCAGTGAGACTCCCTCAGGGTTCAGTGTTAATCACTGAGACTCCCACAGGGCTCAGTGTTAATCAGTGAGACTCCCATAGGGTTCAGTGTTAATCAGTGAGACTCCCACAGGGTTCAGTGTTAATCCATGAGACTCCCACAGGGTTCAGTGTTAATCAGTGAGACTCCCACAGGGTTCAGTGTTAATCAGTGAGACTCCCACAGTGTTCAGTGTTAATCAGTGAGACTCCCACAGGGTTCAGTGTTAATCCATGAGACTCCCACAGGGTTCAGTGTTAATCAGTGAGACTCCCACAGGGTTCAGTGTTAATCAGTGAGACTCCCACAGTGTTCAGTGTTAATCAGTGAGACTCCCACAGTGTTCAGTGTTAATCAGTGAGACTCCCTCAGGTTTCAGTGTTAATCACTGAGACTCCCACAGGGCTCAGTGTTAATCAGTGAGACTCCCATAGGGTTCAGTGTTAATCAGTGAGACTCCCATAGGTTTCAGTGTTAATCAGTGAGACTCCCACAGGGTTCATTGTTAATCAGTGAGTGTCCCACATGGTTCAGTGTTAATCAGTGAGACTCCCACAGTGTTCAGTGTTAATCAGTGAGACTCCCATAGGGTTCAGTGTTAATCAGTGAGACTCCCATAGGGTTCAGTGTTAATCAGTGAGAATCCCACAGGGTTCAGTGTTAATCAGTGAGACTCTCACAGGGTTCAGTGTTAATCAGTGAGACTCCCACAGGGTTCAGTGTTAATCAGTGAGACTCCCACAGGGTTAAGCGTTAATCAGTGAGACTCCCACAGGGTTCAGTGTTAATCAGTGAGACTCCCACAAGGTTCAGTGTTAATCAGTGAGACTCCCACAGGGTTCAGTGTTAATCAGTGAGACTCCCATAGGTTTCAGTGTTAATCAGTGAGACTCCCACAGGGTTCATTGTTAATCAGTGAGTGTCCCACATGGTTCAGTGTTAATCAGTGAGACTCCCACAGGGATCAGTGTTAATCAGTGAGACTCCCATAGGGTTCAGTGTTAATCAGTGAGGCTCCCATAGGATTCAGTGTAAATCAGTGAGACTCCCACAGGGTTCATGTGTTAATCAGTGAGACTCCCATAGGGTTCAGTGTTAATCAATGAGACTCCCATAGGGTTCAATGTTAATCAGTGAGACTCCCACAGGGTTCAGTGTTAATCAGTGAGACTTCCACAGGGTTCAGTGTTAATCAGTGAGACTCCCTCAGGGTTCATGTGTTAATCAGTGAGACTCCCATAGGGTTGAGTGTTAATCAGTGAGACTCCCACAGGGTTCAGTGTTAATCAGTGAGACTCCCACAGGGTTCAGTGTTAATCAGTGAGACTCTCACAGGGTTCAGTGTTAATCAGTGAGACTCCCACAGGGTTCAGTGTTAATCAGTGAGACTCCCACAGTGTTCAGTGTTAATCAGTGAGACTCCCATAGGGTTCAGTGTTAATCAGTGAGACTCCCATAGGGTTCAGTGTTAATCAGTGAGACTCCCACAGGGTTCAGTGTTAATCAGTGAGACTCTCACAGGGTTCAGTGTTAATCAGTGAGACTCCCACAGGGTTCAGTGTTAATCAGTGAGACTCCCACAGGGTTCAGCGTTAATCAGTGAGACTCCCACAGGGTTCAGTGTTAATCAGTGAGACTCCCACAAGGTTCAGTGTTAATCAGTGAGACTCCCACAGGGTTCAGTGTTAATCAGTGAGACTCCCATAGGTTTCAGTGTTAATCAGTGAGACTCCCACAGGGTTCATTGTTAATCAGTGAGTGTCCCACATGGTTCAGTGTTAATCAGTGAGACTCCCACAGTGTTCAGTGTTAATCAGTGAGACTCCCATAGGGTTCAGTGTTAATCAGTGAGACTCCCATAGGGTTCAGTGTTAATCAGTGAGACTCCCACAGGGTTCAGTGTTAATCAGTGAGACTCTCACAGGGTTCAGTGTTAATCAGTGAGACTCCCACAGGGTTCAGTGTTAATCAGTGAGCCTCCCACAGGGTTAAGCGTTAATCAGTGAGACTCCCACAGGGTTCAGTGTTAATCAGTGAGACTCCCACAAGGTTCAGTGTTAATCAGTGAGACTCCCACAGGGTTCAGTGTTAATCAGTGAGACTCCCATAGGTTTCAGTGTTAATCAGTGAGACTCCCACAGGGTTCATTGTTAATCAGTGAGTGTCCCACATGGTTCAGTGTTAATCAGTGAGACTCCCACAGGGATCAGTGTTAATCAGTGACATTCCCATAGGGTTCAGTGTTAATCAGTGAGACTCCCACAGGGTTCAGTGTTAATCCGTGAGACTCCCACAGGGTTCATAGTTAATCAGTGAGTGTCCCACAGGGTTCAGTGTTAATCAGTGAGACTCCCACAGGGATCAGTGTTAATCAGTGACACTCCCATAGGGTTCAGTGTTAATCAGTGAGACTCCCACAGGGTTCAGTGTTAATCCATGAGACTCCCACAGGGTTCAGTGTTAATCAGTGAGACTCCCACAGGGTTCAGTGTTAATCAGTGAGACTCCCACAGTGTTCAGTGTTAATCAGTGAGACTCCCACAGTGTTCAGTGTTAATCAGTGAGACTCCCTCAGGGTTCAGTGTTAATCACTGAGACTCCCACAGGGCTCAGTGTTAATCAGTGAGACTCCCATAGGGTTCAGTGTTAATCAGTGAGACTCCCACAGGGTTCAGTGTTAATCCATGAGACTCCCACAGGGTTCAGTGTTAATCAGTGAGACTCCCACAGGGTTCAGTGTTAATCAGTGAGACTCCCACAGTGTTCAGTGTTAATCAGTGAGACTCCCACAGGGTTCAGTGTTAATCCATGAGACTCCCACAGGGTTCAGTGGTAATCAGTGAGACTCCCACAGGGTTCAGTGTTAATCAGTGAGACTCCCACAGTGTTCAGTATTAATCCGTGAGACTCCCACAGTGTTCAGTGTTAATCAGTGAGACTCCCTCAGGTTTCAGTGTTAATCACTGAGACTCCCACAGGGCTCAGTGTTAATCAGTGAGACTCCCATAGGGTTCAGTGTTAATCAGTGAGGCTCCCATAGGATTCAGTGTAAATCAGTGAGACTCCCACAGGGTTCATGTGTTAATCAGTGAGACTCCCATAGGGTTCAGTGTTAATCAATGAGACTCCCATAGGGTTCAATGTTAATCAGTGAGACTCCCACAGGGTTCAGTGTTAATCAGTGAGACTTCCACAGGGTTCAGTGTTAATCAGTGAGACTCCCTCAGGGTTCAGTGTTAATCAGTGAGACTCCCTCAGGGTTCATGTGTTAATCAGTGAGACTCCCATAGGGTTCAGTGTTAATCAGTGAGACTCCCACAGGGTTCAGTGTTAATCAGTGAGACTCCCACAGGGTTCAGTGTTAATCAGTGAGACTCTCACAGGGTTCAGTGTTAATCAGTGAGACTCCCACAGGGTTCAGTGTTAATCAGTGAGACTCCCACAGTGTTCAGTGTTAATCAGTGAGACTCCCATAGGGTTCAGTGTTAATCAGTGAGACTCCCATAGGGTTCAGTGTTAATCAGTGAGACTCCCACAGGGTTCAGTGTTAATCAGTGAGACTCTCACAGGGTTCAGTGTTAATCAGTGAGACTCCCACAGGGTTCAGCGTTAATCAGTGAGACTCCCACAGGGTTCAGTGTTAATCAGTGAGACTCCCACAAGGTTCAGTGTTAATCAGTGAGACTCCCACAGGGTTCAGTGTTAATCAGTGAGACTCCCATAGGTTTCAGTGTTAATCAGTGAGACTCCCACAGGGTTCATTGTTAATCAGTGAGTGTCCCACATGGTTCAGTGTTAATCAGTGAGACTCCCACAGTGTTCAGTGTTAATCAGTGAGACTCCCATAGGGTTCAGTGTTAATCAGTGAGACTCCCATAGGGTTCAGTGTTAATCAGTGAGACTCCCACAGGGTTCAGTGTTAATCAGTGAGACTCTCACAGGGTTCAGTGTTAATCAGTGAGACTCCCACAGGGTTCAGTGTTAATCAGTGAGACTCCCACAGGGTTAAGCGTTAATCAGTGAGACTCCCACAGGGTTCAGTGTTAATCAGTGAGACTCTCACAGGGTTCAGTGTTAATCAGTGAGACTCCCACAGGGTTCAGTGTTAATCAGTGAGACTCTCACAGGGTTCAGTGTTAATCAGTGAGACTCCCACAGGGTTCAGTGTTAATCAGTGAGACTCCCACAGGGTTAAGCGTTAATCAGTGAGACTCCCACAGGGTTCAGTGTTAATCAGTGAGACTCCCACAAGGTTCAGTGTTAATCAGTGAGACTCCCACAGGGTTCAGTGTTAATCAGTGAGACTCCCATAGGTTTCAGTGTTAATCAGTGAGACTCCCACAGGGTTCATTGTTAATCAGTGAGTGTCCCACATGATTCAGTGTTAATCAGTGAGACTCCCACAGGGATCAGTGTTAATCAGTGACATTCCCATAGGGTTCAGTGTTAATCAGTGAGACTCCCACAGGGTTCAGTGTTAATCCGTGAGACTCCCACAGGGTTCATAGTTAATCAGTGAGTGTCCCACAGGGTTCAGTGTTAATCAGTGAGACTCCCACAGGGATCAGTGTTAATCAGTGACACTCCCATAGGGTTCAGTGTTAATCAGTGAGACTCCCACAGGGTTCAGTGTTAATCCATGAGACTCCCACAGGGTTCAGTGTTAATCAGTGAGACTCCCACAGGGTTCAGTGTTAATCAGTGAGACTCCCACAGTGTTCAGTGTTAATCAGTGAGACTCCCACAGTGTTCAGTGTTAATCAGTGAGACTCCCTCAGGGTTCAGTGTTAATCACTGAGACTCCCACAGGGCTCAGTGTTAATCAGTGAGACTCCCATAGGGTTCAGTGTTAATCAGTGAGACTCCCACAGGGTTCAGTGTTAATCCATGAGACTCCCACAGGGTTCAGTGTTAATCAGTGAGACTCCCACAGGGTTCAGTGTTAATCAGTGAGACTCCCACAGTGTTCAGTGTTAATCAGTGAGACTCCCACAGGGTTCAGTGTTAATCCATGAGACTCCCACAGGGTTCAGTGTTAATCAGTGAGACTCCCACAGGGTTCAGTGTTAATCAGTGAGACTCCCACAGTGTTCAGTGTTAATCAGTGAGACTCCCACAGTGTTCAGTGTTAATCAGTGAGACTCCCTCAGGTTTCAGTGTTAATCACTGAGACTCCCACAGGGCTCAGTGTTAATCAGTGAGACTCCCATAGGGTTCAGTGTTAATCAGTGAGGCTCCCATAGGATTCAGTGTAAATCAGTGAGACTCCCACAGGGTTCATGTGTTAATCAGTGAGACTCCCATAGGGTTCAGTGTTAATCAATGAGACTCCCATAGGGTTCAATGTTAATCAGTGAGACTCCCACAGGGTTCAGTGTTAATCAGTGAGACTTCCACAGGGTTCAGTGTTAATCAGTGAGACTCCCTCAGGGTTCAGTGTTAATCAGTGAGACTCCCTCAGGGTTCATGTGTTAATCAGTGAGACTCCCATAGGGTTCAGTGTTAATCAGTGAGACTCCCACAGGGTTCAGTGTTAATCAGTGAGACTCCCACAGGGTTCAGTGTTAATCAGTGAGACTCTCACAGGGTTCAGTGTTAATCAGTGAGACTCCCACAGGGTTCAGTGTTAATCAGTGAGACTCCCACAGTGTTCAGTGTTAATCAGTGAGACTCCCATAGGGTTCAGTGTTAATCAGTGAGACTCCCATAAGGTTCAGTGTTAATCAGTGAGACTCCCACAGGGTTCAGTGTTAATCAGTGAGACTCTCACAGGGTTCAGTGTTAATCAGTGAGACTCCCACAGGGTTCAGCGTTAATCAGTGAGACTCCCACAGGGTTCAGTGTTAATCAGTGAGACTCCCACAAGGTTCAGTGTTAATCAGTGAGACTCCCACAGGGTTCAGTGTTAATCAGTGAGACTCCCATAGGTTTCAGTGTTAATCAGTGAGACTCCCACAGGGTTCATTGTTAATCAGTGAGTGTCCCACATGGTTCAGTGTTAATCAGTGAGACTCCCACAGTGTTCAGTGTTAATCAGTGAGACTCCCATAGGGTTCAGTGTTAATCAGTGAGACTCCCATAGGGTTCAGTGTTAATCAGTGAGACTCCCACAGGGTTCAGTGTTAATCAGTGAGACTCTCACAGGGTTCAGTGTTAATCAGTGAGACTCCCACAGGGTTCAGTGTTAATCAGTGAGACTCCCACAGGGTTAAGCGTTAATCAGTGAGACTCCCACAGGGTTCAGTGTTAATCAGTGAGACTCTCACAGGGTTCAGTGTTAATCAGTGAGACTCCCACAGGGTTCAGTGTTAATCAGTGAGACTCTCACAGGGTTCAGTGTTAATCAGTGAGACTCCCACAGGGTTCAGTGTTAATCAGTGAGACTCCCACAGGGTTAAGCGTTAATCAGTGAGACTCCCACAGGGTTCAGTGTTAATCAGTGAGACTCCCACAAGGTTCAGTGTTAATCAGTGAGACTCCCACAGGGTTCAGTGTTAATCAGTGAGACTCCCATAGGTTTCAGTGTTAATCAGTGAGACTCCCACAGGGTTCATTGTTAATCAGTGAGTGTCCCACATGGTTCAGTGTTAATCAGTGAGACTCCCACAGGGATCAGTGTTAATCAGTGACATTCCCATAGGGTTCAGTGTTAATCAGTGAGACTCCCACAGGGTTCAGTGTTAATCCGTGAGACTCCCACAGGGTTCATAGTTAATCAGTGAGTGTCCCACAGGGTTCAGTGTTAATCAGTGAGACTCCCACAGGGATCAGTGTTAATCAGTGACACTCCCATAGGGTTCAGTGTTAATCAGTGAGACTCCCACAGGGTTCAGTGTTAATCCATGAGACTCCCACAGGGTTCAGTGTTAATCAGTGAGACTCCCACAGGGTTCAGTGTTAATCAGTGAGACTCCCACAGTGTTCAGTGTTAATCAGTGAGGCTCCCACAGTGTTCAGTGTTAATCAGTGAGACTCCCTCAGGGTTCAGTGTTAATCACTGAGACTCCCACAGGGCTCAGTGTTAATCAGTGAGACTCCCATAGGGTTCAGTGTTAATCAGTGAGACTCCCACAGGGTTCAGTGTTAATCCATGAAACTTCCACAGGGTTCAGTGTTAATCAGTGAGACTCCCACAGGGTTCAGTGTTAATCAGTGAGACTCCCACAGTGTTCAGTGTTAATCAGTGAGACTCCCACAGGGTTCAGTGTTAATCCATGAGACTCCCACAGGGTTCAGTGTTAATCAGTGAGACTCCCACAGGGTTCAGTGTTAATCAGTGAGACTCCCACAGTGTTCAGTGTTAATCAGTGAGACTCCCACAGTGTTCAGTGTTAATCAGTGAGACTCCCTCAGGGTTCAGTGTTAATCACTGAGACTCCCACAGGGCTCAGTGTTAATCAGTGAGACTCCCATAGGGTTCAGTGTTAATCAGTGAGGATCCCATAGGATTCAGTGTAAATCAGTGAGACTCCCACAGGGTTCATGTGTTAATCAGTGAGACTCCCATAGGGTTCAGTGTTAATCAATGAGACTCCCATAGGGTTCAATGTTAATCAGTGAGACTCCCACAGGGTTCAGTGTTAATCAGTGAGACTTCCACAGGGTTCAGTGTTAATCAGTGAGACTCCCTCAGGGTTCATGTGTTAATCAGTGAGACTCCCATAGGGTTCAGTGTTAATCAGTGAGACTCCCACAGGGTTCAGTGTTAATCAGTGAGACTCCCACAGGGTTCAGTGTTAATCAGTGAGACTCTCACAGGGTTCAGTGTTAATCAGTGAGACTCCCACAGGGTTCAGTGTTAATCAGTGAGACTCCCACAGTGTTCAGTGTTAATCAGTGAGACTCCCATAGGGTTCAGTGTTAATCAGTGAGACTCCCATAGGGTTCAGTGTTAATCAGTGAGACTCCCACAGGGTTCAGTGTTAATCAGTGAGACTCTCACAGGGTTCAGTGTTAATCAGTGAGACTCCCACAGGGTTCAGTGTTAATCAGTGAGACTCCCACAGGGTTCAGCGTTAATCAGTGAGACTCCCACAGGGTTCAGTGTTAATCAGTGAGACTCCAACAAGGTTCAGTGTTAATCAGTGAGACTCCCACAGGGTTCAGTGTTAATCATTGAGACTCCCACAGTGTTCAGTGTTAATCAGTGAGACTCCCACAGTGTTCAGTGTTAATCAGTGAGACTCCCACAGGGTTCAGTGTTAATCAGTGAGACTCCCACAGGGTTCATTGTTAATCAGTGAGTGTCCCACATGGTTCAGTGTTAATCAGTGAGACTCCCACAGGGATCAGTGTTAATCAGTGACATTCCCATAGGGTTCAGTGTTAATCAGTGAGACTCCCACAGGGTTCAGTGTTAATCCGTGAGACTCCCACAGGATTCATAGTTAATCAGTGAGTGTCCCACAGGGTGTAGTGTTAATCAGTGAGACTCCCACAGGGTTCAGTGTTAATCAGTGAGACTCCCACAGTGTTCAGTGTTAATCAGTGAGACTCCCACAGTGTTCAGTGTTAATCAGTGAGACTCCCTCAGGGTTCAGTGTTAATCACTGAGACTCCCACAGGGCTCAGTGTTAATCAGTGAGACTCCCATAGGGTTCAGTGTTAATCAGTGAGACTCCCACAGGGTGCAGTGTTAATCCATGAAACTTCCACAGGGTTCAGTGTTAATCAGTGAGACTCCCACAGGGTTCAGTGTTAATCAGTGAGACTCCCACAGTGTTCAGTGTTAATCAGTGAGACTCCCACAGGGTTCAGTGTTAATCCATGAGACTCCCACAGGGTTCAGTGCTAATCAGTGAGACTCCCACAGGGTTCAGTGTTAATCAGTGAGACTCCCACAGTGTTCAGTGTTAATCAGTGAGACTCCCACAGTGTTCAGTGTTAATCAGTGAGACTCCCTCAGGGTTCAGTGTTAATCACTGAGACTCCCACAGGGCTCAGTGTTAATCAGTGAGACTCCCATAGGGTTCATTGTTAATCAGTGAGGCTCCCATAGGATTCAGTGTAAATCAGTGAGACTCCCACAGGGTTCATGTGTTAATCAGTGAGACTCCCATAGGGTTCAGTGTTAATCAATGAGACTCCCATAGGGTTCAATGTTAATCAGTGAGACTCCCACAGGGTTCAGTGTTAATCAGTGAGACTTCCACAGGGTTCAGTGTTAATCAGTGAGACTCCCTCAGGGTTCATGTGTTAATCAGTGAGACTCCCATAGGGTTCAGTGTTAATCAGTGAGACTCCCACAGGGTTCAGTGTTAATCAGTGAGACTCCCACAGGGTTCAGTGTTAATCAGTGAGACTCTCACAGGGTTCAGTGTTAATCAGTGAGACTCCCACAGGGTTCAGTGTTAATCAGTGAGACTCCCACAGTGTTCAGTGTTAATCAGTGAGACTCCCATAGGGTTCAGTGTTAATCAGTGAGACTCCCATAGGGTTCAGTGTTAATCAGTGAGACTCCCACAGGGTTCAGTGTTAATCAGTGAGACTCTCACAGGGTTCAGTGTTAATCAGTGAGACTCCCACAGGGTTCAGTGTTAATCAGTGAGACTCCCACAGGGTTCAGCGTTAATCAGTGAGACTCCCACAGGGTTCAGTGTTAATCAGTGAGACTCCAACAAGGTTCAGTGTTAATCAGTGAGACTCCCACAGGGTTCAGTGTTAATCAATGAGACTCCCATAGGGTTCAATGTTAATCAGTGAGACTCCCACAGGGTTCAGTGTTAATCAGTGAGACTTCCACAGGGTTCAGTGTTAATCAGTGAGACTCCCTCAGGGTTCATGTGTTAATCAGTGAGACTCCCATAGGGTTCAGTGTTAATCAGTGAGACTCCCACAGGGTTCAGTGTTAATCAGTGAGACTCCCACAGGGTTCAGTGTTAATCAGTGAGACTCTCACAGGGTTCAGTGTTAATCAGTGAGACTCCCACAGGGTTCAGTGTTAATCAGTGAGACTCCCACAGTGTTCAGTGTTAATCAGTGAGACTCCCATAGGGTTCAGTGTTAATCAGTGAGACTCCCATAGGGTTCAGTGTTAATCAGTGAGACTCCCACAGGGTTCAGTGTTAATCAGTGAGACTCTCACAGGGTTCAGTGTTAATCAGTGAGACTCCCACAGGGTTCAGTGTTAATCAGTGAGACTCCCACAGGGTTCAGCGTTAATCAGTGAGACTCCCACAGGGTTCAGTGTTAATCAGTGAGACTCCAACAAGGTTCAGTGTTAATCAGTGAGACTCCCACAGGGTTCAGTGTTAATCATTGAGACTCCCACAGTGTTCAGTGTTAATTAGTGAGACTCCCACAGTATTCAGTGTTAATCAGTGAGACTCCCACAGGGTTCAGTGTTAATCAGTGAGACTCCCACAGGGTTCATTGTTAATCAGTGAGTGTCCCACATGGTTCAGTGTTAATCAGTGAGACTCCCACAGGGATCAGTGTTAATCAGTGACATTCCCATAGGGTTCAGTGTTAATCAGTGAGACTCCCACAGGGTTCAGTGTTAATCCGTGAGACTCCCACAGGGTTCATAGTTAATCAGTGAGTGTCCCACAGGGTTCAGTGTTAATCAGTGAGACTCCCACAGGGATCAGTGTTAATCAGTGACACTCCCATAGGGTTCAGTGTTAATCAGTGAGACTCCCACAGTGTTCAGTGTTAATCCGTGAGACTCCCACAGGGTTCATAGTTAATCAGTGAGTGTCCCACAGGGTTCAGTGTTAATCAGTGAGACTCCCACAGGGTCATTGTTAATCAGTGACACTCCCATAGGGTGCAGTGTTAATCAGTGAGACTCCCACAGGGTTCAGTGTTAATCCATGAGACTCCCACAGGGTTCAGTGTTAATCAGTGAGACTCCCACCGGGTTCAGTGTTAATCAGTGAGACTCCCACAGTGTTCAGTGTTAATCAGTGAGACTCCCTCAGGGTTCAGTGTTAATCACTGAGACTCCCACAGGGATCAGTGTTAATCAGTGAGACTCCCATAGGGTTCAGTGTTAATCAGTGAGGCTCCCATAGGATTCAGTGTAAATCAGTGAGACTCCCACAGGGTTCATGTGTTAATCAGTGAGACTCCCATAGGGTTCAGTGTTAATCAATGAGACTCCCATAGGGTTCAATGTTAATCAGTGAGACTCCCACAGGGTTCAGTGTTAATCAGTGAGACTTCCACAGGGTTCAGTGTTAATCAGTGAGACTCCCTCAGGGTTCATGTGTTAATCAGTGAGACTCCCATAGGGTTCAGTGTTAATCAGTGAGACTCCCACAGGGTTCAGTGTTAATCAGTGAGACTCCCACAGGGTTCAGTGTTAATTAGTGAGACTCTCACAGGGTTCAGTGTTAATCAGTGAGACTCCCACAGTGTTCAGTGTTAATCAGTGAGGCTCCCATAGGGTTCAGTGTTAATCAGTGAGACTCCCATAGGGTTCAGTGTTAATCAGTGAGACTCCCACAGGGTTCAGTGTTAATCAGTGAGACTCTCACAGGGTTCAGTGTTAATCAGTGAGACTCCCACAGGGTTCAGTGTTAATCAGTGAGACTCCCACAGGGTTCAGTGTTAATCAGTGAGACTCCCACAGGGTTCAGTGTTAATCAGTGAGACTCCCACAAGGTTCAGTGTTAATCAGTGAGACTCCCACAGGGTTCAGTGTTAATCAGTGAGACTCCCATAGGTTTCAGTGTTAATCAGTGAGACTCCCACAGGGTTCATTGTTAATCAGTGAGTGTCCCACATGGTTCAGTGTTAATCAGTGAGACTCCCACAGGGATCAGTGTTAATCAGTGACATTCCCATAGGGTTCAGTGTTAATCAGTGAGACTCCCACAGGGTTCAGTGTTAATCCGTGAGACTCCCACAGGGTTCATAGTTAATCAGTGAGTGTCCCACAGGGTTCAGTGTTAATCAGTGAGACTCCCACAGGGATCAGTGTTAATCAGTGACACTCCCATAGGGTTCAGTGTTAATCAGTGAGACTCCCACAGGGTTCAGTGTTAATCAGTGAGACTCTCACAGGGTTCAGTGTTAATCAGTGAGACTCCCACAGGGTTCAGCGTTAATCAGTGAGACTCCCACAGGGTTCAGTGTTAATCAGTGAGACTCCCACAAGGTTCAGTGTTAATCAGTGAGACTCCCACAGGGTTCAGTGTTAATCAGTGAGACTCCCATAGGTTTCAGTGTTAATCAGTGAGACTCCCACAGGGTTCAGTGTTAATCAGTGAGACTCCCACAGGGTTCAGTGTTAATCAGTGAGACTCTCACAGGGTTCAGTGTTAATCAGTGAGACTCCCACAGGGTTCAGTGTTAATCAGTGAGACTCCCACAGGGTTCAGTGTTAATCAGTGAGACTCTCACAGGGTTCAGTGCTAATCAGTGAGACTCCCACAGGGTTCAGTGTTAATCAGTGAGACTCCCACAGTGTTCAGTGTTAATCAGTGAGACTCCCATAGGGTTCAGTGTTAATCAGTGAGACTCCCATAGGGTTCAGTGTTAATCAGTGAGACTCCCACAGGGTTCAGTGTTAATCAGTGAGACTTCCACAGGGTTCAGTGTTAATCAGTGAGACTCCCTCAGGGTTCATGTGTTAATCAGTGAGACTCCCATAGGGTTCAGTGTTAATCAGTGAGACTCCCACAGGGTTCAGTGTTAATCAGTGAGACTCCCACAGGGTTCAGTGTTAATCAGTGAGACTCTCACAGGGTTCAGTGTTAATCAGTGAGACTCCCACAGGGTTCAGTGTTAATCAGTGAGACTCCCACAGTGTTCAGTGTTAATCAGTGAGACTCCCATAGGGTTCAGTGTTAATCAGTGAGACTCCCATAGGGTTCAGTGTTAATCAGTGAGACTCCCACAGGGTTCAGTGTTAATCAGTGAGACTCTCACAGGGTTCAGTGTTAATCAGTGAGACTCCCACAGGGTTCAGTGTTAATCAGTGAGACTCCCACAGGGTTCAGCGTTAATCAGTGAGACTCCCACAGGGTTCAGTGTTAATCAGTGAGACTCCAACAAGGTTCAGTGTTAATCAGTGAGACTCCCACAGGGTTCAGTGTTAATCAGTGAGACTCCCACAGTGTTCAGTGTTAATCAGTGAGACTCCCACAGTGTTCAGTGTTAATCAGTGAGACTCCCACAGGGTTCAGTGTTAATCAGTGAGACTCCCACAGGGTTCATTGTTAATCAGTGAGTGTCCCACATGGTTCAGTGTTAATCAGTGAGACTCCCACAGGGATCAGTGTTAATCAGTGACATTCCCATAGGGTTCAGTGTTAATCAGTGAGACTCCCACAGGGTTCAGTGTTAATCCGTGAGACTCCCACAGGGTTCATAGTTAATCAGTGAGTGTCCCACAGGGTTCAGTGTTAATCAGTGAGACTCCCACAGGGATCAGTGTTAATCAGTGACACTCCCATAGGGTTCAGTGTTAATCAGTGAGACTCCCACAGTGTTCAGTGTTAATCCGTGAGACTCCCACAGGGTTCATAGTTAATCAGTGAGTGTCCCACAGGGTTCAGTGTTAATCAGTGAGACTCCCACAGGGTCATTGTTAATCAGTGACACTCCCATAGGGTGCAGTGTTAATCAGTGAGACTCCCACAGGGTTCAGTGTTAATCCATGAGACTCCCACAGGGTTCAGTGTTAATCAGTGAGACTCCCACCGGGTTCAGTGTTTAATCAGTGAGACTCCCACAGTGTTCAGTGTTAATCAGTGAGACTCCCACAGTGTTCAGTGTTAATCAGTGAGACTCCCTCAGGGTTCAGTGTTAATCACTGAGACTCCCACAGGGATCAGTGTTAATCAGTGAGACTCCCATAGGGTTCAGTGTTAATCAGTGAGGCTCCCATAGGATTCAGTGTAAATCAGTGAGACTCCCACAGGGTTCATGTGTTAATCAGTGAGACTCCCATAGGGTTCAGTGTTAATCAATGAGACTCCCATAGGGTTCAATGTTAATCAGTGAGACTCCCATAGGGTTCAGTGTTAATCAGTGAGACTCCCACAGGGTTCAGTGTTAATCAGTGAGACTCCCACAGGGTTCAGTGTTAATTAGTGAGACTCTCACAGGGTTCAGTGTTAATCAGTGAGACTCCCACAGTGTTCAGTGTTAATCAGTGAGGCTCCCATAGGGTTCAGTGTTAATCAGTGAGACTCCCATAGGGTTCAGTGTTAATCAGTGAGACTCCCACAGGGTTCAGTGTTAATCAGTGAGACTCTCACAGGGTTCAGTGTTAATCAGTGAGACTCCCACAGGGTTCAGTGTTAATCAGTGAGACTCCCACAGGGTTCAGTGTTAATCAGTGAGACTCCCACAGGGTTCAGTGTTAATCAGTGAGACTCCCACAAGGTTCACTGTTAATCAGTGAGACTCCCACAGGGTTCAGTGTTAATCAGTGAGACTCCCATAGGTTTCAGTGTTAATCAGTGAGACTCCCACAGGGTTCATTGTTAATCAGTGAGTGTCCCACATGGTTCAGTGTTAATCAGTGAGACTCCCACAGGGATCAGTGTTAATCAGTGACATTCCCATAGGGTTCAGTGTTAATCAGTGAGACTCCCACAGGGTTCAGTGTTAATCCATGAGACTCCCACAGGGTTCATAGTTAATCAGTGAGTGTCCCACAGGGTTCAGTGTTAATCAGTGAGACTCCCACAGGGATCAGTGTTAATCAGTGACACTCCCATAGGGTTCAGTGTTAATCAGTGAGACTCCCACAGGGTTCAGTGTTAATCAGTGAGACTCTCACAGGGTTCAGTGTTAATCAGTGAGACTCCCACAGGGTTCAGCGTTAATCAGTGAGACTCCCACAGGGTTCAGTGTTAATCAGTGAGACTCCCACAAGGTTCAGTGTTAATCAGTGAGACTCCCACAGGGTTCAGTGTTAATCAGTGAGACTCCCATAGGTTTCAGTGTTAATCAGTGAGACTCCCACAGGGTTCAGTGTTAATCAGTGAGACTCCCACAGGGTTCAGTGTTAATCAGTGAGACTCTCACAGGGTTCAGTGTTAATCAGTGAGACTCCCACAGGGTTCAGTGTTAATCAGGGAGACTCCCACAGTGTTCAGTGTTAATCAGTGAGACTCCCATAGGGTTCAGTGTTAATCAGTGAGACTCCCATAGGGTTCAGTGTTAATCAGTGAGACTCCCACAGGGTTCAGTGTTAATCAGTGAGACTCACACAGGGTTCAGTGTTAATCAGTGAGACTCCCACAGGGTTCAGCGTTAATCAGTGAGACTCCCACAGGGTTCAGTGTTAATCAGTGAGACTCCCACAAGGTTCAGTGTTAATCAGTGAGACTCCCACAGGGTTCAGTGTTAATCAGTGAGACTCCCATAGGTTTCAGTGTTAATCAGTGAGACTCCCACAGGGTTCATTGTTAATCAGTGAGTGTCCCACATGGTTCAGTGTTAATCATTGAGACTCCCACAGTGTTCAGTGTTAATCAGTGAGACTCCCATAGGGTTCAGTGTTAATCAGTGAGACTCCCATAGGGTTCAGTGTTAATCAGTGAGACTCCCACAGGGTTCAGTGTTAATCAGTGAGACTCTCACAGGGTTCAGTGTTAATCAGTGAGACTCCCACAGGGTTCAGTGTTAATCAGTGAGACACCCACAGGGTTAAGCGTTAATCAGTGAGACTCCCACAGGGTTCAGTGTTAATCAGTGAGACTCCCACAAGGTTCAGTGTTAATCAGTGAGACTCCCACAGGGTTCAGTGTTAATCAGTGAGACTCCCATAGGTTTCAGTGTTAATCAGTGCGACTCCCACAGGGTTCATTGTTAATCAGTGAGTGTCCCACATGGTTCAGTGTTAATCAGTGAGACTCCCACAGGGATCAGTGTTAATCAGTGACATTCCCATAGGGTTCAGTGTTAATCAGTGAGACTCCCACAGGGTTCAGTGTTAATCCGTGAGACTCCCACAGGGTTCATAGTTAATCAGTGAGTGTCCCACAGGGTTCAGTGTTAATCAGTGAGACTCCCACAGGGATCAGTGTGAATCAGTGAGACTCCCATAGGGTTCAGTGTTAATCAGTGAGACTCCCACAGGGTTCAGTGTTAATCCATGAGACTCCCACAGGGTTCAGTGTTAATCAGTGAGACTCCCACAGGGTTCAGTGTTAATCAGTGAGACTCCCACAGTGTTCAGTGTTAATCAGTGAGACTCCCACAGTGTTCAGTGTTAATCAGTGAGACTCCCTCAGGGTTCAGTGTTAATCACTGAGACTCCCACAGGGCTCAGTGTTAATCAGTGAGACTCCCATAGGGTTCAGTGTTCATCAGTGAGACTCCCACAGGGTTCAGTGTTAATCCATGAAACTTCCACAGGGTTCAGTGTTAATCAGTGAGACTCCCACAGGGTTCAGTGTTAATCAGTGATACTCCAACAGTGTTCAGTGTTAATCAGTGAGACTCCCACAGGGTTCAGTGTTAATCCATGAGACTCCCACAGGGTTCAGTGTTAATCAGTGAGACTCCCACAGGGTTCAGTGTTAATCAGTGAGACTCCCACAGTGTTCAGTGTTAATCAGTGAGACTCCCACAGTGTTCAGTGTTAATCAGTGAGACTCCCTCAGGGTTCAGTGTTAATCACTGAGACTCCCACAGGGCTCAGTGTTAATCAGTGAGACTCCCATAGGGTTCAGTGTTAATCAGTGAGGCTCCCATAGGATTCAGTGTAAATCAGTGAGACTCCCACAGGGTTCATGTGTTAATCAGTGAGACTCCCATAGGGTTCAGTGTTAATCAATGAGACTCCCATAGGGTTCAATGTTAATCAGTGAGACTCCCACAGGGTTCAGTGTTAATCAGTGAGACTTCCACAGGGTTCAGTGTTAATCAGTGAGACTCCCTCAGGGTTCATGTGTTAATCAGTGAGACTCCCATAGGATTCAGTGTTAATCAGTGAGACTCCCACAGGGTTCAGTGTTAATCAGTGAGACTCCCACAGGGTTCAGTGTTAATCAGTGAGACTCTCACAGGGTTCAGTGTTAATCAGTGAGACTCCCACAGGGTTCAGTGTTAATCAGTAAGACTCCCACAGTGTTCAGTGTTAATCAGTGAGACTCCCATAGGGTTCAGTGTTAATCAGTGAGACTCCCATAGGGTTCAGTGTTAATCAGTGAGACTCCCACAGGGTTCAGTGTTAATCAGTGAGACTCTCACAGGGTTCAGTGTTAATCAGTGAGACTCCCACAGGGTTCAGTGTTAATCAGTGAGACTCCCACAGGGTTCAGCGTTAATCAGTGAGACTCCCACAGGGTTCAGTGTTAATCAGTGAGACTCCCACAAGGTTCAGTGTTAATCAGTGAGACTCCCACAGGGTTCAGTGTTAATCAGTGAGACTCCCACAGTGTTCAGTGTTAATCAGTGAGACTCCCACAGTGTTCAGTGTTAATCAGTGAGACTCCCACAGGGTTCAGTGTTAATCAGTGAGACTCCCATAGGGTTCAATGTTAATCAGTGAGACTCCCACAGGGTTCAGTGTTAATCAGTGAGACTCCCACAGGGTTCAGCGTTAATCAGTGAGACTCCCACAGGGTTCAGTGTTAATCAGTGAGACTCCCACAAGGTTCAGTGTTAATCAGTGAGACTCCCACAGGGTTCAGTGTTAATCAGTGAGACTCCCACAGTGTTCAGTGTTAATCAGTGAGACTCCCACAGTGTTCAGTGTTAATCAGTGAGACTCCCACAGGGTTCAGTGTTAATCAATGAGACTCCCATAGGGTTCAATGTTAATCAGTGAGACTCCCACAGGGTTCAGTGTTAATCAGTGAGACTTCCACAGGGTTCAGTGTTAATCAGTGAGACTCCCTCAGGGTTCATGTGTTAATCAGTGAGACTCCCATAGGATTCAGTGTTAATCAGTGAGACTCCCACAGGGTTCAGTGTTAATCAGTGAGGCTCCCACAGGGTTCAGTGTTAATCAGTGAGACTCTCACAGGGTTCAGTGTTAATCAGTGAGACTCCCACAGGGTTCAGTGTTAATCAGTGAGACTCCCACAGTGTTCAGTGTTAATCAGTGAGACTCCCATAGGGTTCAGTGTTAATCAGTGAGACTCCCATAGGGTTCAGTGTTAATCAGTGAGACTCCCACAGGGTTCAGTGTTAATCAGTGAGACTCTCACAGGGTTCAGTGTTAATCAGTGAGACTCCCACAGGGTTCAGTGTTAATCAGTGAGACTCCCACAGGGTTCAGCGTTAATCAGTGAGACTCCCACAGGGTTCAGTGTTAATCAGTGAGACTCCCACAAGGTTCAGTGTTAATCAGTGAGACTCCCACAGGGTTCAGTGTTAATCAGTGAGACTCCCACAGTGTTCAGTGTTAATCAGTGAGACTCCCACAGTGTTCAGTGTTAATCAGTGAGACTCCCACAGGGTTCAGTGTTAATCAGTCAGACTCCCACAGGGTTCATTGTTAATCAGTGAGTGTCCCACATGGTTCAGTGTTAATCAGTGATACTCCCACAGGGATCAGTGTTAATCAGTGACATTCCCATAGGGTTCAGTGTTAATCAGTGAGACTCCCACAGGGTTCAGTGTTAATCCGTGAGACTCCCACAGGGTTCATAGTTAATCAGTGAGTGTCCCACAGGGTTCAGTGTTAATCAGTGAGACTCCCACAGGGATCAGTGTTAATCAGTGACACTCCCATAGGGTTCAGTGTTAATCAGTGAGACTCCCACAGTGTTCAGTGTTAATCCGTGAGACTCCCACAGGGTTCATAGTTAATCAGTGAGTGTCCCACAGGGTTCAGTGTTAATCAGTGAGACTCCCACAGGGTCAGTGTTAATCAGTGACACTCCCATAGGGTGCAGTGATAATCAGTGAGACTCCCACAGGGTTCAGTGTTAATCCATGAGTCTCCCACAGGGTTCAGTGTTAATCAGTGAGACTCCCACAGGGTTCATTGTTAATCAGTGAGACTCCCACAGTGTTCAGTGTTAATCAGTGAGACTCCCACAGTGTTCAGTGTTAATCAGTGAGACTCCCTCAGGGTTCAGTGTTAATCACTGAGACTCCCACAGGGATCAGTGTTAATCAGTGAGACTCCCATAGGGTTCAGTGTTAATCAGTGAGGCTCCCATAGGATTCAGTGTAAATCAGTGAGACTCCCACAGGGTTCATGTGTTAATCAGTGAGACTCCCATAGGGTTCAGTGTTAATCAATGAGACTCCCATAGGGTTAAATGTTAATCAGTGAGACTCCCACAGGGTTCAGTGTTAATCAGTGAGACTTCCACAGGGTTCAGTGTTAATCAGTGAGACTCCCTCAGGGTTCATGTGTTAATCAGTGAGACTCCCATAGGGTTCAGTGTTAATCAGTGAGACTCCCACAGGGTTCAGTGTTAATCAGTGAGACTCCCACAGGGTTCAGTGTTAATTAGTGAGACTCTCACAGGATTCAGTGTTAATCAGTGAGACTCCCACAGTGTTCAGTGTTAATCAGTGAGGCTCCCATAGGGTTCAGTGTTAATCAGTGAGACTCCCATAGGGTTCAGTGTTAATCAGTGAGACTCCCACAGGGTTCAGTGTTAATCAGTGAGACTCTCACAGGGTTCACTGTTAATCAGTGAGACTCCCACAGGGTTCAGTGTTAATCAGTGAGACTCCCACAGGGTTCAGCGTTAATCAGTGAGACTCCCACAGGGTTCAGTGTTAATCAGTGAGACTCCCACAAGGTTCAGTGTTAATCAGTGAGACTCCCACAGGGTTCAGTGTTAATCAGTGAGACTCCCATAGGTTTCAGTGTTAATCAGTGAGACTCCCACAGGGTTCATTGTTAATCAGTGAGTGTCCCACATGGTTCAGTGTTAATCAGTGAGACTCCCACAGGGATCAGTGTTAATCAGTGACATTCCCATAGGGTTCAGTGTTAATCAGTGAGACTCCCACAGGGTTCAGTGTTAATCCGTGAGACTCCCACAGGGTTCATAGTTAATCAGTGAGTGTCCCACAGGGTTCAGTGTTAATCAGTGAGACTCCCACAGGGATCAGTGTTAATCAGTGACACTCCCATAGGGTTCAGTGTTAATCAGTGAGACTCCCACAGGGTTCAGTGTTAATCAGTGAGACTCTCACAGGGTTCAGTGTTAATCAGTGAGACTCCCACAGGGTTCAGCGTTAATCAGTGAGACTCCCACAGGGTTCAGTGTTAATCAGTGAGACTCCCACAAGGTTCAGTGTTAATCAGTGAGACTCCCACAGGGTTCAGTGTTAATCAGTGAGACTCCCATAGGTTTCAGTGTTAATCAGTGAGACTCCCACACGGTTCAGTGTTAATCAGTGAGACTCCCACAGGGTTCAGTGTTAATCAGTGAGACTCTCACAGGGTTCAGTGTTAATCAGTGAGACTCCCACAGGGTTCAGTGTTAATCAGTGAGACTCCCACAGGGTTCAGTGTTAATCAGTGAGACTCCCATAGGGTTCAGTGTTAATCAGTGAGACTCCCACAGGGTTCATTGTTAATCAGTGAGTGTCCCACTGGGTTCAGTGTTAATCAGTGAGACTCCCACAGGGTTCAGTGTTAATCAGTGAGACTCCCACAGGGTTCAGTGTTAATCAGTGAGAATCCCATAGAGTTCAGTGTTAATCAGTGAGACTTCCATAGGGTTCATTGTTCATCAGTGAGACTCCCACAGGGTTCAGTGTTAATCAGTGAGACTCCCATAGGGTTCAGTGTTAATCAGTCAGAATCCCATCGAGTTCAGTGTTAATCAGTGAGACTCCCATAGGGTTAATTGTTTATCAGTGAGACCCCCATAGGGTTCAGGGTTAATCAGTGAGACTCCCACAGGGTTCATTGTTAATCAGTGAGACTCCCATAGGGTTCAGTGTTAATCAGTGAGACTCCGACAGGGTTCAGTGTTAATCAGTGAGACTCCCAGAAGGTTCAGTGTTAATCAGTGAGACTCCCACAGGGTTCAGTGTTAATCAGTGAGACTCCCATAGGTTTCAGTGTTAATCAGTGAGACTCCCACAGGGTTCAGTGTTAATCAGTGAGACTCCCACAGGGTTCAGTGTTAATCAGTGAGACTCTCACAGGGTTCAGTGTTAATCAGTGAGACTCCCACAGGGTTCAGTGTTAATCAGTGAGACTCCCATAGAGTTCGATGTTAATCAGTGAGACTCCCATAGGGTTCAGTGTTAATCAGTGAGACTCCCACAGGGTTCAGTGTTAATCAGTGAGACTCTCACAGGGTTCACTGTTAATCAGTGAGACTCCCACAGGGTTCAGTGTTAATCAGTGAGACTCCCACAGGGTTCAGCGTTAATCAGTGAGACTCCCACAGGGTTCAGTGTTAATCAGTGAGACTCCCACAAGGTTCAGTGTTAATCAGTGAGACTCCCACAGGGTTCAGTGTTAATCAGTGAGACTCCCATAGGTTTCAGTGTTAATCAGTGAGACTCCCACAGGGTTCATTGTTAATCAGTGAGTGTCCCACATGGTTCAGTGTTAATCAGTGAGACTCCCACAGGGATCAGTGTTAATCAGTGACATTCCCATAGGGTTCAGTGTTAATCAGTGAGACTCCCACAGGGTTCAGTGTTAATCCGTGAGACTCCCACAGGGTTCATAGTTAATCAGTGAGTGTCCCACAGGGTTCAGTGTTAATCAGTGAGACTCCCACAGGGATCAGTGTTAATCAGTGACACTCCCATAGGGTTCAGTGTTAATCAGTGAGACTCCCACAGGGTTCAGTGTTAATCAGTGAGACTCTCACAGGGTTCAGTGTTAATCAGTGAGACTCCCACAGGGTTCAGCGTTAATCAGTGAGACTCCCACAGGGTTCAGTGTTAATCAGTGAGACTCCCACAAGGTTCAGTGTTAATCAGTGAGACTCCCACAGGGTTCAGTGTTAATCAGTGAGACTCCCATAGGTTTCAGTGTTAATCAGTGAGACTCCCACACGGTTCAGTGTTAATCAGTGAGACTCTCACAGGGTTCAGTGTTAATCAGTGAGACTCTCACAGGGTTCAGTGTTAATCAGTGAGACTCCCACAGGGTTCAGTGTTAATCAGTGAGACTCCCACAGTGTTCAGTGTTAATCAGTGAGACTCCCATAGGGTTCAGTGTTAATCAGTGAGACTCCCACAGGGTTCAGTGTTAATCAGTGAGACTCCCATAGGGTTCAGTGTTAATCAGTGAGACTCTCACAGGGTTCAGTGTTAATCAGTGAGACTCCCACAGGGTTCAGTGTTAATCAGTGAGACTCCCACAGTGTTCAGTGTTAATCAGTGAGACTCCCATAGGGTTCAGTGTTAATCAGTGAGACTCCCACAGGGTTCAGTGTTAATCAGTGAGACTCCCATAGGGTTCAGTGTTAATCAGTGAGACTCCCACAGGGTTCATTGTTAATCAGTGAGTGTCCCACTGGGTTCAGTGTTAATCAGTGAGACTCCCACAGGGTTCAGTGTTAATCAGTGAGACTCCCACAGGGTTCAGTGTTAATCAGTGAGAATCCCATAGAGTTCAGTGTTAATCAGTGAGACTTCCATAGGGTTCATTGTTCATCAGTGAGACTCCCACAGGGTTCAGTGTTAATCAGTGAGACTCCCATAGGGTTCAGTGTTAATCAGTCAGAATCCCATCGAGTTCAGTGTTAATCAGTGAGACTCCCATAGGGTTAATTGTTTATCAGTGAGACCCCCATAGGGTTCAGGGTTAATCAGTGAGACTCCCACAGGGTTCATTGTTAATCAGTGAGACTCCCATAGGGTTCAGTGTTAATCAGTGAGACTCCGACAGGGTTCAGTGTTAATCAGTGAGACTCCCAGAAGGTTCAGTGTTAATCAGTGAGACTCCCACAGGGTTCAGTGTTAATCAGTGAGACTCCCATAGGTTTCAGTGTTAATCAGTGAGACTCCCACAGGGTTCAGTGTTAATCAGTGAGACTCCCACAGGGTTCAGTGTTAATCAGTGAGACTCTCACAGGGTTCAGTGTTAATCAGTGAGACTCCCACAGGGTTCAGTGTTAATCAGTGAGACTCCCACAGTGTTCAGTGTTAATCAGTGAGACTCCCATAGGGTTCAGTGTTAATCAGTGAGACTCCCACAGGGTTCAGTGTTAATCAGTGAGACTCCCATAGGGTTCAGTGTTAATCAGTGAGACTCCCACAGGGTTCATTGTTAATCAGTGAGTGTCCCACTGGGTTCAGTGTTAATCAGTGAGACTCCCACAGGGTTCAGTGTTAATCAGTGAGACTCCCACAGGGTTCAGTGTTAATCAGTGAGGCTCCCATAGGGTTCAGTGTTAATCAGTGAGACTCCCATAGGGTTCAGTGTTAATCAGTGAGACTCCCACAGGGTTCAGTGTTAATCAGTGAGACTCTCACAGGGTTCACTGTTAATCAGTGAGACTCCCACAGGGTTCAGTGTTAATCAGTGAGACTCCCACAGGGTTCAGCGTTAATCAGTGAGACTCCCACAGGGTTCAGTGTTAATCAGTGAGACTCCCACAAGGTTCAGTGTTAATCAGTGAGACTCCCACAGGGTTCAGTGTTAATCAGTGAGACTCCCATAGGTTTCAGTGTTAATCAGTGAGACTCCCACAGGGTTCATTGTTAATCAGTGAGTGTCCCACATGGTTCAGTGTTAATCAGTGAGACTCCCACAGGGATCAGTGTTAATCAGTGACATTCCCATAGGGTTCAGTGTTAATCAGTGAGACTCCCACAGGGTTCAGTGTTAATCCGTGAGACTCCCACAGGGTTCATAGTTAATCAGTGAGTGTCCCACAGGGTTCAGTGTTAATCAGTGAGACTCCCACAGGGATCAGTGTTAATCAGTGACACTCCCATAGGGTTCAGTGTTAATCAGTGAGACTCCCACAGGGTTCAGTGTTAATCAGTGAGACTCTCACAGGGTTCAGTGTTAATCAGTGAGACTCCCACAGGGTTCAGCGTTAATCAGTGAGACTCCCACAGGGTTCAGTGTTAATCAGTGAGACTCCCACAAGGTTCAGTGTTAATCAGTGAGACTCCCACAGGGTTCAGTGTTAATCAGTGAGACTCCCATAGGTTTCAGTGTTAATCAGTGAGACTCCCACACGGTTCAGTGTTAATCAGTGAGACTCCCACAGGGTTCAGTGTTAATCAGTGAGACTCTCACAGGGTTCAGTGTTAATCAGTGAGACTCCCACAGGGTTCAGTGTTAATCAGTGAGACTCCCACAGTGTTCAGTGTTAATCAGTGAGACTCCCATAGGGTTCAGTGTTAATCAGTGAGACTCCCACAGGGTTCAGTGTTAATCAGTGAGACTCCCATAGGGTTCAGTGTTAATCAGTGAGACTCCCACAGGGTTCATTGTTAATCAGTGAGTGTCCCACTGGGTTCAGTGTTAATCAGTGAGACTCCCACAGGGTTCAGTGTTAATCAGTGAGACTCCCACAGGGTTCAGTGTTAATCAGTGAGAATCCCATAGAGTTCAGTGTTAATCAGTGAGACTTCCATAGGGTTCATTGTTCATCAGTGAGACTCCCACAGGGTTCAGTGTTAATCAGTGAGACTCCCATAGGGTTCAGTGTTAATCAGTCAGAATCCCATCGAGTTCAGTGTTAATCAGTGAGACTCCCATAGGGTTAATTGTTTATCAGTGAGACCCCCATAGGGTTCAGGGTTAATCAGTGAGACTCCCACAGGGTTCATTGTTAATCAGTGAGACTCCCATAGGGTTCAGTGTTAATCAGTGAGACTCCGACAGGGTTCAGTGTTAATCAGTGAGACTCCCACAAGGTTCAGTGTTAATCAGTGAGACTCCCACAGGGTTCAGTGTTAATCAGTGAGACTCCCATAGGTTTCAGTGTTAATCAGTGAGACTCCCACAGGGTTCAGTGTTAATCAGTGAGACTCCCACAGGGTTCAGTGTTAATCAGTGAGACTCTCACAGGGTTCAGTGTTAATCAGTGAGACTCCCACAGGGTTCAGTGTTAATCAGTGAGACTCCCACAGTGTTCAGTGTTAATCAGTGAGACTCCCATAGGGTTCAGTGTTAATCAGTGAGACTCCCACAGGGTTCAGTGTTAATCAGTGAGACTCCCATAGGGTTCAGTGTTAATCAGTGAGACTCCCACAGGGTTCATTGTTAATCAGTGAGTGTCCCACTGGGTTCAGTGTTAATCAGTGAGACTCCCACAGGGTTCAGTGTTAATCAGTGAGACTCCCACAGGGTTCAGTGTTAATCAGTGAGAATCCCATAGAGTTCAGTGTTAATCAGTGAGACTTCCATAGGGTTCATTGTTAATCAGTGAGACTCCCACAGGGTTCAGTGTTAATCAGTGAGACTCCCATAGGGTTCAGTGTTAATCAGTCAGAATCCCATCGAGTTCAGTGTTAATCAGTGAGACTCCCATAGGGTTAATTGTTTATCAGTGAGACCCCCATAGGGTTCAGGGTTAATCAGTGAGACTCCCACAGGGTTCATTGTTAATCAGTGAGACTCCCATAGGGTTCAGTGTTAATCAGTGAGACTCCGACAGGGTTCAGTGTTAATCAGTGAGACTCCCATAGGGTTCAGTGTTAATCAGTGAGGCTCCCATAGGGATCAGTGTAAATCAGTGAGTCTCCCACAAGGTTCATGTGTTAATCATTGAGACTCCCACAGGGTTCAGTGTTAATCAGTGAGACTCCCACAGGGTTCAGTGTTAATCAGTGAGACTCCCACAGGGTTCAGTGTAAATCAGTGAGACTCCCTCAGGGTTCATGTGTTAATCAGTGAGACTCCCCTAGGGTTCACTTTTAATCAGTGAGACTCCCACAGGGTTCAGTGTTAATCAGTGAGACTCCCACAGTGTTCAGTGTTAATCAGTGAGACTCCCACAGTGTTCAGTGTTAATCAGTGAGACTCCCATAGGGTTCAGTGTTAATCATTGAGAATTCCATAGAGTTTGGTGTTAATCAGTGAGACTCCCATAGGGTTAATTGTTAATCAGTGAGACTCCCATAGGGTTCAGTGTTAATCAGTGAGACTCCCATAGGTTTCAGTGTTAATCAGTGAGACTCCCACAGGGTTCAGTGTTAATCAGTGAGACTCCCATAGGGTTCAGTGTTAATCAGTGAGACTCCCATAGGGTTCAGTGTTAATCAGTGAGACTCCCATAGGGTTCAGTGTTAATCAGTGAGACTCCCATAGGGTTCAGTGTTAATCAGTGAGACTCCCACAGGGTTCAGTGTTAATCAGTGAGACTCTCACAGGGTTCAGTGTTAATCAGTGAGACTCCCACAGGGTTCAGTGTTAATCAGTGAGACTCCCACAGGGTTCAGCGTTAATCAGTGAGACTCCCACAGGGTTCAGTGTTAATCAGTGAGACTCCCACAAGGTTCAGTGTTAATCAGTGAGACTCCCACAGGGTTCAGTGTTAATCAGTGAGACTCCCACAGTGTTCAGTGTTAATCAGTGAGACTCCCACAGTGTTCAGTGTTAATCAGTGAGACTCCCACAGGGTTCAGTGTTAATCAGTCAGACTCCCACAGGGTTCATTGTTAATCAGTGAGTGTCCCACATGGTTCAGTGTTAATCAGTGATACTCCCACAGGGATCAGTGTTAATCAGTGACATTCCCATAGGGTTCAGTGTTAATCAGTGAGACTCCCACAGGGTTCAGTGTTAATCCGTGAGACTCCCACAGGGTTCATAGTTAATCAGTGAGTGTCCCACAGGGTTCAGTGTTAATCAGTGAGACTCCCACAGGGATCAGTGTTAATCAGTGACACTCCCATAGGGTTCAGTGTTAATCAGTGAGACTCCCACAGTGTTCAGTGTTAATCCGTGAGACTCCCACAGGGTTCATAGTTAATCAGTGAGTGTCCCACAGGGTTCAGTGTTAATCAGTGAGACTCCCACAGGGTCAGTGTTAATCAGTGACACTCCCATAGGGTGCAGTGATAATCAGTGAGACTCCCACAGGGTTCAGTGTTAATCCATGAGTCTCCCACAGGGTTCAGTGTTAATCAGTGAGACTCCCACAGGGTTCATTGTTAATCAGTGAGACTCCCACAGTGTTCAGTGTTAATCAGTGAGACTCCCACAGTGTTCAGTGTTAATCAGTGAGACTCCCTCAGGGTTCAGTGTTAATCACTGAGACTCCCACAGGGATCAGTGTTAATCAGTGAGACTCCCATAGGGTTCAGTGTTAATCAGTGAGGCTCCCATAGGATTCAGTGTAAATCAGTGAGACTCCCACAGGGTTCATGTGTTAATCAGTGAGACTCCCATAGGGTTCAGTGTTAATCAATGAGACTCCCATAGGGTTAAATGTTAATCAGTGAGACTCCCACAGGGTTCAGTGTTAATCAGTGAGACTTCCACAGGGTTCAGTGTTAATCAGTGAGACTCCCACAGGGTTCAGTGTTAATCAGTGAGACTCCCACAGTGTTCAGTGTTAATCAGTGAGACTCCCATAGGGTTCAGTGTTAATCAGTGAGACTCCCACAGGGTTCAGTGTTAATCAGTGAGACTCCCATAGGGTTCAGTGTTAATCAGTGAGACTCCCACAGGGTTCATTGTTAATCAGTGAGTGTCCCACTGGGTTCAGTGTTAATCAGTGAGACTCCCACAGGGTTCAGTGTTAATCAGTGAGACTCCCACAGGGTTCAGTGTTAATCAGTGAGAATCCCATAGAGTTCAGTGTTAATCAGTGAGACTTCCATAGGGTTCATTGTTAATCAGTGAGACTCCCACAGGGTTCAGTGTTAATCAGTGAGACTCCCATAGGGTTCAGTGTTAATCAGTCAGAATCCCATCGAGTTCAGTGTTAATCAGTGAGACTCCCATAGGGTTAATTGTTTATCAGTGAGACCCCCATAGGGTTCAGGGTTAATCAGTGAGACTCCCACAGGGTTCATTGTTAATCAGTGAGACTCCCATAGGGTTCAGTGTTAATCAGTGAGACTCCGACAGGGTTCAGTGTTAATCAGTGAGACTCCCATAGGGTTCAGTGTTAATCAGTGAGGCTCCCATAGGGATCAGTGTAAATCAGTGAGTCTCCCACAAGGTTCATGTGTTAATCATTGAGACTCCCACAGGGTTCAGTGTTAATCAGTGAGACTCCCACAGGGTTCAGTGTTAATCAGTGAGACTCCCACAGGGTTCAGTGTAAATCAGTGAGACTCCCTCAGGGTTCATGTGTTAATCAGTGAGACTCCCCTAGGGTTCACTTTTAATCAGTGAGACTCCCACAGGGTTCAGTGTTAATCAGTGAGACTCCCACAGTGTTCAGTGTTAATCAGTGAGACTCCCACAGTGTTCAGTGTTAATCAGTGAGACTCCCATAGGGTTCAGTGTTAATCATTGAGAATTCCATAGAGTTTGGTGTTAATCAGTGAGACTCCCATAGGGTTAATTGTTAATCAGTGAGACTCCCATAGGGTTCAGTGTTAATCAGTGAGACTCCCATAGGTTTCAGTGTTAATCAGTGAGACTCCCACAGGGTTCAGTGTTAATCAGTGAGACTCCCATAGGGTTCAGTGTTAATCAGTGAGACTCCCATAGGGTTCAGTGTTAATCAGTGAGACTCCCATAGGGTTCAGTGTTAATCAGTGAGACTCCCATAGGGTTCAGTGTTAATCAGTGAGACTCCCACAGGGTTCAGTGTTAATCAGTGAGACTCTCACAGGGTTCAGTGTTAATCAGTGAGACTCCCACAGGGTTCAGTGTTAATCAGTGAGACTCCCACAGGGTTCAGCGTTAATCAGTGAGACTCCCACAGGGTTCAGTGTTAATCAGTGAGACTCCCACAAGGTTCAGTGTTAATCAGTGAGACTCCCACAGGGTTCAGTGTTAATCAGTGAGACTCCCACAGTGTTCAGTGTTAATCAGTGAGACTCCCACAGTGTTCAGTGTTAATCAGTGAGACTCCCACAGGGTTCAGTGTTAATCAGTCAGACTCCCACAGGGTTCATTGTTAATCAGTGAGTGTCCCACATGGTTCAGTGTTAATCAGTGATACTCCCACAGGGATCAGTGTTAATCAGTGACATTCCCATAGGGTTCAGTGTTAATCAGTGAGACTCCCACAGGGTTCAGTGTTAATCCGTGAGACTCCCACAGGGTTCATAGTTAATCAGTGAGTGTCCCACAGGGTTCAGTGTTAATCAGTGAGACTCCCACAGGGATCAGTGTTAATCAGTGACACTCCCATAGGGTTCAGTGTTAATCAGTGAGACTCCCACAGTGTTCAGTGTTAATCCGTGAGACTCCCACAGGGTTCATAGTTAATCAGTGAGTGTCCCACAGGGTTCAGTGTTAATCAGTGAGACTCCCACAGGGTCAGTGTTAATCAGTGACACTCCCATAGGGTGCAGTGATAATCAGTGAGACTCCCACAGGGTTCAGTGTTAATCCATGAGTCTCCCACAGGGTTCAGTGTTAATCAGTGAGACTCCCACAGGGTTCATTGTTAATCAGTGAGACTCCCACAGTGTTCAGTGTTAATCAGTGAGACTCCCACAGTGTTCAGTGTTAATCAGTGAGACTCCCTCAGGGTTCAGTGTTAATCACTGAGACTCCCACAGGGATCAGTGTTAATCAGTGAGACTCCCATAGGGTTCAGTGTTAATCAGTGAGGCTCCCATAGGATTCAGTGTAAATCAGTGAGACTCCCACAGGGTTCATGTGTTAATCAGTGAGACTCCCATAGGGTTCAGTGTTAATCAATGAGACTCCCATAGGGTTAAATGTTAATCAGTGAGACTCCCACAGGGTTCAGTGTTAATCAGTGAGACTTCCACAGGGTTCAGTGTTAATCAGTGAGACTCCCTCAGGGTTCATGTGTTAATCAGTGAGACTCCCATAGGGTTCAGTGTTAATCAGTGAGACTCCCACAGGGTTCAGTGTTAATCAGTGAGACTCCCACAGGGTTCAGTGTTAATTAGTGAGACTCTCACAGGATTCAGTGTTAATCAGTGAGACTCCCACAGTGTTCAGTGTTAATCAGTGAGGCTCCCATAGGGTTCAGTGTTAATCAGTGAGACTCCCATAGGGTTCAGTGTTAATCAGTGAGACTCCCACAGGGTTCAGTGTTAATCAGTGAGACTCTCACAGGGTTCACTGTTAATCAGTGAGACTCCCACAGGGTTCAGTGTTAATCAGTGAGACTCCCACAGGGTTCAGCGTTAATCAGTGAGACTCCCACAGGGTTCAGTGTTAATCAGTGAGACTCCCACAAGGTTCAGTGTTAATCAGTGAGACTCCCACAGGGTTCAGTGTTAATCAGTGAGACTCCCATAGGTTTCAGTGTTAATCAGTGAGACTCCCACAGGGTTCATTGTTAATCAGTGAGTGTCCCACATGGTTCAGTGTTAATCAGTGAGACTCCCACAGGGATCAGTGTTAATCAGTGACATTCCCATAGGGTTCAGTGTTAATCAGTGAGACTCCCACAGGGTTCAGTGTTAATCCGTGAGACTCCCACAGGGTTCATAGTTAATCAGTGAGTGTCCCACAGGGTTCAGTGTTAATCAGTGAGACTCCCACAGGGATCAGTGTTAATCAGTGACACTCCCATAGGGTTCAGTGTTAATCAGTGAGACTCCCACAGGGTTCAGTGTTAATCAGTGAGACTCTCACAGGGTTCAGTGTTAATCAGTGAGACTCCCACAGGGTTCAGCGTTAATCAGTGAGACTCCCACAGGGTTCAGTGTTAATCAGTGAGACTCCCACAAGGTTCAGTGTTAATCAGTGAGACTCCCACAGGGTTCAGTGTTAATCAGTGAGACTCCCATAGGTTTCAGTGTTAATCAGTGAGACTCCCACAGGGTTCAGTGTTAATCAGTGAGACTCCCACAGGGTTCAGTGTTAATCAGTGAGACTCTCACAGGGTTCAGTGTTAATCAGTGAGACTCCCACAGGGTTCAGTGTTAATCAGTGAGACTCCCACAGTGTTCAGTGTTAATCAGTGAGACTCCCATAGGGTTCAGTGTTAATCAGTGAGACTCCCACAGGGTTCAGTGTTAATCAGTGAGACTCCCATAGGGTTCAGTGTTAATCAGTGAGACTCCCACAGGGTTCATTGTTAATCAGTGAGTGTCCCACTGGGTTCAGTGTTAATCAGTGAGACTCCCACAGGGTTCAGTGTTAATCAGTGAGACTCCCACAGGGTTCAGTGTTAATCAGTGAGAATCCCATAGAGTTCAGTGTTAATCAGTGAGACTTCCATAGGGTTCATTGTTAATCAGTGAGACTCCCACAGGGTTCAGTGTTAATCAGTGAGACTCCCATAGGGTTCAGTGTTAATCAGTCAGAATCCCATCGAGTTCAGTGTTAATCAGTGAGACTCCCATAGGGTTAATTGTTTATCAGTGAGACCCCCATAGGGTTCAGGGTTAATCAGTGAGACTCCCACAGGGTTCATTGTTAATCAGTGAGACTCCCATAGGGTTCAGTGTTAATCAGTGAGACTCCGACAGGGTTCAGTGTTAATCAGTGAGACTCCCACAAGGTTCAGTGTTAATCAGTGAGACTCCCACAGGGTTCAGTGTTAATCAGTGAGACTCCCATAGGTTTCAGTGTTAATCAGTGAGACTCCCACAGGGTTCAGTGTTAATCAGTGAGACTCCCACAGGGTTCAGTGTTAATCAGTGAGACTCTCACAGGGTTCAGTGTTAATCAGTGAGACTCCCACAGGGTTCAGTGTTAATCAGTGAGACTCCCACAGTGTTCAGTGTTAATCAGTGAGACTCCCATAGGGTTCAGTGTTAATCAGTGAGACTCCCACAGGGTTCAGTGTTAATCAGTGAGACTCCCATAGGGTTCAGTGTTAATCAGTGAGACTCCCACAGGGTTCATTGTTAATCAGTGAGTGTCCCACTGGGTTCAGTGTTAATCAGTGAGACTCCCACAGGGTTCAGTGTTAATCAGTGAGACTCCCACAGGGTTCAGTGTTAATCAGTGAGAATCCCATAGAGTTCAGTGTTAATCAGTGAGACTTCCATAGGGTTCATTGTTAATCAGTGAGACTCCCACAGGGTTCAGTGTTAATCAGTGAGACTCCCATAGGGTTCAGTGTTAATCAGTCAGAATCCCATCGAGTTCAGTGTTAATCAGTGAGACTCCCATAGGGTTAATTGTTTATCAGTGAGACCCCCATAGGGTTCAGGGTTAATCAGTGAGACTCCCACAGGGTTCATTGTTAATCAGTGAGACTCCCATAGGGTTCAGTGTTAATCAGTGAGACTCCGACAGGGTTCAGTGTTAATCAGTGAGACTCCCATAGGGTTCAGTGTTAATCAGTGAGGCTCCCATAGGGATCAGTGTAAATCAGTGAGTCTCCCACAAGGTTCATGTGTTAATCATTGAGACTCCCACAGGGTTCAGTGTTAATCAGTGAGACTCCCACAGGGTTCAGTGTTAATCAGTGAGACTCCCACAGGGTTCAGTGTAAATCAGTGAGACTCCCTCAGGGTTCATGTGTTAATCAGTGAGACTCCCCTAGGGTTCACTTTTAATCAGTGAGACTCCCACAGGGTTCAGTGTTAATCAGTGAGACTCCCACAGTGTTCAGTGTTAATCAGTGAGACTCCCACAGTGTTCAGTGTTAATCAGTGAGACTCCCATAGGGTTCAGTGTTAATCATTGAGAATTCCATAGAGTTTGGTGTTAATCAGTGAGACTCCCATAGGGTTAATTGTTAATCAGTGAGACTCCCATAGGGTTCAGTGTTAATCAGTGAGACTCCCATAGGTTTCAGTGTTAATCAGTGAGACTCCCACAGGGTTCAGTGTTAATCAGTGAGACTCCCATAGGGTTCAGTGTTAATCAGTGAGAATCCCATAGAGTTCGGTGTTAATCAGTGAGACTCCCATAGGGTTCAATGTAAATCAGTCAGAATCCCATCGAGTTCCGTGTTAATCAGTGAGACTCCCATAGGGTTAATTGTTAATCAGTGAGACTCCCATACGGTTCAGTGTTAATCAGTGAGACTCCCATAGGTTTCAGTGTTAATCAGTGGGACTCCCATAGGGTTCAGTGTTAATCAGTGAGACTCCCATAAGGTTCAGTCTTAATCAGTGAGACTCCCACAGGGTTCAGTGTTAATCAGTGAGACTCCCACAGTGTTCAGTGTTAATCAGTGAGACTCCCATAGGGTTCAGTGTTAATAATTGAGAATCTCATAGAGTTCGGTGTTAATCAGTGAGACTCCCATAGGGTTAATTGTTAATCAGTGAGACTCCCATACGGTTCAGTGTTAATCAGTGAGACTCCCATAGGTTTCAGTGTTAATCAGTGGGACTCCCATAGGGTTCAGTGTTAATCAGTGAGACTCCCATAGGGTTCAGTGTTAATCAGTGAGACTCCCTCAGGGTTCAGTGTTAATCAGTGAGACTCCCATAGGGTTAAGTGTTAATCAGTGAAACTCCCATAGGGTTCAGTGTTAATCAGTGAGACTCCCATATGGTTCAGTCTTAATCAGTGAGATTCCCACAGGGTTCAGTGTTAATCAGTGAGACTCCCATAGGGTTCAGTGTTAATCAGTGAGACTCCCACAGGGTTCAGTGTTAATCATTGAGACTCCCACAGGGTTCAGTGTTAATCTGTGAGACTCCCATAGGGTTCAGTGTTAATCAGTGAGACTCCCACAGGGTTCAGTGTAAATCAGTGAGACTCCCTCAGGGTTCATGTGTTAATTAGTGAGACTCCCCTAGGGTTCACTTTTAATCAGTGAGACTCCCACAGGGTTCAGTGTTAATCAGTGAGACTCCCACAGTGTTCAGTGTTAATCAGTGAGACTCCCACAGTGTTCAGTGTTAATCAGTGAGACTCCCATAGGGTTCAGTGTTAATCATTGAGAATTCCATAGAGTTTGGTGTTAATCAGTGAGACTCCCATAGGGTTAATTGTTAATCAGTGAGACTCCCATAGGGTTCAGTGTTAATCAGTGAGACTCCCATAGGTTTCAGTGTTAATCAGTGAGACTCCCACAGGGTTCAGTGTTAATCAGTGAGACTCCCATAGGGTTCAGTGTTAATCAGTGAGACTCCCATAGAGTTCGGTGTTAATCAGTGAGACTCCCATAGGGTTAATTGTTAATCAGTGAGAATCCCATAGGGTTCAGTGTTAATCAGTGAGACTCCCATAGGTTTCAGTGTTAATCAGTGAGACTCCCACAGGGTTCAGTGTTAATCAGTGAGACTCCCATAGGGTTCAGTGTTAATCAGTGAGACTCCCTCAGGGTTCAGTGTTAATCAGTGAGACTCCCATAGGGTTAAGTGTTAATCAGTGAAACTCCCATAGGGTTCAGTGTTAATCAGTGAGACTCCCATAGGGTTCAGTCTTAATCAGTGAGACTCCCACAGGGTTCAGTGTTAATCAGTGAGACTCCCATAGGGTTCAGTGTTAATCAGTGAGACTCCCACAGGGTTCAGTGTTAATCAGTGAGACTCCCATAGGGTTCAGTGTTAATGAGTGAGACTCCCATAGGGTTCATTGTTAATCAGTGAGACTCCCATAGGGTTCATTGTTTATCAGTGAGACCCCCATCGGGTTCAGCATTAATCAGTGAGACTCCCATAGAGTTCGGTGTTAATCAGTGAGACTCCCATAGGGTTAATTGTTAATCAGTGAGACTCCCATACGGTTCAGTGTTAATCAGTGAGACTCCCATAGGTTTCAGTGTTAATCAGTGGGACTCCCATAGGGTTCAGTGTTAATCAGTGAGACTCCCATAGGGTTCAGTGTTAATCAGTGAGACTTCCTCAGGGTTCAGTGTTAATCAGTGAGACTCCCATAGGGTTAAGTGTTAATCAGTGAAACTCCCATAGGGTTCAGTGTTAATCAGTGAGACTCCCATATGGTTCAGTCTTAATCAGTGAGACTCCCACAGGGTTCAGTGTTAATCAGTTAGACTCCCATAGGGTTCAGTGTTAATCAGTGAGACTCCCACAGGGTTCAGTGTTAATCAGTGAGACTCCCACAGGGTTCAGTGTTAATCCGTGAGACTCCCATAGGGTTCAGTGTTAATCAGTGAGACCCCCACAGGGTTCAGTGTAAATCAGTGAGACTCACTCAGGGTTCATGTGTTAATCAGTGAGACTCCCCTAGGGTTCACTTTTAATCAGTGAGACTCCCACAGGGTTCAGTGTTAATCAGTGAGACTCCCACAGTGTTCAGTGTTAATCAGTGAGACTCCCACAGTGTTCAGTGTTAATCAGTGAGACTCCCATAGGGTTCAGTGTTAATCATTGAGAATTCCATAGAGTTTGGTGTTAATCAGTGAGACTCCCATAGGGTTAATTGTTAATCAGTGAGACTCCCATAGGGTTCAGTGTTAATCAGTGAGACTCCCATAGGTTTCAGTGTTAATCAGTGAGACTCCCACAGGGTTCAGTGTTAATCAGTGAGACTCCCATAGGGTTCAGTGTTAATCAGTGAGACTCCCATAGAGTTCGGTGTTAATCAGTGAGACTCCCATAGGGTTAAGTGTTAATCAGTGAAACTCCCATTGGGTTCAGTGTTAATCAGTGAGACTCCCATAGGGTTCAGTCTTAATCAGTGAGACTCCCACAGGGTTCAGTGTTAATCAGTGAGACTCCCATAGGGTTCGGTGTTAATCAGTGAGACTCCCACAGGGTTCAGTGTTAATCAGTGAGACTCCCATAGGGTTCAGTGTTAATCAGTGAGACTCCCATAGGGTCCATTGTTAATCAGTGAGACTCCCATAGGGTTCATTGTTTATCAGTGAGACCCCCATCGGGTTCAGCATTAATCTGTGAGAATGCCCATAGGGTTCAGTGTTAATCAGTGAGACTCCCACAGGGTTCAGTGTTAATCAGTGAACCTCCCATAGGGTTCAGTGTTAATCAGTGAGACTCCCACAGGGTTCAGTGTTAATCAGTGAGACTCCCATAGGGTTCAGTGTTAATCAGTGAGACTCCCACAGGGTTCAGTGTTAATCAGTGAGACTCCCACAGTGTTCAGTGTTAATCAGTGAGACTCCCACGGTGTTCAGTGTTAATCAGTGAGACTCCCACAGGGTTCAGTGTTAACGAGTGAGACTCCCACAGTGTTCAGTGTTAATCAGTGAGACTCCAACAGTGTTCAGTGTTAATCAGTGAGACTCCATAGGGTTCAGTGTTAATCATTGAGAATCCCATAGAGTTCGATGTTAATCAGTGAGACTCCCATAGGGTTAATTGTTAATCAGTGAGACTCCCATACGGTTCAGTGTTAATCAGTGAGACTCCCATAGGTTTCAGTGTTAATCAGTGGGACTCCCATAGGGTTCAGTGTTAATCAGTGAGACTCCCATATGGTTCAGTCTTAATCAGTGAGACTCCCACAGGGTTCAGTGTTAATCAGTGAGACTCCTATAGGGTTCAGTGTTAATCAGTGAGACTCCCACAGGGTTCAGTGTTAATCAGTGAGACTCCCACAGGATTCAGTGTTAATCCGTGAGACTCCCATAGGGTTCAGTGTTAATCAGTGAGACTCCCACAGGGTTCAGTGTTAATCAGTGAGACTCCCACAGGGTTCAGTGTTAATCAGTGAGACTCCCATAGGGTTCATTGTTAATCAGTGAGACTCCCATAGGGTTCATTGTTTATCAGTGAGACCCCCATCGGGTTCAGCATTAATCTGTGAGAATGCCAATAGGGTTCAGTGTTAATCAGTGAGACTCCCACAGGGTTCAGTGTTAATCAGTAAAACTCCCATAGGGTTCAGTGTTAATCAGTGAGACTCCCACAGGGTTCAGTGTTAATCAGTGAGACTCCCATAGGGTTCAGTGTTAATCAGTGATACTCCCACAGGGTTCAGTGTTAATCAGTGAGTCTCCCACAGTGTTCAGTGTTAATCAGTGAGACTCCCACGGTGTTCAGTGTTAATCATTGAGACTCCCATAGGGTTCAGTGTTAATCATTGAGAATCCCATAGAGTTCGGTGTTAATCAGTGAGACTCCCATAGGGTTCAGTGTTAATCAGTGAGACTCCCACAGGGTTCAGTGTTAACCAGTGAGACTCCCACAGGGTTCAGTGTTAATCAGTGAGACTCCCACAGGGTTCAGTGTTAATCCGTGAGACTCCCATAGGGTTCAGTGTTAATCAGTGAGACCCCCACAGGGTTCAGTGTAAATCAGTGAGACTCACTCAGGGTTCATGTGTTAATCAGTGAGACTCCCCTAGGGTTCACTTTTAATCAGTGAGACTCCCACAGGGTTCAGTGTTAATCAGTGAGACTCCCACAGTGTTCAGTGTTAATCAGTGAGACTCCCACAGTGTTCAGTGTTAATCAGTGAGACTCCCATAGGGTTCAGTGTTAATCATTGAGAATTCCATAGAGTTTGTTGTTAATCAGTGAGACTCCCATAGGGTTAATTGTTAATCAGTGAGACTCCCATAGGGTTCAGTGTTAATCAGTGAGACTCCCATAGGTTTCAGTGTTAATCAGTGAGACTCCCACAGGGTTCAGTGTTAATCAGTGAGACTCCCATAGGGTTCAGTGTTAATCAGTGAGACTCCCATAGAGTTCGGTGTTAATCAGTGAGACTCCCATAGGGTTAAGTGTTAATCAGTGAAGCTCCCATTGGGTTCAGTGTTAATCAGTGAGACTCCCATAGGGTTCAGTCTTAATCAGTGAGACTCCCACAGGGTTCAGTGTTAATCAGTGAGACTCCCATAGGGTTCGGTGTTAATCAGTGAGACTCCCACAGGGTTCAGTGTTAATCAGTGAGACTCTCATAGGGTTCAGTGTTAATCAGTGAGACTCCCATAGGGTCCATTGTTAATCAGTGAGACTCCCATAGGGTTCATTGTTTATCAGTGAGACCCCCATCGGGTTCAGCATTAATCTGTGAGAATGCCCATAGGGTTCAGTGTTAATCAGTGAGACTCCCACAGGGTTCAGTGTTAATCAGTGAACCTCCCATAGGGTTCAGTGTTAATCAGTGAGACTCCCACAGGGTTCAGTGTTAATCAGTGAGACTCCCATAGGGTTCAGTGTTAATCAGTGAGACTCCCACAGGGTTCAGTGTTAATCAGTGAGACTCCCACAGTGTTCAGTGTTAATCAGTGAGACTCCCACGGTGTTCAGTGTTAATCAGTGAGACTCCCACAGGGTTCAGTGTTAACGAGTGAGACTCCCACAGTGTTCAGTGTTAATCAGTGAGACTCCAACAGTGTTCAGTGTTAATCAGTGAGACTCCATAGGGTTCAGTGTTAATCATTGAGAATCCCATAGAGTTCGATGTTAATCAGTGAGACTCCCATAGGGTTAATTGTTAATCAGTGAGACTCCCATACGGTTCAGTGTTAATCAATGAGACTCCCATAGGTTTCAGTGTTAATCAGTGGGACTCCCATAGGGTTCAGTGTTAATCAGTGAGACTCCCATATGGTTCAGTCTTAATCAGTGAGACTCCCACAGGGTTCAGTGTTAATCAGTGAGACTCCTATAGGGTTCAGTGTTAATCAGTGAGACTCCCACAGGGTTCAGTGTTAATCAGTGAGACTCCCATAGGGTTCATTGTTAATCAGTGAGACTCCCATAGGGTTCATTGTTTATCAGTGAGACCCCCATCGGGTTCAGCATTAATCTGTGAGAATGCCAATAGGGTTCAGTGTTAATCAGTGAGACTCCCACAGGGTTCAGTGTTAATCAGTAAAACTCCCATAGGGTTCAGTGTTAATCAGTGAGACTCCCACAGGGTTCAGTGTTAATCAGTGAGACTCCCATAGGGTTCAGTGTTAATCAGTGATACTCCCACAGGGTTCAGTGTTAATCAGTGAGTCTCCCACAGTGTTCAGTGTTAATCAGTGAGACTCCCACGGTGTTCAGTGTTAATCATTGAGACTCCCATAGGGTTCAGTGTTAATCATTGAGAATCCCATAGAGTTCGGTGTTAATCAGTGAGACTCCCATAGGGTTCAGTGTTAATCAGTGAGACTCCCACAGGGTTCAGTGTTAACCAGTGAGACTCCCACAGTGTTCAGTGTTAATCAGTGAGACTCCCACAGTGTTCAGTGTTAATCAGTGAGACTCCATAGGGTTCAGTGTTAATCATTGAGAATCTCATAGAGTTCGGTGTTAATCAGTGAGACTCCCATAGGGTTAATTGTTAATCAGTGAGACTCCCATAGGGTTCAGTGTTAATCAGTGAGACTCCCTCAGGGTTCAGTGTTAATCAGTGAGACTCCCATAGGGTTAAGTGTTAATCAGTGAAACTCCCATAGGGTTCAGTGTTAATCAGTGAGACTCCCATATGGTTCAGTCTTAATCAGTGAGACTCCCACAGGGTTCAGTGTTAATCAGTGAGACTCCCATAGGGTTCAGTGTTAATCAGTGAGACTCCCACAGGGTTCAGTGTTAATCAGTGAGACTCCCACAGGGTTCAGTGTTAATCCGTGAGACTCCCATAGGGTTCAGTGTTAATCAGTGAGACTCCCACAGGTTTCAGTGTTAATCAGTGAGACTCCCATAGTGTTAATTGTTAATCAGTGAGACTCCCATAGGGTTCATTGTTAATCAGTGAGACTCCCATAGGGTTCATTGTTTATCAGTGAGACCCCATAGGGTTCAGCATTAATCTGTGAGAATGCCCATAGGGTTCAGTGTTAATCAGTGAAACTCCCATAGGGTTCAGTGTTAATCAGTGAGACTCCGACAGGGTTCAGTGTTAACCAGTGAGACTCCCACAGTGTTCAGTGTTAATCAGTGAGACTCCCACAGTGTTCAGTGTTAATCAGTGAGACTCCATAGGGTTCAGTGTTAATCATTGAGAATCTCATAGAGTTCGGTGTTAATCAGTGAGACCCCCATAGGGTTCAGTGTTAATCAGTGAGACTCCCTCAGGGTTCAGTGTTAATCAGTGAGACTCCCATAGGGTTAAGTGTTAATCAGTGAAACTCCCATAGGGTTCAGTGTTAATCAGTGAGACCCCCATAGGGTTCAGTGTTAATCAGTGAGACTCCCTCAGGGTTCAGTGTTAATCAGTGAGACTCCCATAGGGTTAAGTGTTAATCAGTGAAACTCCCATAGGGTTCAGTGTTAATCAGTGAGACTCCCATATGGTTCAGTCTTAATCAGTGAGACTCCCACAGGGTTCAGTGTTAATCAGTGAGACTCCCATAGGGTTCAGTGTTAATCAGTGAGACTCCCACAGGGTTCAGTGTTAATCAGTGAGACTCCCACAGGGTTCAGTGTTAATCCGTGAGACTCCCATAGGGTTCAGTGTTAATCAGTGAGACTCCCACAGGGTTCAGTGTTAATCAGTGAGACTCCCATAGTGTTAATTGTTAATCAGTGAGACTCCCATAGGGTTCATTGTTAATCAATGAGACTCCATTATTGTTCAGTGTTAATCAGTGAGACTCCCATAGGGTTCAGCATTAATCTGTGAGAATGCCCATAGGGTTCAGGGTTAATCAGTGAGACTCCCATAGGGTTCAGTGTTAATCAGTGAGACTCCCATAGGGATCAGTGTAAATCAGTGAGTCTCCCACAAGGTTCATGTGTTAATCATTGAGACTCCCACAGGGTTCAGTGTTAATCAGTGAGACTCCCACAGGGTTCAGTGTTAATCAGTGAGACTCCCACAGGGTTCAGTGTAAATCAGTGAGACTCCCTCAGGGTTCATGTGTTAATCAGTGAGACTCCCCTAGGGTTCACTTTTAATCAGTGAGACTCCCACAGGGTTCAGTGTTAATCAGTGAGACTCCCACAGTGTTAATCAGTGAGACTCCCACAGTGTTCAGTGTTAATCAGTGAGACTCCCATAGGGTTCAGTGCTAATCATTGAGAATTCCATAGAGTTTGGTGTTAATTAGTGAGACTCCCATATGGTTAATTGTTAATCAATGAGACTCCCATAGGGTTCAGTGTTAATCAGTGAGACTCCCATAGGTTTCAGTGTTAATCAGTGAGACTCCCACAGGGTTCAGTGTTAATCAGTGAGACTCCCATAGGGTTCAGTGTTAATCAGTGAGAATCCCATAGAGTTCGGTGTTAATCAGTGAGACTCCCATAGGGTTAATTGTTAATCAGTGAGACTCCCATAGGGTTCAGTGTTAATCAGTGAGACTCCCATAGGTTTCAGTGTTAATCAGTGAGACTCCCACAGGGTTCAGTGTTAATCAGTGAGACTCCCATAGGGTTCAGTGTTAATCAGTGAGACTCCCATAGGGTTCAGTGTTAATCAGTGAGACTCCCATAGAGTTCGGTGTTAATCAGTGAGACTCCCATAGGGTTAATTGTTAATCAGTGAGACTCCCATAGGGTTCAGTGTTAATCAGTGAGACTCCCATAGGTTTCAGTGTTAATCAGTGAGACTCCCACATGGTTCAGTGTTAATCAGTGAGACTCCCATAGGGTTCAGTGTTGATCAGTGAGACTCCCTCAGGGTTCAGTGTTAATCAGTGAGACTCCCATAGGGTTAAGTGTTAATCAGTGAAACTCCCATAGGGTTCAGTGTTAATCAGTGAGACTCCCATAGGGTTCAGTCTTAATCAGTGAGACTCCCACAGGGTTCAGTGTTAATCAGTGAGACTCCCATAGGGTTCAGTGTTAATCAGTGAGACTCCCATAGAGTTCGGTGTTAATCAGTGAGACTCCCATAGGGTTCAGTGTTAATCAGTGAGACTCCCACAGGGTTCAGTGTTAACCAGTGAGACTCCCACAGGGTTCAGTGTTAATCAGTGAGACTCCCACAGGGTTCAGTGTTAATCCGTGAGACTCCCATAGGGTTCAGTGTTAATCAGTGAGACCCCCACAGGGTTCAGTGTAAATCAGTGAGACTCACTCAGGGTTCATGTGTTAATCAGTGAGACTCCCCTAGGGTTCACTTTTAATCAGTGAGACTCCCACAGGGTTCAGTGTTAATCAGTGAGACTCCCACAGTGTTCAGTGTTAATCAGTGAGACTCCCACAGTGTTCAGTGTTAATCAGTGAGACTCCCATAGGGTTCAGTGTTAATCATTGAGAATTCCATAGAGTTTGTTGTTAATCAGTGAGACTCCCATAGGGTTAATTGTTAATCAGTGAGACTCCCATAGGGTTCAGTGTTAATCAGTGAGACTCCCATAGGTTTCAGTGTTAATCAGTGAGACTCCCACAGGGTTCAGTGTTAATCAGTGAGACTCCCATAGGGTTCAGTGTTAATCAGTGAGACTCCCATAGAGTTCGGTGTTAATCAGTGAGACTCCCATAGGGTTAAGTGTTAATCAGTGAAGCTCCCATTGGGTTCAGTGTTAATCAGTGAGACTCCCATAGGGTTCAGTCTTAATCAGTGAGACTCCCACAGGGTTCAGTGTTAATCAGTGAGACTCCCATAGGGTTCAGTGTTAATCAGTGAGACTCCCATAGAGTTCGGTGTTAATCAGTGAGACTCCCATAGGGTTCAGTGTTAATCAGTGAGACTCCCACAGGGTTCAGTGTTAACCAGTGAGACTCCCACAGGGTTCAGTGTTAATCAGTGAGACTCCCACAGGGTTCAGTGTTAATCCGTGAGACTCCCATAGGGTTCAGTGTTAATCAGTGAGACCCCCACAGGGTTCAGTGTAAATCAGTGAGACTCACTCAGGGTTCATGTGTTAATCAGTGAGACTCCCCTAGGGTTCACTTTTAATCAGTGAGACTCCCACAGGGTTCAGTGTTAATCAGTGAGACTCCCACAGTGTTCAGTGTTAATCAGTGAGACTCCCACAGTGTTCAGTGTTAATCAGTGAGACTCCCATAGGGTTCAGTGTTAATCATTGAGAATTCCATAGAGTTTGTTGTTAATCAGTGAGACTCCCATAGGGTTAATTGTTAATCAGTGAGACTCCCATAGGGTTCAGTGTTAATCAGTGAGACTCCCATAGGTTTCAGTGTTAATCAGTGAGACTCCCACAGGGTTCAGTGTTAATCAGTGAGACTCCCATAGGGTTCAGTGTTAATCAGTGAGACTCCCATAGAGTTCGGTGTTAATCAGTGAGACTCCCATAGGGTTAAGTGTTAATCAGTGAAGCTCCCATTGGGTTCAGTGTTAATCAGTGAGACTCCCATAGGGTTCAGTCTTAATCAGTGAGACTCCCACAGGGTTCAGTGTTAATCAGTGAGACTCCCATAGGGTTCGGTGTTAATCAGTGAGACTCCCACAGGGTTCAGTGTTAATCAGTGAGACTCTCATAGGGTTCAGTGTTAATCAGTGAGACTCCCATAGGGTCCATTGTTAATCAGTGAGACTCCCATAGGGTTCATTGTTTATCAGTGAGACCCCCATCGGGTTCAGCATTAATCTGTGAGAATGCCCATAGGGTTCAGTGTTAATCAGTGAGACTCCCACAGGGTTCAGTGTTAATCAGTGAACCTCCCATAGGGTTCAGTGTTAATCAGTGAGACTCCCACAGGGTTCAGTGTTAATCAGTGAGACTCCCATAGGGTTCAGTGTTAATCAGTGAGACTCCCACAGGGTTCAGTGTTAATCAGTGAGACTCCCACAGTGTTCAGTGTTAATCAGTGAGACTCCCACGGTGTTCAGTGTTAATCAGTGAGACTCCCACAGGGTTCAGTGTTAACGAGTGAGACTCCCACAGTGTTCAGTGTTAATCAGTGAGACTCCAACAGTGTTCAGTGTTAATCAGTGAGACTCCATAGGGTTCAGTGTTAATCATTGAGAATCCCATAGAGTTCGATGTTAATCAGTGAGACTCCCATAGGGTTAATTGTTAATCAGTGAGACTCCCATACGGTTCAGTGTTAATCAATGAGACTCCCATAGGTTTCAGTGTTAATCAGTGGGACTCCCATAGGGTTCAGTGTTAATCAGTGAGACTCCCATATGGTTCAGTCTTAATCAGTGAGACTCCCACAGGGTTCAGTGTTAATCAGTGAGACTCCTATAGGGTTCAGTGTTAATCAGTGAGACTCCCACAGGGTTCAGTGTTAATCAGTGAGACTCCCATAGGGTTCATTGTTAATCAGTGAGACTCCCATAGGGTTCATTGTTTATCAGTGAGACCCCCATCGGGTTCAGCATTAATCTGTGAGAATGCCAATAGGGTTCAGTGTTAATCAGTGAGACTCCCACAGGGTTCAGTGTTAATCAGTAAAACTCCCATAGGGTTCAGTGTTAATCAGTGAGACTCCCACAGGGTTCAGTGTTAATCAGTGAGACTCCCATAGGGTTCAGTGTTAATCAGTGATACTCCCACAGGGTTCAGTGTTAATCAGTGAGTCTCCCACAGTGTTCAGTGTTAATCAGTGAGACTCCCACGGTGTTCAGTGTTAATCATTGAGACTCCCATAGGGTTCAGTGTTAATCATTGAGAATCCCATAGAGTTCGGTGTTAATCAGTGAGACTCCCATAGGGTTCAGTGTTAATCAGTGAGACTCCCACAGGGTTCAGTGTTAACCAGTGAGACTCCCACAGTGTTCAGTGTTAATCAGTGAGACTCCCACAGTGTTCAGTGTTAATCAGTGAGACTCCATAGGGTTCAGTGTTAATCATTGAGAATCTCATAGAGTTCGGTGTTAATCAGTGAGACTCCCATAGGGTTAATTGTTAATCAGTGAGACTCCCATAGGGTTCAGTGTTAATCAGTGAGACTCCCTCAGGGTTCAGTGTTAATCAGTGAGACTCCCATAGGGTTAAGTGTTAATCAGTGAAACTCCCATAGGGTTCAGTGTTAATCAGTGAGACTCCCATATGGTTCAGTCTTAATCAGTGAGACTCCCACAGGGTTCAGTGTTAATCAGTGAGACTCCCATAGGGTTCAGTGTTAATCAGTGAGACTCCCACAGGGTTCAGTGTTAATCAGTGAGACTCCCACAGGGTTCAGTGTTAATCCGTGAGACTCCCATAGGGTTCAGTGTTAATCAGTGAGACTCCCACAGGTTTCAGTGTTAATCAGTGAGACTCCCATAGTGTTAATTGTTAATCAGTGAGACTCCCATAGGGTTCATTGTTAATCAGTGAGACTCCCATAGGGTTCATTGTTTATCAGTGAGACCCCATAGGGTTCAGCATTAATCTGTGAGAATGCCCATAGGGTTCAGTGTTAATCAGTGAAACTCCCATAGGGTTCAGTGTTAATCAGTGAGACTCCGACAGGGTTCAGTGTTAACCAGTGAGACTCCCACAGTGTTCAGTGTTAATCAGTGAGACTCCCACAGTGTTCAGTGTTAATCAGTGAGACTCCATAGGGTTCAGTGTTAATCATTGAGAATCTCATAGAGTTCGGTGTTAATCAGTGAGACCCCCATAGGGTTCAGTGTTAATCAGTGAGACTCCCTCAGGGTTCAGTGTTAATCAGTGAAACTCCCATAGGGTTAAGTGTTAATCAGTGAAACTCCCATAGGGTTCAGTGTTAATCAGTGAGACCCCCATAGGGTTCAGTGTTAATCAGTGAGACTCCCTCAGGGTTCAGTGTTAATCAGTGAGACTCCCATAGGGTTAAGTGTTAATCAGTGAAACTCCCATAGGGTTCAGTGTTAATCAGTGAGACTCCCATATGGTTCAGTCTTAATCAGTGAGACTCCCACAGGGTTCAGTGTTAATCAGTGAGACTCCCATAGGGTTCAGTGTTAATCAGTGAGACTCCCACAGGGTTCAGTGTTAATCAGTGAGACTCCCACAGGGTTCAGTGTTAATCCGTGAGACTCCCATAGGGTTCAGTGTTAATCAGTGAGACTCCCACAGGGTTCAGTGTTAATCAGTGAGACTCCCATAGTGTTAATTGTTAATCAGTGAGACTCCCATAGGGTTCATTGTTAATCAATGAGACTCCATTATTGTTCAGTGTTAATCAGTGAGACTCCCATAGGGTTCAGCATTAATCTGTGAGAATGCCCATAGGGTTCAGGGTTAATCAGTGAGACTCCCATAGGGTTCAGTGTTAATCAGTGAGACTCCCATAGGGATCAGTGTAAATCAGTGAGTCTCCCACAAGGTTCATGTGTTAATCATTGAGACTCCCACAGGGTTCAGTGTTAATCAGTGAGACTCCCACAGGGTTCAGTGTTAATCAGTGAGACTCCCACAGGGTTCAGTGTAAATCAGTGAGACTCCCTCAGGGTTCATGTGTTAATCAGTGAGACTCCCCTAGGGTTCACTTTTAATCAGTGAGACTCCCACAGGGTTCAGTGTTAATCAGTGAGACTCCCACAGTGTTAATCAGTGAGACTCCCACAGTGTTCAGTGTTAATCAGTGAGACTCCCATAGGGTTCAGTGCTAATCATTGAGAATTCCATAGAGTTTGGTGTTAATTAGTGAGACTCCCATATGGTTAATTGTTAATCAATGAGACTCCCATAGGGTTCAGTGTTAATCAGTGAGACTCCCATAGGTTTCAGTGTTAATCAGTGAGACTCCCACAGGGTTCAGTGTTAATCAGTGAGACTCCCATAGGGTTCAGTGTTAATCAGTGAGAATCCCATAGAGTTCGGTGTTAATCAGTGAGACTCCCATAGGGTTAATTGTTAATCAGTGAGACTCCCATAGGGTTCAGTGTTAATCAGTGAGACTCCCATAGGTTTCAGTGTTAATCAGTGAGACTCCCACAGGGTTCAGTGTTAATCAGTGAGACTCCCATAGGGTTCAGTGTTAATCAGTGAGACTCCCATAGGGTTCAGTGTTAATCAGTGAGACTCCCATAGAGTTCGGTGTTAATCAGTGAGACTCCCATAGGGTTAATTGTTAATCAGTGAGACTCCCATAGGGTTCAGTGTTAATCAGTGAGACTCCCATAGGTTTCAGTGTTAATCAGTGAGACTCCCACATGGTTCAGTGTTAATCAGTGAGACTCCCATAGGGTTCAGTGTTGATCAGTGAGACTCCCTCAGGGTTCAGTGTTAATCAGTGAGACTCCCATAGGGTTAAGTGTTAATCAGTGAAACTCCCATAGGGTTCAGTGTTAATCAGTGAGACTCCCATAGGGTTCAGTCTTAATCAGTGAGACTCCCACAGGGTTCAGTGTTAATCAGTGAGACTCCCATAGGGTTCAGTGTTAATCAGTGAGACTCCCATAGAGTTCGGTGTTAATCAGTGAGACTCCCATAGGGTGAATTGTTAATCAGTGAGACTCCCATAGGGTTCAGTGTTAATCAGTGAGACTCCCATAGGTTTCAGTGTTAATCAGTGAGACTCCCACAGGGTTCAGTGTTAATCAGTGAGACTCCCATAGGGTTCAGTGTTAATCAGTGAGACTCCCTCAGGGTTCAGTGTTAATCAGTGAGACTCCCATAGGGTTAAGTGTTAATCAGTGAAACTCCCATAGGGTTCAGTGTTAATCAGTGAGACTCCCATAGGGTTCAGTCTTAATCAGTGAGACTCCCACAGGGTTCAGTGTTAATCAGTGAAACTCCCATAGGGTTCAGTGTTAATCAGTGAGACTCCCACAGGGTTCAGTGTTAATCAGTGAGACTCCCATAGGGTTCAGTGTTAATCAGTGAGACTCCCATAGGGTTCATTGTTAATCAGTGAGACTCCCATAGGGTTCATTGTTTATCAGTGAGACCCCCATCGGGTTCAGCATTAATCTGTGAGAATGCCCATAGGGTTCAGTGTTAATCAGTGAGACTCCCACAGGGTTCAGTGTTAATCAGTGAAACTCCCATAGGGTTCAGTGTTAATCAGTGAGACTCCCACAAGGTTCAGTGTTAATCAGTGAGACTCCCATAGGGTTCAGTGTTAATCAGTGAGACTCCCACAGGGTTCAGTGTTAATCAGTGAGACTCCCACAGTGTTCAGTGTTAATCCGTGAGACTCCCACGGCGTTCAGTGTTAATCAGTGAGACTCCCATAGGGTTCAGTGTTAATCATTGAGAATCCCATAGAGTTCGGTGTTAATCAGTGAGACTCCCATAGGGTTCAGTGTTAATCAGTGAGACTCCCACAGGGTTCAGTGTTAACCAGTGAGACTCCCACAGTGTTCAGTGTTAATCAGTGAGACTCCCACAGGGTTCAGTGTTAATCAGTGAGACTCCCATAGGGTTCAGTGTTAATCAGTGAGACTCCCATAGGGTTCATTGTTAATCAGTGAGACTCCCATAGGGTTCATTGTTTATCAGTGAGACCCCCATCGGGTTCAGCATTAATCTGTGAGAATGCCCATAGGGTTCAGTGTTAATCAGTGAGACTCCCACAGGGTTCAGTGTTAATCAGTGAAACTCCCATAGGGTTCAGTGTTAATCAGTGAGACTCCCAAAGGGTTCAGTGTTAATCAGTGAGACTCCCATAGGGTTCAGTGTTAATCAGTGAGACTCCCACAGGGTTCAGTGTTAATCAGTGAGACTCCTACAGTGTTCAGTGTTAATCAGTGAGTCTCCAACAGTGTTCAGTGTTAATCAGTGAGACTCCATAGGGTTCAGTGTTAATCATTGAGAATCCCATAGAATTCGGTGTTAATCAGTGAGACTCCCATAGGGTTAATTGTTAATCAGTGAGACTCCCATACAGTTCAGTGTTAATCAGTGAGACTCCCATAGGTTTCAGTGTTAATCAGTGGGACTCCCATAGGGTTCAGTGTTAATCAGTGAGACTCCCACAGGGTTCAGTGTTAATCAGTGAGACTCCCATAGGGTTCAGTGTTAATCAGTGAGACTCCCACAGTGTTCAGTGTTAATCAGTGAGACTCCCACAGGTGTTCAGTGTTAATCCGTGAGACTCCCATAGGGTTCAGTGTTAATCAGTGATACTCCCACAGGGTTCAGTGTTAATCAGTGAAAATCCCATAGGGTTCAGTGTTAATCAGTGACACACCCACAGGGTTCAGTGTTATTCAGTGAGACTCCCACAGGGTTCAGTGTTAATCAGTGAGACTCCCACTGGGTTCAGTGTTAATCAGTGAGACTCCCATAGGGTTCATTGTTTATCAGTGAGACCCCCATCGGGTTCAGCATTAATCTGTGAGAATGCCAATAGGGTTCAGTGTTAATCAGTGAGACTCCCACAGGGTTCAGTGTTAATCAGTGAAACTCCCATAGGGTTCAGTGTTAATCAGTGAGACTCCCACAGTGTTCAGTGTTAATCAGTGAGACTCCCACGGTGTTTAGTGTTAATCAGTGAGACTCCCATAGGGTTCAGTGTTAATCATTGAGAATCCCATAGAGTTCGGTGTTAATCAGTGAGACTCCCATAGGGTTCAGTGTTAATCAGTGAGACTCCCACAGGGTTCAGTGTTAACCAGTGAGACTCCCACAGTGTTCAGTGTTAATCAGTGATACTCCCACAGGGTTCAGTGTTAATCAGTGAGACTCCCACAGTGTTCAGTGTTAATCAGTGAGACTCCCACAGGGTTCAGTGTTAATCAGTGAGACTCCCATAGGGTTCAGTGTTAATCAGTGATACTCCCACAGGGTTCAGTGTTAATCAGTGAGACTCCCACAGTGGTCAGTGTTAATCAGTGAGACTCCCACAGTGTTCAGTGTTAATCAGTGAGACTCCATAGGGTTCAGTGTTAATCATTGAGAATCTCATAGAGTTCGGTGTTAATCAGTGAGACTCCCATAGGGTTAATTGTTAATCAGTGAGACTCCCATACGGTTCAGTGTTAATCAGTGAGACTCCCATAGGGTTCAGTGTTAATCAGTGAGACTCCCATAGGGTTCAGTGTTAATCAGTGAGACTCCCTCAGGGTTCAGTGTTAATCAGTGAGACTCCCATAGGGTTAAGTGTTAATCAGTGAAACTCCCATAGGGTTCAGTGTTAATCAGTCAGACTCCCATATGGTTCAGTCTTAATCAGTGAGACTCCCACAGGGTTCAGGGTTAATCAGTGAGACTCCCATAGGGTTCAGTGTTAATCAGTGAGACTCCCACAGGGTTCAGCGTTAATCAGTGAGACTCCCACAGGGTTCAGTGTTAATCCGTGAGACTCCCATAGGGTTCAGTGTTAATCAGTGAGACTCCCACAGGGTTCAGTGTTAATCAGTGAAAATCCCATAGGGTTCAGTGTTAATCAGTGAGACTCCCACAGGGTTCAGTGTTAATCAGTGAGACTCCCATAGTGTTAATTGTTAATCAGTGAGACTCCCATAGGGTTCATTGTTAATCAGTGAGACTCCCATAGGGTTCATTGTTTATCAGTGAGACCCCATAGGGTTCAGCATTAATCTCTGAGAATGCCTATAGGGTTCAGGGTTAATCAGTGAGACTCCCACAGGGTTCATTGTTAATCAGTGAGACTCCCATAGGGTTCAGTGTTAATCAGTGAGACTCCGACAGGGTTCAGTGTTAATCAGTGAGACTCCCATAGGGTTCAGTGTTAATCAGTGAGGCTCCCATAGGGATCAGTGTAAATCAGTGAGTCTCCCACAAGGTTCATGTGTTAATCATTGAGACTCCCACAGGGTTCAGTGTTAATCAGTGAGACTCCCACAGGGTTCAGTGTTAATCAGTGAGACTCCCACAGGGTTCAGTCTAAATCAGTGAGACTCCCTCAGGGTTCATGTGTTAATCAGTGAGACTCCCCTAGGGTTCACTTTTAATCAGTGAGACTCCCACAGGGTTCAGTGTTAATCAGTGAGACTCCCACAGTGTTCAGTGTTAATCAGTGAGACTCCCACAGTGTTCAGTGTTAATCATTGAGAATTCCATAGAGTTTGGTGTTAATCAGTGAGACTCCCATAGGGTTAATTGTTAATCAGTGGGACTCCCATAGGGATCAGTGTAAATCAGTGAGTCTCCCACAAGGTTCATGTGTTAATCATTGAGACTCCCACAGGGTTCAGTGTTAATCAGTGAGACTCCCACAGGGTTCAGTGTTAATCAGTGAGACTCCCATAGGGTTCAGTGTTAATCAGTGAGACTCCCACAGGGTTCATTGTTAATCAGTGAGTGTCCCACTGGGTTCAGTGTTAATCAGTGAGACTCCCACAGGGTTCAGTGTTAATCAGTGAGACTCCCACAGGGTTCAGTGTTAATCAGTGAGAATCCCATAGAGTTCAGTGTTAATCAGTGAGACTTCCATAGGGTTCATTGTTAATCAGTGATACTCCCACAGGGTTCAGTGTTAATCAGTGAGACTCCCATAGGGTTCAGTGTTAATCAGTCAGAATCCCATCGAGTTCAGTGTTAATCAGTGAGACTCCCATAGGGTTAATTGTTTATCAGTGAGACCCCCATAGGGTTCAGGGTTAATCAGTGAGACTCCCACAGGGTTCATTGTTAATCAGTGAGACTCCCATAGGGTTCAGTGTTAATCAGTGAGACTCCGACAGGGTTCAGTGTTAATCAGTGAGACTCCCATAGGGTTCAGTGTTAATCAGTGAGGCTCCCATAGGGATCAGTGTAAATCAGTGAGTCTCCCACAAGGTTCATGTGTTAATCATTGAGACTCCCACAGGGTTCAGTGTTAATCAGTGAGACTCCCACAGGGTTCAGTGTTAATCAGTGAGACTCCCACAGGGTTCAGTGTAAATCAGTGAGACTCCCTCAGGGTTCATGTGTTAATCAGTGAGACTCCCCTAGGGTTCACTTTTAATCAGTGAGACTCCCACAGGGTTCAGTGTTAATCAGTGAGACTCCCACAGTGTTCAGTGTTAATCATTGAGACTCCCACAGTGTTCAGTGTTAATCAGTGAGACTCCCATAGGGTTCAGTGTTAATCATTGAGAATTCCATAGAGTTTGGTGTTAATCAGTGAGACTCCCATAGGGTTAATTGTTAATCAGTGAGACTCCCATAGGGTTCAGTGTTAATCAGTGAGAATCCCATAGAGTTCGGTGTTAATCAGTGAGACTCCCATAGGGTTCAATGTAAATCAGTCAGAATCCCATTGAGTTCAGTGTTAATCAGTGAGACTCCCATAGGGTTCATTGTTTATCAGTGAGACCCCCATAGGGTTCAGCATTAATCTGTGAGAATGCCCATAGGGTTCAGTGTTAATCAGTGAGACTCCCATAGGGTTCAATGTAAATCATTGAGTCTCCCACAAGGTTCATGTGTTAATCAGTGAGACACCCACAGGGTTCAGTGTTAATCAATGAGACTCCCATACGGTTCAGTGTTAATCAGTGAGACTCTCACAGGGTTCAGTGTTAATCAGTGAGACTCCCACAGGGTTCAGTGGAAATCAGTGAGACTCCCTCAGGGTTCATGTGTTAATCAGTGAGACTCCCATAGGGTTCAGTGTTAATCATTGAGACTCCCACAGGGTTCAGTGTTAATCAGTGAGACTCCCACAGGGTTCAGTGTTAATCAGTGAGACTCCCACAGGGTTCAGTGTAAATCAGTGAGACTCCCTCAGGGTTCATGTGTTAATCAGTGAGACTCCCCTAGGGTTCAGTTTTAATCAGTGAGACTCCCACAGGGTTCAGTGTTAATCAGTGAGACTCCCACAGTGTTCAGTGTTAATCAGTGAGACTCCCACAGTGTTCAGTGTTAATCAGTGAGACTCCCATAGGGTTCAGTGTTAATCATTGAGAATTCCATAGAGTTTGGTGTTAATCAGTGAGACTCCCATAGGGTTAATTGTTAATCAGTGAGACTCCCATAGGGTTCAGTGTTAATCAGTGAGACTCCCATAGGTTTCAGTGTTAATCAGTGAGACTCCCACAGGGTTCAGTGTTAATCAGTGAGACTCGCATAGGGTTCAGTGTTAATCAGTGAGAATCCCATAGAGTTCGGTGTTAATCAGTGAGACTCCCATAGGGTTCAATGTAAATCAGTCAGAATCCCATCGAGTTCAGTGTTAATCAGTGAGACTCCCATAGGGTTCATTGTTTATCAGTGAGACCCCCATAGGGTTCAGCATTAATCTGTGAGAATGCCCATAGGGTTCAGTGTTAATCAGTGAGACTCCCATAGGGTTCAATGTAAATCATTGAGTCTCCCACAAGGTTCATGTGTTAATCAGTGAGACACCCACAGGGTTCAGTGTTAATCAATGAAACTCCCATACGGTTCAGTGTTAATCAGTTAGACTCTCACAGGGTTCAGTGTTAATCAGTGAGACTCCCACAGGGTTCAGTGGAAATCAGTGAGACTCCCTCAGGGTTCATGTGTTAATCAGTGAGACTCCCATAGGGTTCAGTGTTAATCAGTGAGACTCCCACAGGGTTCAGTGTTAATCAGTGAGACTCCCACAGTGGTCAGTGTTAATCAGTGAGACTCCCACGGTGTTCAGTGTTAATCAGTGAGACTCCCATAGGGTTAAGTGTTAATCATTGAGAATCCCATAGAGTTCGGTGTTAATCAGTGAGACTCCCATAGGGTTAATTGTTAATCAGTGAGACTCCCATAGGGTTCAGTGTTAATCAGTGAGACTCCCATAGGGTTCAGTCTTAATCAGTGAGACTCCCATAGGGTTCAGTGTTAATCAGTGAGACTCCCACAGGGTTCAGTGTTAATCAGTGAGACTCCCATAGGGTTCAGTGTTAATCAGTGAGACTCCCTCAGGGTTCAGTGTTAATCAGTGAGACTCCCATAGGGTTAAGTGTTAATCAGTGAAACTCCCATAGGGTTCAGTGTTAATCAGTGAGACTCCCATAGGGTTCAGTGTTAATCAGTGAGACTCCCACAGGGTTCAGTGTTAATCAGTGAGACTCCCATAGGGTTCAGTGTTAATCAGTGAGACTCCCACAGGGTTCAGTGTTAATCAGTGAGACTCCCATAGGGTTCAGTGTTAATCAGTGAGACTCCCATAGGGTTCATTTTTAATCAGTGAGATTCCCATAGGGTTCATTGTTTATCAGTGAGACCCCCATCGGGTTCAGCATTAATCTGTGAGAATGCCCATAGGGTCCAGTGTTAATCAGTGAGACTCCCACAGGGTTCAGTGTTAATCAGTGAAACTCCCATAGGGTTCAGTGTTAATCAGTGAGACTCCCACAGGGTTCAGTGTTAATCAGTGAGACTCCCATAGGGTTCAGTGTTAATCAGTGAGACTCCCACAGGATTCAGTGTTAATCAGTGAGACTCCCACAGTGTTCAGTGTTAATCAGTGAGACTCCCACGGCGTTCAGTGTTAATCAGTGAGACTCCCATAGGGTTCAGTGTTAATCATTGAGAATCCCATAGAGTTCGGTGTTAATCAGTGAGACTCCCATAGGGTTCAGTGTTAATCAGTGAGACTCCCACAGGGTTCAGTGTTAACCAGTGAGACTCCCACAGTGTTCAGTGTTAATCAGTGAGACTCCCACAGGGTTCAGTGTTAATCAGTGAGACTCCCATAGGGTTCAGTGTTAATCAGTGAGACTCCCATAGGGTTCAGTGTAAATCAGTGAGTCTCCCACAAGGTTCATGTGTTAATCAGTGAGACTCCCACAGGGTTCAGTGTTAATCAATGAGACTCCCATAGGGTTCAGTGTTAATCAGTGAGACTCCCACAGGGTTCAGTGTTAATCAGTGAGACTCCCATAGGGTTCATTGTTTATGAGTGAGACCCCCATCGGGTTCAGCATTAATCTGTGAGAATGCCCATAGGGTTCAGTGTTAATCAGTGAGACTCCCACAGGGTTCAGTGTTAATCAGTGAAACTCCCATAGGGTTCAGTGTTAATCAGTGAGACTCCCAAAGGGTTCAGTGTTAATCAGTGAGACTCCCATAGGGTTCAGTGTTAATCAGTGAGACTCCCACAGGGTTCAGTGTTAATCAGTGAGACTCCTACAGTGTTCAGTGTTAATCAGTGAGACTCCAACAGTGTTCAGTGTTAATCAGTGAGACTCCATAGGGTTCAGTGTTAATCATTGAGAATCCCATAGAATTCGGTGTTAATCAGTGAGACTCCCATAGGGTTCATTGTTAATCAGTGAGACTCCCATACAGTTCAGTGTTAATCAGTGAGACTCCCATAGGTTTCAGTGTTAATCAGTGGGACTCCCATAGGGTTCAGTGTTAATCAGTGAGACTCCCATATGGTTCAGTCTTAATCAGTGAGACTCCCACAGGGTTCAGTGTTAATCAGTGAGACTCCCATAGGGTTCAGTGTTAATCAGTGAGACTCCCACAGTGTTCAGTGTTAATCAGTGAGACTCCCACAGGGTTCAGTGTTAATCCGTGAGACTCCCATAGGGTTCAGTGTTAATCAGTGATACTCCCACAGGGTTCAGTGTTAATCAGTGAAAATCCCATAGGGTTCAGTGTTAATCAGTGACACTCCCACAGGGTGCAGTGTTATTCAGTGAGACTCCCATAGGGTTCAGTGTTAATCAGTGAGACTCCCACTGGGTTCAGTGTTAATCAGTGAGACTCCCATAGGGTTCATTGTTAATCAGTGAGACTCCCATAGGGTTCATTGTTTATCAGTGAGACCCCCATCGGGTTCAGCATTAATCTGTGAGAATGCCAATAGGGTTCAGTGTTAATCAGTGAGACTCCCACAGGGTTCAGTGTTAATCAGTGAAACTCCCATAGGGTTCAGTGTTAATCAGTGAGACTCCCACAGGGTTCAGTGTTAATCAGTGAGACTCCCATAGGGTTCAGTGTTAATCAGTGATACTCCCACAGGGTTCAGTGTTAATCAGTGAGACTCCCACAGTGTTCAGTGTTAATCAGTGAGACTCCCACGGTGTTTAGTGTTAATCAGTGAGACTCCCATAGGGTTCAGTGTTAATCATTGAGAATCCCATAGAGTTCAGTGTTAATCAGTGAGACTCCCATAGGGTTAATTGTTTATCAGTGAGACCCCCATAGGGTTCAGGGTTAATCAGTGAGACTCCCACAGGGTTCATTGTTAATCAGTGAGACTCCCATAGGGTTCAGTGTTAATCAGTGAGACTCCGACAGGGTTCAGTGTTAATCAGTGAGACTCCCATAGGGTTCAGTGTTAATCAGTGAGGCTCCCATAGGGATCAGTGTAAATCAGTGAGTCTCCCACAAGGTTCATGTGTTAATCATTGAGACTCCCACAGGGTTCAGTGTTAATCAGTGAGACTCCCACAGGGTTCAGTGTTAATCAGTGAGACTTCCACAGGGTTCAGTGTAAATCAGTGAGACTCCCTCAGGGTTCATGTGTTAATCAGTGAGACTCCCCTAGGGTTCACTTTTAATCAGTGAGACTCCCACAGGGTTCAGTGTTAATCAGTGAGACTCCCACAGTGTTCAGTGTTAATCAGTGAGACTCCCACAGTGTTCAGTGTTAATCAGTGAGACTCCCATAGGGTTCAGTGTTAATCATTGAGAATTCCATAGAGTTTGGTGTTAATCAGTGAGACTCCCATAGGGTTAATTGTTAATCAGTGAGACTCCCATAGGGTTCAGTGTTAATCAGTGAGACTCCCATAGGTTTCAGTGTTAATCAGTGAGACTCCCACAGGGTTCAGTGTTAATCAGTGAGACTCCCATAGGGTTCAGTGTTAATCAGTGAGAATCCCATAGAGTTCGGTGTTAATCAGTGAGACTCCCATAGGGTTCAATGTAAATCAGTCAGAATCCCATCGAGTTCAGTGTTAATCAGTGAGACTCCCATAGGGTTCAATGTTTATCAGTGAGACCCCCATAGGGTTCAGCATTAATCTGTGAGAATGCCCATAGGGTTCAGTGTTAATCAGTGAGACTCCCATAGGGTTCAATGTAAATCATTGAGTCTCCCACAAGGTTCATTTGTTAATCAGTGAGACACCCACAGGGTTCAGTGTTAATCAATGAGACTCCCATACGGTTCAGTGTTAATCAGTGAGACTCTCACAGGGTTCAGTGTTAATCAGTGAGACTCCCACAGGGTTCAGTGGAAATCAGTGAGACTCCCTCAGGGTTCATGTGTTAATCAGTGAGACTCCCATAGGGTTCAGTGTTAATCAGTGAGACTCCCACAGGGTTCAGTGTTAATCAGTGAGACTCCCACAGGGTTCAGTGTTAATCAGTGAGACTCCCACAGTGGTCAGTGTTAATCAGTGAGACTCCCACGGTGTTCAGTGTTAATCAGTGAGACTCCCATAGGGTTAAGTGTTAATCATTGAGAATCCCATAGAGTTCGGTGTTAATCAGTGAGACTCCCATAGGGTTAATTGTTAATCAGTGAGACTCCCATAGGGTTCAGTGTTAATCAGTGAGACTCCCATAGGGTTCAGTCTTAATCAGTGAAACTCCCATAGGGTTCAGTGTTAATCAGTGAGACTCCCACAGGGTTCAGTGTTAATCAGTGAGACTCCCATAGGGTTCAGTGTTAATCAGTGAGACTCCCTCAGGGTTCAGTGTTAATCAGTGAGACTCCCATAGGGTTAAGTGTTAATCAGTGAAACTCCCATAGGGTTCAGTGTTAATCAGTGAGACTCCCATAGGGTTCAGTCTTAATCAGTGAGACTCCCACAGGGTTCAGTGTTAATCAGTGAGACTCCCATAGGGTTCAGTGTTAATCAGTGAGACTCCCACAGGGTTCAGTGTTAATCAGTGAGACTCCCATAAGGTTCAGTGTTAATCAGTGAGACTCCCATAGGGTTCATTGTTAATCAGTGAGACTCCCATAGGGTTCATTGTTTATCAGTGAGACCCCCATCGGGTTCAGCATTAATCTGTGAGAATGCCCATAGGGTTCAGTGTTAATCAGTGAGACTCCCACAGGGTTCAGTGTTAATCAGTGAAACTCCCATAGGGTTCAGTGTTAATCAGTGAGACTCCCACAGGGTTCAGTGTTAATCAGTGAGACTCCCATAGGGTTCAGTGTTAATCAGTGAGACTCCCACAGGGTTCAGTGTTAATCAGTGAGACTCCCACAGGGTTCAGTCTTAATCAGTGAGACTCCCACAGGGTTCAGTGTTAATCAGTGAGACTCCCACAGGGTTCAGTGTTAATCAGTGAGACTCCCACAGGGTTCAGTGTTAATCAGTGAGACTCCCACAGGGTTCAGTGTTAATCAGTGAGACTCCCACAGGGTTCAGTGTTAATCAGTGAGACTCCCACAGGGTTCAGTGTTAATCAGTGAGACTCCCACAGGGTTCAGTGTTAATCAGTGACACTCCCACAGGGCTAAGTGTTAATCAGTGAGACTCCCATAGGGTTCAGTGTTAATCAGTGAGACTCCCACAGTGTTCAGTGTTAATCAGTGAGACTCCCACAGGGTTCAGTGTTAATCAGTGAGACTCCCATAGGGTTCAGTGTTAATCAGTGAGACTCCCATAGGGTTCAGTGTAAATCAGTGAGTCTCCCACAAGGTTCATGTGTTAATCAGTGAGACTCCCACAGGGTTCAGTGTTAATCAATGAGACTCCCATAGGGTTCAGTGTTAATCAGTGAGACTCCCACAGGGTTCAGTGTTAATCAGTGAGACTCCCATAGGGTTCATTGTTTATCAGTGAGACCCCCATCGGGTTCAGCATTAATCTGTGAGAATGCCCATAGGGTTCAGTGTTAATCAGTGAGACTCCCACAGGGTTCAGTGTTAATCAGTGAAACTCCCATAGGGTTCAGTGTTAATCAGTGAGACTCCCAAAGGGTTCAGTGTTAATCAGTGAGACTCCCATAGGGTTCAGTGTTAATCAGTGAGACTCCCACAGGGTTCAGTGTTAATCAGTGAGACTCCTACAGTGTTCAGTGTTAATCAGTGAGACTCCAACAGTGTTCAGTGTTAATCAGTGAGACTCCATAGGGTTCAGTGTTAATCATTGAGAATCCCATAGAATTCGGTGTTAATCAGTGAGACTCCCATAGGGTGAATTGTTAATCAGTGAGACTCCCATACAGTTCAGTGTTAATCAGTGAGACTCCCATAGGTTTCAGTGTTAATCAGTGGGACTCCCATAGGGTTCAGTGTTAATCAGTGAGACTCCCATATGGTTCAGTCTTAATCAGTGAGACTCCCACAGGGTTCAGTGTTAATCAGTGAGACTCCCATAGGGTTCAGTGTTAATCAGTGAGACTCCCACAGTGTTCAGTGTTAATCAGTGAGACTCCCACAGGGTTCAGTGTTAATCCGTGAGACTCCCATAGGGTTCAGTGTTAATCAGTGATACTCCCACAGGGTTCAGTGTTAATCAGTGAAAATCCCATAGGGTTCAGTGTTAATCAGTGACACTCCCACAGGGTTCAGTGTTATTCAGTGAGACTCCCATAGGGTTCAGTGTTAATCAGTGAGACTCCCACTGGGTTCAGTGTTAATCAGTGAGACTCCCATATGGTTCATTGTTAATCAGTGAGACTCCCATAGGGTTCATTGTTTATCAGTGAGACCCCCATCGGGTTCAGCATTAATCTGTGAGAATGCCAATAGGGTTCAGTGTTAATCAGTGAGACTCCCACAGGGTTCAGTGTTAATCAGTGAAACTCCCATAGGGTTCAGTGTTAATCAGTGAGACTCCCACAGGGTTCACTGTTAATCAGTGAGACTCCCATAGGGTTCAGTGTTAATCAGTGATACTCCCACAGGGTTCAGTGTTAATCAGTGAGACTCCCACAGTGTTCAGTGTTAATCAGTGAGACTCCCACGGTGTTTAGTGTTAATCAGTGAGACTCCCATAGGGTTCAGTGTTAATCATTGAGAATCCCATAGAGTTCGGTGTTAATCAGTGAGACTCCCATAGGGTTCAGTGTTAATCAGTGAGACTCCCACAGGGTTCAGTGTTAACCAGTGAGACTCCCACAGTGTTCAGTGTTAATCAGTGATGCTCCCACAGGGTTCAGTGTTAATCAGTGAGACTCCCACAGTGTTCAGTGTTAATCAGTGAGACTCCCACAGGGTTCAGTGTTAATCAGTGAGACTCCCATAGGGTTCAGTGTTAATCAGTGATACTCCCACAGGGTTCAGTGTTTATCAATGAGACTCCCACAGTGGTCAGTGTTAATCAGTGAGACTCCCACAGTGTTCAGTGTTAATCAGTGAGACTCCATAGGGTTCAGTGTTAATCATTGAGAATCTCATAGAGTTCGGTGTTAATCAGTGAGACTCCCATAGGGTTAATTGTTAATCAGTGAGACTCCCATACGGTTCAGTGTTAATCAGTGAGACTCCCATAGGTTTCAGTGTTAATCAGTGGGACTCCCATAGGGTTCAGTGTTAATCAGTGAGACTCCCATAGGGTTCAGTGTTAATCAGTGAGACTCCCTCAGGGTTCAGTGTTAATCAGTGAGACTCCCATAGGGTTAAGTGTTAATCAGTGAAACTCCCATAGGGTTCAGTGTTAATCAGTCAGACTCCCATATGGTTCAGTCTTAATCAGTGAGACTCCCACAGGGTTCAGGGTTAATCAGTGAGACTCCCATAGGGTTCAGTGTTAATCAGTGAGACTCCCACAGGGTTCAGCGTTAATCAGTGAGACTCCCACAGGGTTCAGTGTTAATCCGTGAGACTCCCATAGGGTTCAGTGTTAATCAGTGAGACTCCCACAGGGTTCAGTGTTAATCAGTGAAAATTCCATAGGGTTCAGTGTTAATCAGTGAGACTCCCACAGGGTTCAGTGTTAATCAGTGAGACTCCCATAGTGTTAATTGTTAATCAGTGAGACTCCCATAGGGTTCATTGTTAATCAGTGAGACTCCCATAGGGTTCATTGTTTATCAGTGAGACCCCATAGGGTTCAGCATTAATCTGTGAGAATGCCTATAGGGTTCAGGGTTAATCAGTGAGACTCCCACAGGGTTCATTGTTAATCAGTGAGACTCCCATAGGGTTCAGTGTTAATCAGTGAGACTCCAACAGGGTTCAGTGTTAATCAGTGAGACTCCCATAGGGTTCAGTGTTAATCAGTGAGGCTCCCATAGGGATCAGTGTAAATCAGTGAGTCTCCCACAAGGTTCATGTGTTAATCATTGAGACTCCCACAGGGTTCAGTGTTAATCAGTGAAACTTCCACAGGGTTCAGTGTTAATCAGTGAGACTCCCACAGGGTTCAGTGTAAATCAGTGAGACTCCCTCAGGGTTCATGTGTTAATCAGTGAGACTCCCCTAGGGTTCACTTTTAATCAGTGAGACTCCCACAGGGTTCAGTGTTAATCAGTGAGACTCCCACAGTGTTCAGTGTTAATCAGTGAGACTCCCACAGTGTTCAGTGTTAATCATTGAGACTCCCATAGGGTTCAGTGTTAATCAGTGAGACTCCGACAGGGTTCAGTGTTAATCAGTGAGACTCCCACAGGGCTAAGTGTTAATCAGTGAGACTCCCATAGGGTGCAGTGTTAATCAGTGAGACTCCCACAGGGTTCATGTGTTAATCAGTGAGACTCCCATAGGGTTCAGTGTTAATCAGTGAGACTCCCACAGGGTTCAGTGTTAATCAGTGAGGCTCCCATAGGGTTCAGTGTTAATCAATGAGACTCCCATAGGGTTCAGTGTTAATCAGTGAGACTCCCACAGGGTTCAGTGTTAATCAGTGAGATTCCCACAGGGTTCAGTGTTAATCAGTGAGACTCCCATAGGGTTCAGTTTTAATCAGTGAGACTCCCACAGGGTTCAGCTTTAATCAGTGAGACTCCCACAGGGTTCAGTGTTAATCAGTGAGACCCCCATAGAGTTCAGTGTTAATCAGTGAGACTCCCACAGGGTTCAGTGTTAATCAGTGAGACTCCCATAGGGTTCAGTCTTAATCAGTGAGACTCCCATAGGGTTCAGTGTTAATCAGTGAGACTCCCACAGGGTTCAGTGTTAATCAGTGAGACTCCCACAGTGTTCAGTGTTAATCAGTGAGACTCCCACAGGGTTCAGTGTTAATCAGTGAGACTCCCATAGGGTTCAGTGTTAATCAGTGATACTCCCACAGGGTTCAGTGTTAATCAGTGAGACTCCCACAGTGGTCAGTGTTAATCAGTGAGACTCCCACAGTGTTCAGTGTTAATCAGTGAGACTCCATAGGGTTCAGTGTTAATCATTGAGAATCTCATAGAGTTCGGTGTTAATCAGTGAGACTCCCATAGGGTTAATTGTTAATCAGTGAGACTCCCATACGGTTCAGTGTTAATCAGTGAGACTCCCATAGGTTTCAGTGTTAATCAGTGGGACTCCCATAGGGTTCAGTGTTAATCAGTGAGACTCCCATAGGGTTCAGTGTTAATCAGTGAGACTCCCTCAGGGTTCAGTGTTAATCAGTGAGACTCCCATAGGGTTAAGTGTTAATCAGTGAAACTCCCATAGGGTTCAGTGTTAATCAGTCAGACTCCCATATGGTTCAGTCTTAATCAGTGAGACTCCCACAGGGTTCAGGGTTAATCAGTGAGACTCCCATAGGGTTCAGTGTTAATCAGTGAGACTCCCACAGGGTTCAGCGTTAATCAGTGAGACTCCCACAGGGTTCAATGTTAATCCGTGAGACTCCCATAGGGTTCAGTGTTAATCAGTGAGACTCCCACAGGGTTCAGTGTTAATCAGTGAAAATTCCATAGGGTTCAGTGTTAATCAGTGAGACTCCCACAGGGTTCAGTGTTAATCAGTGAGACTCCCATAGTGTTAATTGTTAATCAGTGAGACTCCCATAGGGTTCATTGTTAATCAGTGAGACTCCCATAGGGTTCATTGTTTATCAGTGAGACCCCATAGGGTTCAGCATTAATCTGTGAGAATGCCTATAGGGTTCAGGGTTAATCAGTGAGACTCCCACAGGGTTCATTGTTAATCAGTGAGACTCCCATAGGGTTCAGTGTTAATCAGTGAGACTCCAACAGGGTTCAGTGTTAATCAGTGAGACTCCCATAGGGTTCAGTGTTAATCAGTGAGGCTCCCATAGGGATCAGTGTAAATCAGTGAGTCTCCCACAAGGTTCATGTGTTAATCATTGAGACTCCCACAGGGTTCAGTGTTAATCAGTGAAACTCCCACAGGGTTCAGTGTTAATCAGTGAGACTCCCACAGGGTTCAGTGTAAATCAGTGAGACTCCCTCAGGGTTCATGTGTTAATCAGTGAGACTCCCCTAGGGTTCACTTTTAATCAGTGAGACTCCCACAGGGTTCAGTGTTAATCAGTGAGACTCCCACAGTGTTCAGTGTTAATCAGTAAGACTCCCACAGTGTTCAGTGTTAATCATTGAGAATTCCATAGAGTTTGGTGTTAATCAGTGAGACTCCCATAGGGTTAATTGTTAATCAGTGGGACTCCCATAGGGATCAGTGTAAATCAGTGAGTCTCCCACAAGGTTCATGTGTTAATCATTGAGACTCCCACAGGGTTCAGTGTTAATCAGTGAGACTAACACAGGGCTCAGTGTTAATCAGTGAGACTCCCACAGTGTTCAGTGTTAATCAGTGAGACTCCCATAGGGTTCAGTGTTAATCAGTGAGACTCCCATAGGGTTCAGTGTTAATCAGTGAGACTCCCACAGTGTTCAGTGTTAATCAGTGAGACTCCCATAGGGTTCATTGTTTATGAGTGAGACCCCCATCGGGTTCAGCATTAATCTGTGAGAATGCCCATAGGGTTCAGTGTTAATCAGTGAGTCTCACTGATTAACACTGAACCCTATGGGAGTCTCACTGATTAACACTGAACCCTGTGGGAGTCTCACTGATTAAAACTGAACCCTATGGGAGTCTCACTGATTAACACTGAACCCTGTGGGAGTCTCACTGATTAAGACTGAACCCTATGGGAGTCTCACTGATTAACACTGAACCCTATGGGAGTTTCACTGATTAACACTTAACCCATTGGGAGTCTCACTGATTAACACTGAACCCTGAGGGAGTCTCACTGATTAACACTGAACCCTATGGGAGTCTCACTGATTAACACTGAACCCTGTGGGAGTCTCACTGATTAAGACTGAACCCTATGGGAGTCTCACTGATTAACACTGAACCCTATGGGAGTTTCACTGATTAACACTTAACCCATTGGGAGTCTCACTGATTAACACTGAACCCTGAGGGAGTCTCACTGATTAACACTGAACCCTATGGGAGTCTCACTGATTAACACTGAACCCTATGGGAGTCTCACTGATTAACACTGAACCCTGTGGGAGTCTCACTGATTAACACTGAACCCTGGGGAGTCTCACTGATTACCCCTGAACCCTGTGGGAGTTTCAATGATTAACACTGAACCTTGTGGGAGTCTCACGGATTAACACTGAACCTTGTGGAAGTCTCACTGATTAACACTGAACCCTGTGGGAGTCTCACTGATTAACACTGAACCCTATGGGAGTCTCACTGATTAACACTGAACCTTGTGGGAGTCTCACTGATTAAGACTGAACCCTATGGGAGTCTCACTGATTAACACTGAACCCTATGGGAGTTTCACTGATTAACACTTAACCCATTGGGAGTCTCACTGATTAACACTGAACCCTGAGGGAGTCTCACTGATTAACACTGAACCCTATGGGAGTCTCACTGATTAACACTGAACCCTATGGGAGTCTCACTGATTAACACTGAACCCTGTGGGAGTCTCACTGATTAACACTGAACCCTGGGGAGTCTCACTGATTACCCCTGAACCCTGTGGGAGTTTCAATGATTAACACTGAACCTTGTGGAAGTCTCACGGATTAACACTGAACCCTGTGGAAGTCTCACTGATTAACACTGAACCCTGTGGGAGTCTCACTGATTAACACTGAACCCTATGGGAGTCTCACTGATTAACACTGAACCTTGTGGGAGTCTCACTGATTAAGACTGAACCCTATGGGAGTCTCACTGATTAACACTGAACCCTATGGGAGTTTCACTGATTAACACTTAACCCATTGGGAGTCTCACTGATTAACACTGAACCCTGAGGGAGTCTCACTGATTAACACTGAACCCTATGGGAGCCTCACTGATTAACACTGAACCCTATGGGAGTCCCACTGATTAACACTGAAACCTATGGGAGCCTCACTGATTAACACTGAACCCTATGGGAGTCTCACTGATTAACAATTAACCCTATGGGAGTCTCACTGATTAACACCGAACTCTATGGGATTCTCAATGATTAACACTGAACCCTATGGGAGTCTCACTGATTAACACTGAACACTGTGGGAGTCTCAATGATTAACACTGAACACTGTGGGAGTCTCACTGATTAACACTGAACCATGTGGGAGTCTCACTGATTAACACTGAACCCTATGGGAGTCCCACTGATTAACACTGAAACCTATGGGAGCCTCACTGATTAACACTGAACCCTATGGGAGTCTCACTGATTAACAATTAACCCTATGGGAGTCTCACTGATTAACACCGAACTCTATGGGATTCTCAATGATTAACACTGAACCCTATGGGAGTCTCACTGATTAACACTGAACACTGTGGGAGTCTCAATGATTAACACTGAACACTGTGGGAGTCTCACTGATTAACACTGAACCATGTGGGAGACTCACTGATTAACACTGAACCCTATGGGAGTCTCACTGATTAACACCGAACTCTATGGGATTCTCAATGATTAACACTGAACCCTATGGGAGACTCACTGATTAACACTGAACACCGTGGGAGTCTCACTGATTAACACTGAACAATGTGGGAGTCTCACTGATTAACACTGGACCCTGTGGGAGTCTCACTGATTAACACTGAACCCTATGGGAGTCTCACTGATTAACACATGAACCTTGTGGGAGACTCAATGATTTACATTGAACCCTATGGGAGTCTCAATGATTAACATTGAACCCTATGGGAGTCTCACTGATTAACACTGAACCCTGTGGGAGTCTCACTGATTAACACTGAACCCTATGGGAGTCTCAATGATTAACACTGAACCCTGTGGGAGTCTCACTGATTAACACTGAACCCTATGGGATTTTCACTGATTAACACTGAACCCTGTGGGAGTCTCACTGATTAACACTGAACCCTATGGGAGTCTCACTGATAAACACTGAACCCTGTGGGAGTCTCACTAATTAACACTGAACCCTGTGGGAGTCTCACTGATTAACACTGAACCCTGTGGGAGTCTCACTGATTACCCCTGAACCCTGTGGGAGTTTCACTGATTAACACATGAACCTTGTGGGAGACTCAATGATTTACATTGAACCCTATGGGAGTCACACTGATTAACATTGAACCCTATGGGAGTATCACTGATTAACACTGAACCCTGTGGGAGTCTCACTGATTAACACTGAACCCTATGGGAGTCTCACTGATTAACACTGAACCCTGTGGGAGTCTCACTGATTAACACTGAACCCAATGGGATTTTCACTGATTAACACTGAACCCTGTGGGAGTCTCACTGATTAACACTGAACCCTATGGGAGTCTCACTGATAAACACTGAACCCTGGGGGAGTCTCACTAATTAACACTGAACCCTGTGGGAGTCTCACTGATTAACACTGAACCCTGTGGGAGTCTCACTGATTACCCCTGAACCCTGTAGGAGTTTCACTGATTAACACTGAACCTTGTGGGAGTCTCACGGATTAACACTGAACCCTGTGGGAGTCTCACTGATTAACACTGAACCCTGTGGGAGACTCACTGATTAACACTGAACCCTATGGGAGTCTCACTGATTAACACTGAACCCTGTGGGAGTCTCACTGATTAAGACTGAAGCCTATGGGAGTCTCACTGATTAACACTGAACCCTGTGGGAGTCTCACTGATTAACACTTAACCCTATGGGAGTCTCACTGATTAACACTGAACCCTGAGGGAGTCTCACTGATTAACACTGAACCCTATGGGAGTCTCACTGATTAAAACTGAAACCTATGGGAGTCTCACTGATTAACACTGAACCCTGTGGGAGTCTCACTGAGTAACACTGAAACCTATGGGAGTCTCACTGATTAACACTGAACCCTATGGGAGTATCACTGATTAACAATTAACCCTATGGGAGTCTCACTGATTAACACTGAACTCTATGGGATTCTCAATGATTAACACTGAACCCGATGGGAGTCTCACTGATTAACACTGAACACCGTGGGAGTCTCACTGATTAACACTGAACCCTATGGGTGTCTCACTGATTAACACTGAACCCTGTGGGAGTCTCACTGATTAACACTGCACCCTATGGGATTTTCACTGATTAACACTGAACCCTGTGGGAGTCTCACTGATTAACACTGAACCCTATGGGAGTCTCACTGATTAACACTGAACCCTGTGGGAGTCTCACTAATTAACACTAAACCCTGTGGGAGTCTCACTGATTAACACTGAACCCTGTGGGAGTCTCACTGATTAACACTGAACCCTGTGGGAGTCTCACTGATTAACACTGAACCCTGGGGAGTCTCACTGATTACCCCTGAACCCTGTGGGAGTTTCAATGATTAACACTGAACCTTGTGGAAGTCTCACGGATTAACACTGAACCCTGTGGAAGTCTCACTGATTAACACTGAACCCTGTGGGAGTCTCACTGATTAACACTGAACCCTATGGGAGTCTCACTGATTAACACTGAACCTTGTGGGAGTCTCACTGATTAAGACTGAACCCTATGGGAGTCTCACTGATTAACACTGAACCCTATGGGAGTTTCACTGATTAACACTTAACCCATTGGGAGTCTCACTGATTAACACTGAACCCTGAGGGAGTCTCACTGATTAACACTGAACCCTATGGGAGCCTCACTGATTAACACTGAACCCTATGGGAGTCCCACTGATTAACACTGAAACCTATGGGAGCCTCACTGATTAACACTGAACCCTATGGGAGTCTCACTGATTAACAATTAACCCTATGGGAGTCTCACTGATTAACACCGAACTCTATGGGATTCTCAATGATTAACACTGAACCCTATGGGAGTCTCACTGATTAACACTGAACACTGTGGGAGTCTCAATGATTAACACTGAACACTGTGGGAGTCTCACTGATTAACACTGAACCATGTGGGAGTCTCACTGATTAACACTGAACCCTATGGGAGTCCCACTGATTAACACTGAAACCTATGGGAGCCTCACTGATTAACACTGAACCCTATGGGAGTCTCACTGATTAACAATTAACCCTATGGGAGTCTCACTGATTAACACCGAACTCTATGGGATTCTCAATGATTAACACTGAACCCTATGGGAGTCTCACTGATTAACACTGAACACTGTGGGAGTCTCAATGATTAACACTGAACACTGTGGGAGTCTCACTGATTAACACTGAACCATGTGGGAGACTCACTGATTAACACTGAACCCTATGGGAGTCTCACTGATTAACACCGAACTCTATGGGATTCTCAATGATTAACACTGAACCCTATGGGAGACTCACTGATTAACACTGAACACCGTGGGAGTCTCACTGATTAACACTGAACAATGTGGGAGTCTCACTGATTAACACTGGACCCTGTGGGAGTCTCACTGATTAACACTGAACCCTATGGGAGTCTCACTGATTAACACATGAACCTTGTGGGAGACTCAATGATTTACATTGAACCCTATGGGAGTCTCAATGATTAACATTGAACCCTATGGGAGTCTCACTGATTAACACTGAACCCTGTGGGAGTCTCACTGATTAACACTGAACCCTATGGGAGTCTCAATGATTAACACTGAACCCTGTGGGAGTCTCACTGATTAACACTGAACCCTATGGGATTTTCACTGATTAACACTGAACCCTGTGGGAGTCTCACTGATTAACACTGAACCCTATGGGAGTCTCACTGATAAACACTGAACCCTGTGGGAGTCTCACTAATTAACACTGAACCCTGTGGGAGTCTCACTGATTAACACTGAACCCTGTGGGAGTCTCACTGATTACCCCTGAACCCTGTGGGAGTTTCACTGATTAACACATGAACCTTGTGGGAGACTCAATGATTTACATTGAACCCTATGGGAGTCACACTGATTAACATTGAACCCTATGGGAGTATCACTGATTAACACTGAACCCTGTGGGAGTCTCACTGATTAACACTGAACCCTATGGGAGTCTCACTGATTAACACTGAACCCTGTGGGAGTCTCACTGATTAACACTGAACCCAATGGGATTTTCACTGATTAACACTGAACCCTGTGGGAGTCTCACTGATTAACACTGAACCCTATGGGAGTCTCACTGATAAACACTGAACCCTGGGGGAGTCTCACTAATTAACACTGAACCCTGTGGGAGTCTCACTGATTAACACTGAACCCTGTGGGAGTCTCACTGATTACCCCTGAACCCTGTAGGAGTTTCACTGATTAACACTGAACCTTGTGGGAGTCTCACGGATTAACACTGAACCCTGTGGGAGTCTCACTGATTAACACTGAACCCTGTGGGAGACTCACTGATTAACACTGAACCCTATGGGAGTCTCACTGATTAACACTGAACCCTGTGGGAGTCTCACTGATTAAGACTGAAGCCTATGGGAGTCTCACTGATTAACACTGAACCCTGTGGGAGTCTCACTGATTAACACTTAACCCTATGGGAGTCTCACTGATTAACACTGAACCCTGAGGGAGTCTCACTGATTAACACTGAACCCTATGGGAGTCTCACTGATTAAAACTGAAACCTATGGGAGTCTCACTGATTAACACTGAACCCTGTGGGAGTCTCACTGAGTAACACTGAAACCTATGGGAGTCTCACTGATTAACACTGAACCCTATGGGAGTATCACTGATTAACAATTAACCCTATGGGAGTCTCACTGATTAACACTGAACTCTATGGGATTCTCAATGATTAACACTGAACCCGATGGGAGTCTCACTGATTAACACTGAACACCGTGGGAGTCTCACTGATTAACACTGAACCCTATGGGTGTCTCACTGATTAACACTGAACCCTGTGGGAGTCTCACTGATTAACACTGCACCCTATGGGATTTTCACTGATTAACACTGAACCCTGTGGGAGTCTCACTGATTAACACTGAACCCTATGGGAGTCTCACTGATTAACACTGAACCCTGTGGGAGTCTCACTAATTAACACTAAACCCTGTGGGAGTCTCACTGATTAACACTGAACCCTGTGGGAGTCTCACTGATTACCCCTGAACCCTGTGGGAGTTTCACTGATTAACACTGAACCTTGTGGGAGTCTCACGGATTAACACTGAACCCTGTGGAAGTCTCACTGATTAACACTGAACCCTGTGGAAGTCTCACTGATTAACACTGAACCCTATGGGAGTCTCACTGATTAACACTGAACCTTGTGGGAGTCTCACTGATTAAGACTGAACCCTATGGGAGTCTCACTGATTAACACTGAACCCTATGGGAGTTTCACTGATTAACACTTAACCCATTGGGAGTCTCACTGATTAACACTGAACCCTGAGGGAGTCTCACTGATTAACACTGAACCCTATGGGAGTCTCACTGATTAACACTGAACCCTATGGGAGTCCCACTGATTAACACTGAAACCTATGGGAGTCTCACTGATTAACACTGAACCCAATGGGAGTCTCACTGATTAACAATTAACCCTATGGGAGTCTCACTGATTAACACCGAACTCTATGGGATTCTCAATGATTAACACTGAACCCTATGGGAGTCTCACTGATTAACACTGAACACTGTGGGAGTCTCACTGATTAACACTGAACACTGTGGGAGTCTCACTGATTAACACTGAACCATGTGGGAGTCTCACTGATTAACACTGAACACTGTGGGAGTCTCACTGATTAACACTGAACACTGTGGGAGTTTCACTGATTAACACTGAACCCTATGGGAGTCTCACTGATTAACACCGAACTCTATGGGATTCTCAATGATTAACACTGAACCCTATGGGAGTCTCACTGATTAACACTGAACACCGTGGGAGTCTCACTGATTAACACTGAACAATGTGGGAGTCTCACTGATTAACACTGAACCCTGTGGGAGTCTCACTGATTAACACTGAACCCTATGGGAGTCTCACTGATTAACACTGAACCCTGTGGGAGTCTCACTGATTAACACTGAACCCTATGGGAGTTTCACTGATTAACACTGAACCCTGTGGGAGTCTCACTGATTAACAATGAACCCTTTGGGCATTCTCACAGATTAATGCTGAACCCTATGGGGATCTCACTGATAAACAATGATCCATATGGGAGGCTCACTAATTAACAATGAACCCTATGGGAGTCTCACTGATTAACACTGAATCCTATGGGAGTCTCACTGATTAACACTGAACCCTGTGGGAGTCTCACTGATTAAGACTGAACCCTATGGGAGTCTCACTGATTAACACTGAACCCTATGGGAGTTTCACTGATTAACACTGAACCCTATGGGAGTCTCACTGATTAACACTGAACCCTGAGGGAGTCTCACTGATTAACACTGAACCCTATGGGAGTCTCACTGATTAACACTGAACCCTGTGGGAGTCTCACTGATTAACACTGAAACCTATGGGAGTCTCACTGATTAACACTGAACCCTATGGGAGTCTCACTGATTAACAATTAACCCTATGTGAGTTTCACTGATTAACACCGAACTCTATGGGAGTCTCGATGATTAACACTGAGCCCTATGGGAGTCTCACTGATTAACACATGAACCCTGAGGGAGTCTCACTGATTTACACTGAACCCTGTGGGAGTCTCACTGATTAACACTGAACCCTGTGGGAGTCTCACTGATTAACACTGAACCGTATGGGAGTCTCATTGATTAACACTGAACCCTGTGGGAGTCTCACTGATTAACACATGAACCTTGTGGGAGACTCAATGATTTACATTGAACCCTATGGGAGTCTCAATGATTAACATTGAACCCTATGGGAGTCTCACTGATTAACACTGAACCCTGTGGGAGTCTCACTGATTAACACTGAACCCTATGGGAGTCTCACTGATTAACACTGAACCCTGTGGGAGTCTCACTGATTAACACTGAACCCTATGGGATTTTCACTGATTAACACTGAACCCTGTGGGAGTCTCACTGATTAACACTGAACCCTATGGGAGTCTCACTGATAAAGACTGAACCCTGTGGGAGTCTCACTAATTAACACTGAACCCTGTGGGAGTCTCACTGATTAACACTGAACCCTGTGGGAGTCTCACTGATTACCCCTGAACCCTGTGGGAGTTTCACTGATTAACACATGAACCTTGTGGGAGACTCAATGATTTACATTGAACCCTATGGGAGTCTCACTGATTAACATTGAACCCTATGGGAGTCTCACTGATTAACACTGAACCCTGTGGGAGTCTCACTGATTAACACCGAACCCTATGGGAGTCTCACTGATTAACACTGAACCCTGTGGGAGTCTCACTGATTAACACTGAACCCTATGGGATTTTCACTGATTAACACTGAACCCTGTGGGAGTCTCACTGATTAACACTGAACCCTATGGGAGTCTCACTGATAAACACTGAACCCTGTGGGAGTCTCACTAATTAACACTGAACCCTGTGGGAGTCTCACTGATTAACAATGAACCCTGTGGGAGTCTCACTGATTACCCATGAACCCTGTGGGAGTTTCACTGATTAACACTGAACCTTGTGGGAGTCTCACGGATTAACACTGAACCCTGTGGGAGTCTCACTGATTAACACTGAACCCTGTGGGAGTCTCACTGATTAACACTGAACCCTATGGGAGTCTCACTGATTAACACTGAACCCTGTGGGAGTCTCACTGATTAAGACTGGACCCTATGGGAGTCTCACTGATTAACACTGAATCCTGTGGGAGTCTCACTGATTAACACTTAACCCTATGGGAGTCTCACTGATTAACACTGAACCCTGAGGGAGTCTCACTGATTAACACTGAACCCTATGGGAGTCTCACTGATTAACACTGAAACCTATGGGAGTCTCACTGATTAACACTGAACCCTGTGGGAGTCTCACTGATTAACACTGAAACCTATGGGAGTCTCACTGATTAACACTGAACCCTATGGGAGTCTCACTGATTAACAATTAACCCTATGGGAGTCTCACTGATTAACACCGAACTCTATGGGATTCTCAATGATTAACACTGAACCCGATGGGAGTCTCACTGATTAACACTGAACACCGTGGGAGTCTCACTGATTAACACTGAACACTGTGGGAGACTCACTGATTAACACTGAACCCTGTGGGAGTCTCACTGATTAACACTGAACCCTATGGGAGTCTCACTGATTGAGACTGAACCCTGTGGGAGTCTCACTGATTAACACTGAACCGTAAGGGAGTCTCATTGATTAACACATGAACCTTGTGGGAGACTCACTGATTTACACTGAACCCTATGGGAGTCTCACTGATTAACATTGAACCCTATGGGAGTTTAACTGATTAACACTGAACCCTGTGGGAGTCTCACTGATTAAGACTGAACCCTATGGGAGTATCACTGATTAACACTGAACCCTGAGGGAGTCTCACTGATTAACACTGAACCCTATGGGATTTTCACGGATTAACACTGAACCCTGTGGGAGTCTCACTGATTAACACTGAACCCTGTGGGAGACTCACTGATTAACACTGAACCCTATGGGAGTCTCACTGATTAACACTGAACCCTGTGGGAGTCTCACTGATTAAGACTGAAGCCTATGGGAGTCTCACTGATTAACACTGAACCCTGTGGGAGTCTCACTGATTAACACTTAACCCTATGGGAGTCTCACTGATTAACACTGAACCCTGAGGGAGTCTCACTGATTAACACTGAACCCTATGGGAGTCTCACTGATTAAAACTGAAACCTATGGGAGTCTCACTGATTAACACTGAACCCTGTGGGAGTCTCACTGAGTAACACTGAAACCTATGGGAGTCTCACTGATTAACACTGAACCCTATGGGAGTATCACTGATTAACAATTAACCCTATGGGAGTCTCACTGATTAACACTGAACTCTATGGGATTCTCAATGATTAACACTGAACCCGATGGGAGTCTCACTGATTAACACTGAACACCGTGGGAGTCTCACTGATTAACACTGAACCCTATGGGTGTCTCACTGATTAACACTGAACCCTGTGGGAGTCTCACTGATTAACACTGCACCCTATGGGATTTTCACTGATTAACACTGAACCCTGTGGGAGTCTCACTGATTAACACTGAACCCTATGGGAGTCTCACTGATTAACACTGAACCCTGTGGGAGTCTCACTAATTAACACTAAACCCTGTGGGAGTCTCACTGATTAACACTGAACCCTGTGGGAGTCTCACTGATTACCCCTGAACCCTGTGGGAGTTTCACTGATTAACACTGAACCTTGTGGGAGTCTCACGGATTAACACTGAACCCTGTGGAAGTCTCACTGATTAACACTGAACCCTGTGGGAGTCTCACTGATTAACACTGAACCCTATGGGAGTCTCACTGATTAACACTGAACCTTGTGGGAGTCTCACTGATTAAGACTGAACCCTATGGGAGTCTCACTGATTAACACTGAACCCTATGGGAGTTTCACTGATTAACACTTAACCCATTGGGAGTCTCACTGATTAACACTGAACCCTGAGGGAGTCTCACTGATTAACACTGAACCCTATGGGAGTCTCACTGATTAACACTGAACCCTATGGGAGTCCCACTGATTAACACTGAAACCTATGGGAGTCTCACTGATTAACACTGAACCCTATGGGAGTCTCACTGATTAACAATTAACCCTATGGGAGTCTCACTGATTAACACCGAACTCTATGGGATTCTCAATGATTAACACTGAACCCTATGGGAGTCTCACTGATTAACACTGAACACTGTGGGAGTCTCACTGATTAACACTGAACACTGTGGGAGTCTCACTGATTAACACTGAACCATGTGGGAGTCTCACTGATTAACACTGAACACTGTGGGAGTCTCACTGATTAACACTGAACACTGTGGGAGTTTCACTGATTAACACTGAACCCTATGGGAGTCTCACTGATTAACACCGAACTCTATGGGATTCTCAATGATTAACACTGAACCCTATGGGAGTCTCACTGATTAACACTGAACACCGTGGGAGTCTCACTGATTAACACTGAACAATGTGGGAGTCTCACTGATTAACACTGAACCCTGTGGGAGTCTCACTGATTAACACTGAACCCTATGGGAGTCTCACTGATTAACACTGAACCCTGTGGGAGTCTCACTGATTAACACTGAACCCTGAGGGAGTCTCACTGATTAACACTGAACCCTATGGGAGTCTCACTGATTAACACTGAACCCTGTGGGAGTCTCACTGATTAACACTGAAACCTATGGGAGTCTCACTGATTAACACTGAACCCTATGGGAGTCTCACTGATTAACAATTAACCCTATGTGAGTTTCACTGATTAACACCGAACTCTATGGGATTCTCAATGATTAACACTTAACCCTATGGGAGTCTCACTGATTAACACTGAACACCGTGGGAGTCTCACTGATTAACACTGAACACTGTGGGAGTCTCACTGATTAACACTGAACCCTGTGGGAGTCTCGATGATTAACACTGAGCCCTATGGGAGTCTCACTGATTAACACATGAACCCTGAGGGAGTCTCACTGATTTACACTGAACCCTGTGGGAGTCTCACTGATTAACACTGAACCCTGTGGGAGTCTCACTGATTAACACTGAACCGTATGGGAGTCTCATTGATTAACACTGAACCCTGTGGGAGTCTCACTGATTAACACATGAACCTTGTGGGAGACTCAATGATTTACATTGAACCCTATGGGAGTCTCAATGATTAACATTGAACCCTATGGGAGTCTCACTGATTAACACTGAACCCTGTGGGAGTCTCACTGATTAACACTGAACCCTATGGGAGTCTCACTGATTAACACTGAACCCTGTGGGAGTCTCACTGATTAACAATGAACCCTTTGGGCATTCTCACAGATTAATGCTGAACCCTATGGGGATCTCACTGATAAACAATGATCCATATGGGAGGCTCACTAATTAACAATGAACCCTATGGGAGTCTCACTGATTAACACTGAACCCTATGGGAGTCTCACTGATTAACACTGAACCCTGTGGGAGTCTCACTGATTAAGACTGAACCCTATGGGAGTCTCACTGATTAACACTGAACCCTATGGGAGTTTCACTGATTAACACTGAACCCTATGGGAGTCTCACTGATTAACACTGAACCCTGAGGGAGTCTCACTGATTAACACTGAACCCTATGGGAGTCTCACTGATTAACACTGAACCCTGTGGGAGTCTCACTGATTAACACTGAAACCTATGGGAGTCTCACTGATTAACACTGAACCCTATGGGAGTCTCACTGATTAACAATTAACCCTATGTGAGTTTCACTGATTAACACCGAACTCTATGGGATTCTCAATGATTAACACTTAACCCTATGGGAGTCTCACTGATTAACACTGAACACCGTGGGAGTCTCACTGATTAACACTGAACACTGTGGGAGTCTCACTGATTAACACTGAACCCTGTGGGAGTCTCGATGATTAACACTGAGCCCTATGGGAGTCTCACTGATTAACACATGAACCCTGAGGGAGTCTCACTGATTTACACTGAACCCTGTGGGAGTCTCACTGATTAACACTGAACCCTGTGGGAGTCTCACTGATTAACACTGAACCGTATGGGAGTCTCATTGATTAACACTGAACCCTGTGGGAGTCTCACTGATTAACACATGAACCTTGTGGGAGACTCAATGATTTACATTGAACCCTATGGGAGTCTCAATGATTAACATTGAACCCTATGGGAGTCTCACTGATTAACACTGAACCCTGTGGGAGTCTCACTGATTAACACTGAACCCTATGGGAGTCTCACTGATTAACACTGAACCCTGTGGGAGTCTCACTGATTAACACTGAACCCTATGGGATTTTCACTGATTAACACTGAACCCTGTGGGAGTCTCACTGATTAACACTGAACCCTATGGGAGTCTCACTGATAAAGACTGAACCCTGTGGGAGTCTCACTAATTAACACTGAACCCTGTGGGAGTCTCATTGATTAACACTGAACCCTGTGGGAGTCTCACTGATTACCCCTGAACCCTGTGGGAGTTTCACTGATTAACACATGAACCTTGTGGGAGACTCAATGATTTACATTGAACCCTATGGGAGTCTCACTGATTAACATTGAACCCTATGGGAGTCTCACTGATTAACACTGAACCCTGTGGGAGTCTCACTGATTAACACCGAACCCTATGGGAGTCTCACTGATTAACACTGAACCCTGTGGGAGTCTCACTGATTAACACTGAACCCTATGGGATTTTCACTGATTAACACTGAACCCTGTGGGAGTCTCACTGATTAACACTGAACCCTATGGGAGTCTCACTGATAAACACTGAACCCTGTGGGAGTCTCACTAATTAACACTGAACCCTGTGGGAGTCTCACTGATTAACAATGAACCCTGTGGGAGTCTCACTGATTACCCATGAACCCTGTGGGAGTTTCACTGATTAACACTGAACCTTGTGGGAGTCTCACGGATTAACACTGAACCCTGTGGGAGTCTCACTGATTAACACTGAACCCTGTGGGAGTCTCACTGATTAACACTGAACCCTATGGGAGTCTCACTGATTAACACTGAACCCTGTGGGAGTCTCACTGATTAAGACTGGACCCTATGGGAGTCTCACTGATTAACACTGAATCCTGTGGGAGTCTCACTGATTAACACTTAACCCTATGGGAGTCTCACTGATTAACACTGAACCCTGAGGGAGTCTCACTGATTAACACTGAACCCTATGGGAGTCTCACTGATTAACACTGAAACCTATGGGAGTCTCACTGATTAACACTGAACCCTGTGGGAGTCTCACTGATTAACACTGAAACCTATGGGAGTCTCACTGATTAACACTGAACCCTATGGGAGTCTCACTGATTAACAATTAACCCTATGGGAGTCTCACTGATTAACACCGAACTCTATGGGATTCTCAATGATTAACACTGAACCCGATGGGAGTCTCACTGATTAACACTGAACACCGTGGGAGTCTCACTGATTAACACTGAACACTGTGGGAGACTCACTGATTAACACTGAACCCTGTGGGAGTCTCACTGATTAACACTGAACCCTATGGGAGTCTCACTGATTGAGACTGAACCCTGTGGGAGTCTCACTGATTAACACTGAACCGTAAGGGAGTCTCATTGATTAACACATGAACCTTGTGGGAGACTCACTGATTTACACTGAACCCTATGGGAGTCTCACTGATTAACATTGAACCCTATGGGAGTTTAACTGATTAACACTGAACCCTGTGGGAGTCTCACTGATTAAGACTGAACCCTATGGGAGTATCACTGATTAACACTGAACCCTGAGGGAGTCTCACTGATTAACACTGAACCCTATGGGATTTTCACTGATTAACACTGAACCCTGTGGGAGTCTCACTGATTAACACTGAACCCTATGGAAGTCTCAATGGTTAACACTGAACCCTGTGGGAGTCTCACTAATTAACAATGAACCCTGTGGGAGTCTCACTGATTAACACTGAACCCTATGGGATTTTCACTGATTAACACTGAACCCTGTGGGAGTCTCACTGATTAACACTGAACCCTATGGGAGTCTCACTGATAAAGACTGAACCCTGTGGGAGTCTCACTAATTAACACTGAACCCTGTGGGAGTCTCACTAATTAACACTGAACCCTGTGGGAGTCTCACTGATTACCCCTGAACCCTGTGGGAGTTTCACTGATTAACACATGAACCTTGTGGGAGACTCAATGATTTACATTGAACCCTATGGGAGTCTCACTGATTAACATTGAACCCTATGGGAGTCTCACTGATTAACACTGAACCCTGTGGGAGTCTCACTGATTAACACCGAACCCTATGGGAGTCTCACTGATTAACACTGAACCCTGTGGGAGTCTCACTGATTAACACTGAACCCTATGGGATTTTCACTGATTAACACTGAACCCTGTGGGAGTCTCACTGATTAACACTGAACCCTATGGGAGTCTCACTGATAAACACTGAACCCTGTGGGAGTCTCACTAATTAACACTGAACCCTGTGGGAGTCTCACTGATTAACAATGAACCCTGTGGGAGTCTCACTGATTACCCATGAACCCTGTGGGAGTTTCACTGATTAACACTGAACCTTGTGGGAGTCTCATGGATTAACACTGAACCCTGTGGGAGTCTCACTGATTAACACTGAACCCTGTGGGAGTCTCACTGATTAACACTGAACCCTATGGGAGTCTCACTGATTAACACTGAACCCTGTGGGAGTCTCACTGATTAAGACTGGACCCTATGGGAGTCTCACTGATTAACACTGAATCCTGTGGGAGTCTCACTGATTAACACTTAACCCTATGGGAGTCTCACTGATTAACACTGAACCCTGAGGGAGTCTCACTGATTAACACTGAACCCTATGGGAGTCTCACTGATTAACACTGAAACCTATGGGAGTCTCACTGATTAACACTGAACCCTGTGGGAGTCTCACTGATTAACACTGAAACCTATGGGAGTCTCACTGATTAACACTGAACCCTATGGGAGTCTCACTGATTAACAATTAACCCTATGGGAGTCTCACTGATTAACACCGAACTCTATGGGATTCTCAATGATTAACACTGAACCCGATGGGAGTCTCACTGATTAACACTGAACACCGTGGGAGTCTCACTAATTAACACTGAACACTGTGGGAGACTCACTGATTAACACTGAACCCTGTGGGAGTCTCACTGATTAACACTGAACCCTATGGGAGTCTCACTGATTGAGACTGAACCCTGTGGGAGTCTCACTGATTAACACTGAACCGTAAGGGAGTCTCATTGATTAACACTGAACCCTGTGGGAGTCTCACTGATTAACACATGAACCTTGTGGGAGACTCACTGATTTACACTGAACCCTATGGGAGTCTCACTGATTAACATTGAACCCTATGGGAGTTTAACTGATTAACACTGAACCCTGTGGGAGTCTCACTGATTAAGACTGAACCCTATGGGAGTCTCACTGATTAACACTGAACCCTGTGGGAGTCTCACTGATTAACACTGAACCCTATGGGATTTTCACTGATTAACACTGAACCCTGTGGGAGTCTCACTGATTAACACTGAACCCTATGGGAGTCTCAATGGTTAACACTGAACCCTGTGGGAGTCTCACTAATTAACACTGAACCCTGTGGGAGTCTCACTGATTAACACTGAACCCTGTGGGAGTCTCACTGATTACCCCTGAACCCTGTGGGAGTTTCACTGATTAACACTGAACCTTGTGGGAGTCTCACGGATTAACACTGAACCCTGTGGAAGTCTCACTGATTAACACTGAACCCTGTGGGAGTCTCACTGATTAACACTGAACCCTATGGGAGTCTCACTGATTAACACTGAACCCTGTGGGAGTCTCACTGATTAACACTGAACCCTATGGGAGTCTCACTGATTAACACTGAACCCTATGGGAGTCCCACTGATTAACACTGAACCCTATGGGAGTCTCACTGATTAACACTGAACACTGTGGGAGTCTCACTGATTAACCCTGAACACTGTGGGAGTCTCACTGATTAACACTGAACCCTGTGGGAGTCTCACTGATTAACACTGAACCCTATGGGAGTCTCACTGATTAACACCGAACTCTATGGGATTCTCAATGATTAACACTGAACCCTATGGGAGTCTCACTGATTAACACTGAACACCGTGGGAGTCTCACTGATTAACACTGAACACTGTGGGAGTCTCACTGATTAACACTGAACCCTGTGGGAGTCTCACTGATTAACACTGAACCCTATGGGAGTCTCACTGATTAACACTGAACCCTGTGGGAGTCTCACTGATTAACACTGAACCCTATGGGAGTTTCACTGATTAACACTGAACCCTGTGGGAGTATCACTGATTAACACTGAACCCTATGGGCATTCTCACAGATTAATGCTGAACCCTATGGGGGTCTCACTGATAAACAATGAACCCTATGGGAGTCTCACTGATTAACAATGAACCCTATGGGAGTCTCACTGATTAACACTGAACCCTATGGGAGTCTCACTGATTAACACTGAACCCTGTGGGAGTCTCACTGATTAAGACTGAACCCTATGGGAGTCTCACTGATTAACACTGAACCCTATGGGAGTCCCACTGATTAACACTGAACCCTATGGGAGTCTCACTGATTAACACTGAACACTGTGGGAGTCTCACTGATTAACCCTGAACACTGTGGGAGTCTCACTGATTAACACTGAACCCTGTGGGAGTCTCACTGATTAACACTGAACCCTGTGGGAGTCTCACTGATTAACACTGAACCCTATGGGAGTCTCACTGATTAACACCGAACTCTATGGGATTCTCAATGATTAACACTGAACCCTATGGGAGTCTCACTGATTAACACTGAACACCGTGGGAGTCTCACTGATTAACACTGAACACTGTGGGAGTCTCACTGATTAACACTGAACCCTGTGGGAGTCTCACTGATTAACACTGAACCCTGTGGGAGTCTCACTGATTAACACTGAACCCTGTGGGAGTCTCACTGATTAACACTGAACCCTATGGGAGTCTCACTGATTAACACTGAACCGTAAGGGAGTCTCATTGATTAACACTGAACCCTGTGGGAGTCTCACTGATTAACACATGAACCTTGTGGGAGACTCACTGATTTACACTGAACCCTATGGGAGTCTCACTGATTAACATTGAACCCTATGGGAGTTTAACTGATTAACACTGAACCCTGTGGGAGTCTCACTGATTAAGACTGAACCCTATGGGAGTCTCACTGATTAACACTGAACCCTGTGGGAGTCTCACTGATTAACACTGAACCCTATGGGATTTTCACTGATTAACACTGAACCCTGTGGGAGTCTCACTGATTAACACTGAACCCTATGGGAGTCTCAATGGTTAACACTGAACCCTGTGGGAGTCTCACTAATTAACACTGAACCCTGTGGGAGTCTCACTGATTAACACTGAACCCTATGGGATTTTCACTGATTAACACTGAACCCTGTGGGAGTCTCACTGATTAACACTGAACCCTATGGGAGTCTCACTGATAAAGACTGAACCCTGTGGGAGTCTCACTAATTAACACTGAACCCTGTGGGAGTCTCACTGATTAACACTGAACCCTGTGGGAGTCTCACTGATTACCCCTGAACCCTGTGGGAGTTTCACTGATTAACACATGAACCTTGTGGGAGACTCAATGATTTACATTGAACCCTATGGGAGTCTCACTGATTAACATTGAACCCTATGGGAGTCTCACTGATTAACACTGAACCCTGTGGGAGTCTCACTGATTAACACCGAACCCTATGGGAGTCTCACTGATTAACACTGAACCCTGTGGGAGTCTCACTGATTAACACTGAACCCTATGGGATTTTCACTGATTAACACTGAACCCTGTGGGAGTCTCACTGATTAACACTGAACCCTATGGGAGTCTCACTGATAAACACTGAACCCTGTGGGAGTCTCACTAATTAACACTGAACCCTGTGGGAGTCTCACTGATTAACAATGAACCCTGTGGGAGTCTCACTGATTAACACTGAACCCTGTGGGAGTCTCACTGATTAACACTGAAACCTATGGGAGTCTCACTGATTAACACTGAACCCTATGGGAGTCTCACTGATTAACAATTAACCCTATGGGAGTCTCACTGATTAACACCGAACTCTATGGGATTCTCAATGATTAACACTGAACCCGATGGGAGTCTCACTGATTAACACTGAACACCGTGGGAGTCTCACTGATTAACACTGAACACTGTGGGAGACTCACTGATTAACACTGAACCCTGTGGGAGTCTCACTGATTAACACTGAACCCTATGGGAGTCTCACTGATTGAGACTGAACCCTGTGGGAGTCTCACTGATTAACACTGAACCGTAAGGGAGTCTCATTGATTAACACATGAACCTTGTGGGAGACTCACTGATTTACACTGAACCCTATGGGAGTCTCACTGATTAACATTGAACCCTATGGGAGTTTAACTGATTAACACTGAACCCTGTGGGAGTCTCACTGATTAAGACTGAACCCTATGGGAGTATCACTGATTAACACTGAACCCTGAGGGAGTCTCACTGATTAACACTGAACCCTATGGGATTTTCACTGATTAACACTGAACCCTGTGGGAGTCTCACTGATTAACACTGAACCCTATGGAAGTCTCAATGGTTAACACTGAACCCTGTGGGAGTCTCACTAATTAACAATGAACCCTGTGGGAGTCTCACTGATTAACACTGAACCCTATGGGATTTTCACTGATTAACACTGAACCCTGTGGGAGTCTCACTGATTAACACTGAACCCTATGGGAGTCTCACTGATAAAGACTGAACCCTGTGGGAGTCTCACTAATTAACACTGAACCCTGTGGGAGTCTCACTGATTAACACTGAACCCTGTGGGAGTCTCACTGATTACCCCTGAACCCTGTGGGAGTTTCACTGATTAACACATGAACCTTGTGGGAGACTCAATGATTTACATTGAACCCTATGGGAGTCTCACTGATTAACATTGAACCCTATGGGAGTCTCACTGATTAACACTGAACCCTGTGGGAGTCTCACTGATTAACACCGAACCCTATGGGAGTCTCACTGATTAACACTGAACCCTGTGGGAGTCTCACTGATTAACACTGAACCCTATGGGATTTTCACTGATTAACACTGAACCCTGTGGGAGTCTCACTGATTAACACTGAACCCTATGGGAGTCTCACTGATAAACACTGAACCCTGTGGGAGTCTCACTAATTAACACTGAACCCTGTGGGAGTCTCACTGATTAACAATGAACCCTGTGGGAGTCTCACTGATTACCCATGAACCCTGTGGGAGTTTCACTGATTAACACTGAACCTTGTGGGAGTCTCATGGATTAACACTGAACCCTGTGGGAGTCTCACTGATTAACACTGAACCCTGTGGGAGTCTCACTGATTAACACTGAACCCTATGGGAGTCTCACTGATTAACACTGAACCCTGTGGGAGTCTCACTGATTAAGACTGGACCCTATGGGAGTCTCACTGATTAACACTGAATCCTGTGGGAGTCTCACTGATTAACACTTAACCCTATGGGAGTCTCACTGATTAACACTGAACCCTGAGGGAGTCTCACTGATTAACACTGAACCCTATGGGAGTCTCACTGATTAACACTGAAACCTATGGGAGTCTCACTGATTAACACTGAACCCTGTGGGAGTCTCACTGATTAACACTGAAACCTATGGGAGTCTCACTGATTAACACTGAACCCTATGGGAGTCTCACTGATTAACAATTAACCCTATGGGAGTCTCACTGATTAACACCGAACTCTATGGGATTCTCAATGATTAACACTGAACCCGATGGGAGTCTCACTGATTAACACTGAACACCGTGGGAGTCTCACTAATTAACACTGAACACTGTGGGAGACTCACTGATTAACACTGAACCCTGTGGGAGTCTCACTGATTAACACTGAACCCTATGGGAGTCTCACTGATTGAGACTGAACCCTGTGGGAGTCTCACTGATTAACACTGAACCGTAAGGGAGTCTCATTGATTAACACTGAACCCTGTGGGAGTCTCACTGATTAACACATGAACCTTGTGGGAGACTCACTGATTTACACTGAACCCTATGGGAGTCTCACTGATTAACATTGAACCCTATGGGAGTTTAACTGATTAACACTGAACCCTGTGGGAGTCTCACTGATTAAGACTGAACCCTATGGGAGTCTCACTGATTAACACTGAACCCTGTGGGAGTCTCACTGATTAACACTGAACCCTATGGGATTTTCACTGATTAACACTGAACCCTGTGGGAGTCTCACTGATTAACACTGAACCCTATGGGAGTCTCAATGGTTAACACTGAACCCTGTGGGAGTCTCACTAATTAACACTGAACCCTGTGGGAGTCTCACTGATTAACACTGAACCCTGTGGGAGTCTCACTGATTACCCCTGAACCCTGTGGGAGTTTCACTGATTAACACTGAACCTTGTGGGAGTCTCACGGATTAACACTGAACCCTGTGGAAGTCTCACTGATTAACACTGAACCCTGTGGGAGTCTCACTGATTAACACTGAACCCTATGGGAGTCTCACTGATTAACACTGAACCCTGTGGGAGTCTCACTGATTAACACTGAACCCTATGGGAGTCTCACTGATTAACACTGAACCCTATGGGAGTCTCACTGATTAACACTGAACACCGTGGGAGTCTCACTGATTAACACTGAACACTGTGGGAGTCTCACTGAATAACACTGAACCCTGTGGGAGTCTCACTGATTAACACTGAACCCTATGGGATTTTCACTGATTAACACTGAACCCTGTGGGAGTCTCACTGATTAACACTGAACCCTATGGGAGTCTCACTGATAAACACTGAACCCTGTGGGAGTCTCACTAATTAACACTGAACCCTGTGGGAGTCTCACTGATTAACAATGAACCCTGTGGGAGTCTCACTGATTAACACTGAACCCTGTGGGAGTCTCACTGATTAACACTGAAACCTATGGGAGTCTCACTGATTAACACTGAACCCTATGGGAGTCTCACTGATTAACAATTAACCCTATGGGAGTCTCACTGATTAACACCGAACTCTATGGGATTCTCAATGATTAACACTGAACCCGATGGGAGTCTCACTGATTAACACTGAACACCGTGGGAGTCTCACTGATTAACACTGAACACTGTGGGAGACTCACTGATTAACACTGAACCCTGTGGGAGTCTCACTGATTAACACTGAACCCTATGGGAGTCTCACTGATTGAGACTGAACCCTGTGGGAGTCTCACTGATTAACACTGAACCGTAAGGGAGTCTCATTGATTAACACATGAACCTTGTGGGAGACTCACTGATTTACACTGAACCCTATGGGAGTCTCACTGATTAACATTGAACCCTATGGGAGTTTAACTGATTAACACTGAACCCTGTGGGAGTCTCACTGATTAAGACTGAACCCTATGGGAGTATCACTGATTAACACTGAACCCTGAGGGAGTCTCACTGATTAACACTGAACCCTATGGGATTTTCACTGATTAACACTGAACCCTGTGGGAGTCTCACTGATTAACACTGAACCCTATGGAAGTCTCAATGGTTAACACTGAACCCTGTGGGAGTCTCACTAATTAACAATGAACCCTGTGGGAGTCTCACTGATTAACACTGAACCCTATGGGATTTTCACTGATTAACACTGAACCCTGTGGGAGTCTCACTGATTAACACTGAACCCTATGGGAGTCTCACTGATAAAGACTGAACCCTGTGGGAGTCTCACTAATTAACACTGAACCCTGTGGGAGTCTCACTGATTAACACTGAACCCTGTGGGAGTCTCACTGATTACCCCTGAACCCTGTGGGAGTTTCACTGATTAACACATGAACCTTGTGGGAGACTCAATGATTTACATTGAACCCTATGGGAGTCTCACTGATTAACATTGAACCCTATGGGAGTCTCACTGATTAACACTGAACCCTGTGGGAGTCTCACTGATTAACACCGAACCCTATGGGAGTCTCACTGATTAACACTGAACCCTGTGGGAGTCTCACTGATTAACACTGAACCCTATGGGATTTTCACTGATTAACACTGAACCCTGTGGGAGTCTCACTGATTAACACTGAACCCTATGGGAGTCTCACTGATAAACACTGAACCCTGTGGGAGTCTCACTAATTAACACTGAACCCTGTGGGAGTCTCACTGATTAACAATGAACCCTGTGGGAGTCTCACTGATTACCCATGAACCCTGTGGGAGTTTCACTGATTAACACTGAACCTTGTGGGAGTCTCATGGATTAACACTGAACCCTGTGGGAGTCTCACTGATTAACACTGAACCCTGTGGGAGTCTCACTGATTAACACTGAACCCTATGGGAGTCTCACTGATTAACACTGAACCCTGTGGGAGTCTCACTGATTAAGACTGGACCCTATGGGAGTCTCACTGATTAACACTGAATCCTGTGGGAGTCTCACTGATTAACACTTAACCCTATGGGAGTCTCACTGATTAACACTGAACCCTGAGGGAGTCTCACTGATTAACACTGAACCCTATGGGAGTCTCACTGATTAACACTGAAACCTATGGGAGTCTCACTGATTAACACTGAACCCTGTGGGAGTCTCACTGATTAACACTGAAACCTATGGGAGTCTCACTGATTAACACTGAACCCTATGGGAGTCTCACTGATTAACAATTAACCCTATGGGAGTCTCACTGATTAACACCGAACTCTATGGGATTCTCAATGATTAACACTGAACCCGATGGGAGTCTCACTGATTAACACTGAACACCGTGGGAGTCTCACTAATTAACACTGAACACTGTGGGAGACTCACTGATTAACACTGAACCCTGTGGGAGTCTCACTGATTAACACTGAACCCTATGGGAGTCTCACTGATTGAGACTGAACCCTGTGGGAGTCTCACTGATTAACACTGAACCGTAAGGGAGTCTCATTGATTAACACTGAACCCTGTGGGAGTCTCACTGATTAACACATGAACCTTGTGGGAGACTCACTGATTTACACTGAACCCTATGGGAGTCTCACTGATTAACATTGAACCCTATGGGAGTTTAACTGATTAACACTGAACCCTGTGGGAGTCTCACTGATTAAGACTGAACCCTATGGGAGTCTCACTGATTAACACTGAACCCTGTGGGAGTCTCACTGATTAACACTGAACCCTATGGGATTTTCACTGATTAACACTGAACCCTGTGGGAGTCTCACTGATTAACACTGAACCCTATGGGAGTCTCAATGGTTAACACTGAACCCTGTGGGAGTCTCACTAATTAACACTGAACCCTGTGGGAGTCTCACTGATTAACACTGAACCCTGTGGGAGTCTCACTGATTACCCCTGAACCCTGTGGGAGTTTCACTGATTAACACTGAACCTTGTGGGAGTCTCACGGATTAACACTGAACCCTGTGGAAGTCTCACTGATTAACACTGAACCCTGTGGGAGTCTCACTGATTAACACTGAACCCTATGGGAGTCTCACTGATTAACACTGAACCCTGTGGGAGTCTCACTGATTAACACTGAACCCTATGGGAGTCTCACTGATTAACACTGAACCCTATGGGAGTCCCACTGATTAACACTGAACCCTATGGGAGTCTCACTGATTAACACTGAACACTGTGGGAGTCTCACTGATTAACCCTGAACACTGTGGGAGTCTCACTGATTAACACTGAACCCTGTGGGAGTCTCACTGATTAACACTGAACCCTATGGGAGTCTCACTGATTAACACCGAACTCTATGGGATTCTCAATGATTAACACTGAACCCTATGGGAGTCTCACTGATTAACACTGAACACCGTGGGAGTCTCACTGATTAACACTGAACACTGTGGGAGTCTCACTGATTAACACTGAACCCTGTGGGAGTCTCACTGATTAACACTGAACCCTATGGGAGTCTCACTGATTAACACTGAACCCTGTGGGAGTCTCACTGATTAACACTGAACCCTATGGGAGTTTCACTGATTAACACTGAACCCTGTGGGAGTATCACTGATTAACACTGAACCCTATGGGCATTCTCACAGATTAATGCTGAACCCTATGGGGGTCTCACTGATAAACAATGAACCCTATGGGAGTCTCACTGATTAACAATGAACCCTATGGGAGTCTCACTGATTAACACTGAACCCTATGGGAGTCTCACTGATTAACACTGAACCCTGTGGGAGTCTCACTGATTAAGACTGAACCCTATGGGAGTCTCACTGATTAACACTGAACCCTATGGGAGTCCCACTGATTAACACTGAACCCTATGGGAGTCTCACTGATTAACACTGAACACTGTGGGAGTCTCACTGATTAACCCTGAACACTGTGGGAGTCTCACTGATTAACACTGAACCCTGTGGGAGTCTCACTGATTAACACTGAACCCTGTGGGAGTCTCACTGATTAACACTGAACCCTATGGGAGTCTCACTGATTAACACCGAACTCTATGGGATTCTCAATGATTAACACTGAACCCTATGGGAGTCTCACTGATTAACACTGAACACCGTGGGAGTCTCACTGATTAACACTGAACACTGTGGGAGTCTCACTGATTAACACTGAACCCTGTGGGAGTCTCACTGATTAACACTGAACCCTGTGGGAGTCTCACTGATTAACACTGAACCCTGTGGGAGTCTCACTGATTAACACTGAACCCTATGGGAGTCTCACTGATTAACACTGAACCGTAAGGGAGTCTCATTGATTAACACTGAACCCTGTGGGAGTCTCACTGATTAACACATGAACCTTGTGGGAGACTCACTGATTTACACTGAACCCTATGGGAGTCTCACTGATTAACATTGAACCCTATGGGAGTTTAACTGATTAACACTGAACCCTGTGGGAGTCTCACTGATTAAGACTGAACCCTATGGGAGTCTCACTGATTAACACTGAACCCTGTGGGAGTCTCACTGATTAACACTGAACCCTATGGGATTTTCACTGATTAACACTGAACCCTGTGGGAGTCTCACTGATTAACACTGAACCCTATGGGAGTCTCAATGGTTAACACTGAACCCTGTGGGAGTCTCACTAATTAACACTGAACCCTGTGGGAGTCTCACTGATTAACACTGAACCCTATGGGATTTTCACTGATTAACACTGAACCCTGTGGGAGTCTCACTGATTAACACTGAACCCTATGGGAGTCTCACTGATAAAGACTGAACCCTGTGGGAGTCTCACTAATTAACACTGAACCCTGTGGGAGTCTCACTGATTAACACTGAACCCTGTGGGAGTCTCACTGATTACCCCTGAACCCTGTGGGAGTTTCACTGATTAACACATGAACCTTGTGGGAGACTCAATGATTTACATTGAACCCTATGGGAGTCTCACTGATTAACATTGAACCCTATGGGAGTCTCACTGATTAACACTGAACCCTGTGGGAGTCTCACTGATTAACACCGAACCCTATGGGAGTCTCACTGATTAACACTGAACCCTGTGGGAGTCTCACTGATTAACACTGAACCCTATGGGATTTTCACTGATTAACACTGAACCCTGTGGGAGTCTCACTGATTAACACTGAACCCTATGGGAGTCTCACTGATAAACACTGAACCCTGTGGGAGTCTCACTAATTAACACTGAACCCTGTGGGAGTCTCACTGATTAACAATGAACCCTGTGGGAGTCTCACTGATTACCCATGAACCCTGTGGGAGTTTCACTGATTAACACTGAACCTTGTGGGAGTCTCACAGATTAACACTGAACCCTGTGGGAGTCTCACTGATTAACACTGAACCCTGTGGGAGTCTCACTGATTAACACTGAACCCTATGGGAGTCTCACTGATTAACACTGAACCCTGTGGGAGTCTCACTGATTAAGACTGGACCCTATGGGAGTCTCACTGATTAACACTGAATCCTGTGGGAGTCTCACTGATTAACACTTAACCCTATGGGAGTCTCACTGATTAACACTGAACCCTGAGGGAGTCTCACTGATTAACACTGAACCCTATGGGAGTCTCACTGATTAACACTGAAACCTATGGGAGTCTCACTGATTAACACTGAACCCTGTGGGAGTCTCACTGATTAACACTGAAACCTATGGGAGTCTCACTGATTAACACTGAACCCTATGGGAGTCTCACTGATTAACAATTAACCCTATGGGAGTCTCACTGATTAACACCGAACTCTATGGGATTCTCAATGATTAACACTGAACCCGATGGGAGTCTCACTGATTAACACTGAACACCGTGGGAGTCTCACTGATTAACACTGAACACTGTGGGAGACTCACTGATTAACACTGAACCCTGTGGGAGTCTCACTGATTAACACTGAACCCTATGGGAGTCTCACTGATTGAGACTGAACCCTGTGGGAGTCTCACTGATTAACACTGAACCGTAAGGGAGTCTCATTGATTAACACTGAACCCTGTGGGAGTCTCACTGATTAACACATGAACCTTGTGGGAAACTCACTGATTTACACTGAACCCTATGGGAGTCTCACTGATTAACATTGAACCCTATGGGAGTTTAACTGATTAACACTGAACCCTGTGGGAGTCTCACTGATTAAGACTGAACCCTATGGGAGTCTCACTGATTAACACTGAACCCTGTGGGAGTCTCACTGATTAACACTGAACCCTATGGGATTTTCACTGATTAACACTGAACCCTGTGGGAGTCTCACTGATTAACACTGAACCCTATGGGAGTCTCAATGGTTAACACTGAACCCTGTGGGAGTCTCACTAATTAACACTGAACCCTGTGGGAGTCTCACTGATTAACACTGAACCCTGTGGGAGTCTCACTGATTACCCCTGAACCCTGTGGGAGTTTCACTGATTAACACTGAACCTTGTGGGAGTCTCACGGATTAACACTGAACCCTGTGGAAGTCTCACTGATTAACACTGAACCCTGTGGGAGTCTCACTGATTAACACTGAACCCTATGGGAGTCTCACTGATTAACACTGAACCCTGTGGGAGTCTCACTGATTAACACTGAACGCTATGGGAGTCTCACTGATTAACACTGAACCCTATGGGAGTCCCACTGATTAACACTGAACCCTATGGGAGTCTCACTGATTAACACTGAACACTGTGGGAGTCTCACTGATTAACCCTGAACACTGTGGGAGTCTCACTGATTAACACTGAACCCTGTGGGAGTCTCACTGATTAACACTGAACCCTATGGGAGTCTCACTGATTAACACCGAACTCTAAGGGATTCTCAATGATTAACACTGAACCCTATGGGAGTCTCACTGATTAACACTGAACACCGTGGGAGTCTCACTGATTAACACTGAACACTGTGGGAGTCTCACTGATTAACACTGAACCCTGTGGGAGTCTCACTGATTAACACTGAACCCTATGGGAGTCTCACTGATTAACACTGAACCCTGTGGGAGTCTCACTGATTAACACTGAACCCTATGGGAGTTTCACTGATTAACACTGAACCCTGTGGGAGTATCACTGATTAACACTGAACCCTATGGGCATTCTCACAGATTAATGCTGAACCCTATGGGGGTCTCACTGATAAACAATGAACCCTATGGGAGTCTCACTGATTAACAATGAACCCTATGGGAGTCTCACTGATTAACACTGAACCCTATGGGAGTCTCACTGATTAACACTGAACCCTGTGGGAGTCTCACTGATTAAGACTGAACCCTATGGGAGTCTCACTGATTAACACTGAACCCTATGGGAGTTTCACTGATTAAAACTTAACCCTATGGGAGTCTCACTGATTAACACTGAACCCTGAGGGAGTCTCACTGATTAACACTGAACCCTATGGGAGTCTCACTGATTAACACTGAACCTTGTGGGAGTCTCACTGATTAACACTGAAACCTATGGGAGTCTCACTGATTAACACTGAACCCTATGGGAGTCTCACTGATTAACAATTAACCCTATGGGAGTCTCACTGATTAACACCGAACCCTATGGGAGTCTCACTGATTAACACTGAACCCTGTGGGAGTCTCACTGATTAAGACTGAACCCTATGGGAGTCTCACTGATTAACACTGAACCCTATGGGAGTTTCACTGATTAAAACTTAACCCTATGGGAGTCTCACTGATTAACACTGAACCCTGAGGGAGTCTCACTGATTAACACTGAACCCTATGGGAGTCTCACTGATTAACACTGAACCTTGTGGGAGTCTCACTGATTAACACTGAAACCTATGGGAGTCTCACTGATTAACACTGAACCCTATGGGAGTCTCACTGATTAACAATTAACCCTATGGGAGTCTCACTGATTAACACCGAACTCTATGGGATTCTCAATGATTAACACTGAACCCTATGGGAGTCTCACTGATTAACACTGAACACCGTGGGAGTCTCACTGATTAACACTGAACACTGTGGGAGTCTCACTGATTAACACTGAACCCTGTGGGAGTCTCACTGATTAACACTGAACCCTATGGGAGTCTCACTGATTAACACATGAACCCTGAGGGAGTCTCACTGATTTACACTGAACCCTGTGGGAGTCTCACTGATTAACACTGAACCCTGTGGGATTCTCAATGATTAACACTGAACCCTATGGGAGTCTCACTGATTAACACTGAACACCGTGGGAGTCTCACTGATTAACACTGAACCCTGTGGGAGTCTCACTGATTAACAGTGAACCCTGTGGGAGTCTCACTGATTACCCCTGAACCCTGTGGGAGTTTCACTGATTAACATTGAACCTTGTGGGAGTCTCACGGATTAACACTGAACCCTGTGGGAGTCTCACTGATTAACACTGAACCCTGTGGGAGTCTCACTAATTAACACTGAACCCTATGGGAGTCTCACTAATTAACACTGAACCCTGTGGGAGTCTCACTGATTAAGACTGAACCCTATGGGAGTCTCACTGATTAAAACTGAACCCTGTGGGAGTCTCACTGATTAACACTTAACCCTATGGGAGTCTCACTGATTAACACTGAACCCTGAGGGAGTCTCACTGATTAACACTGAACCCTATGGGAGTCCCACTGATTAACACTGAATCCTATGGGAGTCTCACTGATTAACACTGAACCCTATGGGAGTCTAACTGATTAACAATTAACCCTATGGGAGTCTCACTGATTAACACCGAACTCTATGGGATTCTCAATGATTAACACTGAACCCTATGGGAGTCTCACTGATTAACACTGAACACTGTGGGAGTCTCACTGATTAACAGTGAACACTGTGGGAGTCTCACTGATTAACAGTGAACCCTGTGGGAGTCTCACTGATTAACACTGAACCCTATGGGAGTCTCACTGATTAACACATGAACCCTGAGGGTGTCTCACTGATTTACACTGAACCCTGTGGGAGTCTCACTGATTAACACTGAACCCTGTGGGAGTCTCACTGATTAACACTGAACCCTATGGGAGTCTCATTGATTAACACTGAACCCTGTGGGAGTCTCACTGATTAACACATGAACCTTGTGGGAGACTCACTGATTTACACTGAACCCTATGGGAGTCTCACTGATTAACACTGAACACTATGGGAGTCTCACTGATTAACACTAAACCTGTGGGAGTCTCACTGATTAACACTGAACACCGTGGGAGTCTCACTGATTAACACTGAACACTGTGGGAGTCTCACTGATTAACACTGAACCCTGTGGGAGTCTCACTGATTAACACTGAACCCTATGGGAGTCTCACTGATTAACACTGAACCCTGTGGGAGTCTCACTGATTAACACTGAACCCTATGGGAGTTTCACTGATTAACACTGAACCCTGTGGGAGTATCACTGATTAACACTGAACCCTATGGGCATTCTCACAGATTAATGCTGAACCCTATGGGGGTCTCACTGATAAACAATGAACCCTATGGGAGTCTCACTGATTAACAATGAACCCTATGGGAGTCTCACTGATTAACACTGAACCCTATGGGAGTCTCACTGATTAACACTGAACCCTGTGGGAGTCTCACTGATTAAGACTGAACCCTATGGGAGTCTCACTGATTAACACTGAACCCTATGGGAATTTCACTGATTAAAACTTAACCCTATGGGAGTCTCACTGATTAACACTGAACCCTGAGGGAGTCTCACTGATTAACACTGAACCCTATGGGAGTCTCACTGATTAACACTGAACCCTGTGGGAGTCTCACTGATTAACACTGAAACCTATGGGAGTCTCACTGATTAACACTGAACCCTATGGGAGTCTCACTGATTAACAATTAACCCTATGGGAGTCTCACTGATTAACACCGAAATCTATGGGATTCTCAATGATTAACACTGAACCCTATGGGAGTCTCACTGATTAACACTGAACACCGTGGGAGTCTCACTGATTAACACTGAACACTGTGGGAGTCTCACTGATTAACACTGAACCCTGTGGGAGTCTCACTGATTAACACTGAACCCTATGGGAGTCTCACTGATTAACACATGAACCCTGAGGGAGTCTCACTGATTTACACTGAACCCTGTGGGAGTCTCACTGATTAACACTGAACCCTGTGGGATTCTCAATGATTAACACTGAACCCTATGGGAGTCTCACTGATTAACACTGAACACCGTGGGAGTCTCACTGATTAACACTGAACCCTGTGGGAGTCTCACTGATTAACAGTGAACCCTGTGGGAGTCTCACTGATTACCCCTGAACCCTGTGGGAGTTTCACTGATTAACATTGAACCTTGTGGGAGTCTCACTGATTAACACTGAACCCTGTGGGAGTCTCACTGATTAACACTGAACCCTATGGGAGTCTCACTGATTAACACTAAACCCTGTGGGAGTCTCACTGATTAACACTGAACCCTGACGGAGTCTCACTGATTAACACTGAACCCTATGGGAGTCTCACTGATTAAAACTGAACCCTGTGGGAGTCTCACTGATTAACACTTAACCCTATGGGAGTCTCACTGATTAACACTGAACCCTGAGGGAGTCTCACTGATTAACACTGAACCCTATGGGAGTCCCACTGATTAACACTGAATCCTATGGGAGTCTCACTGATTAACACTGAACCCTATGGGAGTCTAACTGATTAACAATTAACCCTATGGGAGTCTCACTGATTAACACCGAACTCTATGGGATTCTCAATGATTAACACTGAACCCTATGGGAGTCTCACTGATTAACACTGAACACTGTGGGAGTCTCACTGATTAACAGTGAACACTGTGGGAGTCTCACTGATTAACAGTGAACCCTGTGGGAGTCTCACTGATTAACACTGAACCCTATGGGAGTCTCACTGATTAACACATGAACCCTGAGGGTGTCTCACTGATTTACACTGAACCCTGTGGGAGTCTCACTGATTAACACTGAACCCTGTGGGAGTCTCACTGATTAACACTGAACCCTATGGGAGTCTCATTGATTAACACTGAACCCTGTGGGAGTCTCACTGATTAACACATGAACCTTGTGGGAGACTCACTGATTTACACTGAACCCTATGGGAGTCTCACTGATTAACACTGAACACTATGGGAGTCTCACTGATTAACACTAAACCTGTGGGAGTCTCACTGATTAACACTGAACCCAGTGGCACACTCACTGATTAACAATGAACCCTGTGGGAGTCTCACTGATTAACACTGAACCCTATGGGAGTCTCACTGATTAACACTGAACCCTGTGGGAGTCTCACTGATTAACACTGAACCCTGTGGGAGTCTCACTGATTAACACTGAACCCTGTGGGATTCTCACTGATTAACACTGAACCCTGTGGGAGTCTCACTGATTAACACTGAACCCTGTGGGAGTCTCAATGATTAACACTGAACCCTATGGGATTTTCACTGATTAACACTGAACCCTGTGGGAGTCTCACTGAGTAACACTGAACACTGTGGGAGTCGCACTGATTAACACTGAACACTGTGGGAGTCTCACTGATTAACACTGAACCCTGTGGGAGTCTCACTGATTAACACTAAACCCTGTGGGAGTCTCATGGATTAACACTGAACCCTGTGGGAGTCTCACTGATTAACACTGCACCCTATGGGAGTGTCACTGATTAACAATGACCCTGTGGGAGTCTCACTGATTAACACTGAACCCTGTGGGACACTCACTGATTAACTATGAACCCTGTGGGAGTCTCACGGATTAGCACTGAACACTGTGGGAGTCTCACTGATTAACACTGAACCCTATGGGAGTGTCACTGATTAACACTGATCCCTGTGGGAGTCTCACTGATTAACACTGAACCCTATGGGAGTATCACTGATTAACACCGAACTCTATGGGATTCTCAATGATTAACACTGAACCCTATGGGAGTCTCACTGATTAACACTGAACCCTGTGGGAGTCTCACTAATTAACACTGAACCCTGTGGGAGTCTCACTGATTAACACTGAACCCTGTGGGAGTCTCACTGATTACCCCTGAACCCTGTGGGAGTTTCACTGATTAACACTGAACCTTGTGGGAGTATCACGTATTAACACTGAACCCTGTGGGAGTCTCACTGATTAACACTGAACCCTGTGGGAATCTCACTGATTAACACTGAAACCTATGGGAGTCTCACTGATTAACACTGAACCCTGTGGGAGTCTCACTGATTAAGACTGAACCCTATGGGAGTCTCACTGATTAACACTGAACCCTATGGGAGTTTCACTGATTAACACTTAACCCTATGGGAGTCTCACTGATTAACACTGAACCCTGAGGGAGTCTCACTGATTAACACTGAACCCTATGGGAGTCTCACTGATTAACACTGACCCCTATGGGAGTCCCACTGATTAACAATGAAACCTATGGGAGTCTCACTGATTAACACTGAACCCTATGGGAGTCTCACTGATTAACAATTAAGCCTATGGGAGTCTCACTGATAAACACCGAACTCTATGGGAGTCTCACTGATTAACACTGAACCCTGTGGGAGTCTCACTGATTAACACTGAACCCTATGGGAGTCGCACTTATAAACACTGAACCCTGTGGGAGTCTCACTAATTAACACTGAACCCTGTGGGAGTCTCACTGATTAACAGTGAACAATGTGGGAGTCTCACGGATTAACACTGAACCCTGTGGGAGTCTCACTGATTAACACTGAACCCTGTGGGAGTCTCACTGATTAACACTTAACCCTATGGGAGTCTCACTGATTAACACTGAACCCTGAGGGAGTCTCACTGATTAACACTGAACCCTATGGGAGTCCCACTGATTAACACTGAATCCTATGGGAGACTCACTGATTAACACTGAACCCTATGGGAGTCTAACTGATTAACAATTAACCCTATGGGAGTCTCACTGATTAACACCGAACTCTATGGGATTCTCAATGATTAACACTGAACCCTATGGGAGTCTCACTGATTAACACTGAACACTGTGGGAGTCTCACTGATTAACAGTGAACACTGTGGGAGTCTCACTGATTAACAGTGAACCCTGTGGGAGTCTCACTGATTAACACTGAACCCTATGGGAGTCTCACTGATTAACACATGAACCCTGAGGGTGTCTCACTGATTTACACTGAACCCTGTGGGAGTCTCACTGATTAACACTGAACCCTGTGGGAGTCTCACTGATTAACACTGAACCCTATGGGAGTCTCATTGATTAACACTGAACCCTGTGGGAGTCTCACTGATTAACACATGAACCTTGTGGGAGACTCACTGATTTACACTGAACCCTATGGGAGTCTCACTGATTAACACTGAACACTATGGGAGTCTCACTGATTAACACTAAACCTGTGGGAGTCTCACTGATTAACACTGAACCCAGTGGCACACTCACTGATTAACAATGAACCCTGTGGGAGTCTCACTGATTAACACTGAACCCTATGGGAGTCTCACTGATTAACACTGAACCCTGTGGGAGTCTCAAAGATTAACACTGAACCCTGTGGGAGTCTCACTGATTAACACTGAACCCTGTGGGATTCTCACTGATTAACACTGAACCCTGTGGGAGTCTCACTGATTAACACTGAACCCTGTGGGAGTCTCAATGATTAACACTGAACCCTAAGGGATTTTCACTGATTAACACTGAACCCTGTGGGAGTCTCACTGATTAACACTGAACCCTATGGGAGTCTCACTGATTAACACTGAACCCTGTGGGAGTCTCACTAATTAACAATGAACCCTGTGGGAGTCTCACTGATTAACACTGAACCCTGTGGGAGTCTCACTGATTACCCATGAACCCTGTGGGAGTTTCACTGATTAACACTGAACCTTGTGGGAGTATCACGGATTAACACTGAACCCTGTGGGAGTCTCACTGATTAACACTGAACCCTGTGGGAATCTCACTGATTAACACTGAAACCTATGGGAGTCTCACTGATTAACACTGAACCCTATGGGAGTATCACTGATTAACACCGAACTCTATGGGATTCTCAATGATTAACACTGAACCCTATGGGAGTCTCACTGATTAACACTGAACACCGTGGGAGTCTCACTGATTAACACTGAACACTGTGGGAGTCTCACTGAATAACACTGAACCCTGTGGGAGTCTCACTGATTAACACTGAACCCTATGTGAGTCTCACTGATTAACACATGAACCTTGTGGGAGACTCACTGATTTACACTGATCCCTATGGGAGTCTCACTGATTAACACTGAACCCTATGGGAGTCTCACTGATTAATGCTGAACCCTATGGGGGTCTCACTGATAAACAATGAACCCTATGGGAGTCTCACTGATTAACAATGAACCCTATGGGAGTCTCACTGATTAACACTGAACCCTGTGGGAGTCTCATTGATTAAGACTGAACCCTATGGGAGTCTCACTGATTAACACTGAAACCTATGGGAGTCTCACTGATTAACACTGAACCCTATGGGAGTTTCACTGATTAACACTTAACCCTATGGGAGTCTCACTGATTAACACTGAACCCTGAGGGAGTCTCACTGATTAACACTGAACCCTATGGGAGTCTCACTGATTAACACTGACCCCTATGGGAGTCCCACTGATTAACAATGAACCCTATGGGAGTCTCACTGATTAACACTGAACCCTATGGGAGTCTCACTGATTAACAATTAAGCCTATGGGAGTCTCACTGATAAACACCGAACTCTATGGGAGTCTCACTGATTAACACTGAACCCTGTGGGAGTCTCACTGATTAACACTGAACCCTATGGGAGTCGCACTGATAAACACTGAACCCTGTGGGAGTCTCACTAATTAACACTGAACCCTGTGGGAGTCTCACTGATTAACAGTGAACAATGTGGGAGTCTCACGGATTAACACTGAACCATGTGGGAGTCTCACTGATTAACACTGAACCCTGTGGGAGTCTCACTGATTAACACTTAACCCTATGGGAGTCTCACTGATTAACACTGAACCCTGAGGGAGTCTCACTGATTACCCATGAACCCTGTGGGAGTTTCACTGATTAACACTGAACCTTGTGGGAGTATCACGGATTAACACTGAACCCTGTGGGAGTCTCACTGATTAACACTGAACCCTGTGGGAATCTCACTGATTAACACTGAAACCTATGGGAGTCTCACTGATTAACACTGAACCCTATGGGAGTATCACTGATTAACACCGAACTCTATGGGATTCTCAATGATTAACACTGAACCCTATGGGAGTCTCACTGATTAACACTGAACACCGTGGGAGTCTCACTGATTAACACTGAACACTGTGGGAGTCTCACTGAATAACACTGAACCCTGTGGGAGTCTCACTGATTAACACTGAACCCTATGTGAGTCTCACTGATTAACACATGAACCTTGTGGGAGACTCACTGATTTACACTGATCCCTATGGGAGTCTCACTGATTAACACTGAACCCTATGGGAGTCTCACTGATTAATGCTGAACCCTATGGGGGTCTCACTGATAAACAATGAACCCTATGGGAGTCTCACTGATTAACAATGAACCCTATGGGAGTCTCACTGATTAACACTGAACCCTGTGGGAGTCTCATTGATTAAGACTGAACCCTATGGGAGTCTCACTGATTAACACTGAAACCTATGGGAGTCTCACTGATTAACACTGAACCCTATGGGAGTTTCACTGATTAACACTTAACCCTATGGGAGTCTCACTGATTAACACTGAACCCTGAGGGAGTCTCACTGATTAACACTGAACCCTATGGGAGTCTCACTGATTAACACTGACCCCTATGGGAGTCCCACTGATTAACAATGAACCCTATGGGAGTCTCACTGATTAACACTGAACCCTATGGGAGTCTCACTGATTAACAATTAAGCCTATGGGAGTCTCACTGATAAACACCGAACTCTATGGGAGTCTCACTGATTAACACTGAACCCTGTGGGAGTCTCACTGATTAACACTGAACCCTATGGGAGTCGCACTGATAAACACTGAACCCTGTGGGAGTCTCACTAATTAACACTGAACCCTGTGGGAGTCTCACTGATTAACAGTGAACAATGTGGGAGTCTCACGGATTAACACTGAACCCTGTGGGAGTCTCACTGATTAACACTGAACCCTGTGGGAGTCTCACTGATTAACACTTAACCCTATGGGAGTCTCACTGATTAACACTGAACCCTGAGGGAGTCTCACTGATTAACACTGAACCCTATGGGAGTCCCACTGATTAACACTGAATCCTATGGGAGACTCACTGATTAACACTGAACCCTATGGGAGTCTAACTGATTAACAATTAACCCTATGGGAGTCTCACTGATTAACACCGAACTCTATGGGATTCTCAATGATTAACACTGAACCCTATGGGAGTCTCACTGATTAACACTGAACACTGTGGGAGTCTCACTGATTAACAGTGAACACTGTGGGAGTCTCACTGATTAACAGTGAACCCTGTGGGAGTCTCACTGATTAACACTGAACCCTATGGGAGTCTCACTGATTAACACATGAACCCTGAGGGTGTCTCACTGATTTACACTGAACCCTGTGGGAGTCTCACTGATTAACACTGAACCCTGTGGGAGTCTCAATGATTAACACTGAACCCTATGGGAGTCTCATTGATTAACACTGAACCCTGTGGGAGTCTCACTGATTAACACATGAACCTTGTGGGAGACTCACTGATTTACACTGAACCCTATGGGAGTCTCACTGATTAACACTGAACACTATGGGAGTCTCACTGATTAACACTAAACCTGTGGGAGTCTCACTGATTAACACTGAACCCAGTGGCACACTCACTGATTAACAATGAACCCTGTGGGAGTCTCACTGATTAACATTGAACCCTATGGGAGTCTCACTGATTAACACTGAACCCTGTGGGAGTCTCAAAGATTAACACTGAACCCTGTGGGAGTCTCACTGATTAACACTGAACCCTGTGGGATTCTCACTGATTAACACTGAACCCTGTGGGAGTCTCACTGATTAACACTGAACCCTGTGGGAATCTCAATGATTAACACTGAACCCTATGGGATTTTCACTGATTAACACTGAACCCTGTGGGAGTCTCACTGATTAACACTGAACCCTATGGGAGTCTCACTGATTAACACTGAACCCTGTGGGAGTCTCACTAATTAACACTGAACCCTGTGGGAGTCTCACTGATTAACACTGAACCCTGTGGGAGTCTCACTGATTACCCATGAACCCTGTGGGAGTTTCACTGATTAACACTGAACCTTGTGGGAGTATCACGGATTAACACTGAACCCTGAGGGAGTCTCACTGATTAACACTGAACCCTGTGGGAATCTCACTGATTAACACTGAAACCTATGGGAGTCTCACTGATTAACACTGAACCCTATGGGAGTATCACTGATTAACACCGAACTCTATGGGATTCTCAATGATTAACACTGAACCCTATGGGAGTCTCACTGATTAACACTGAACACCGTGGGAGTCTCACTGATTAACACTGAACACTGTGGGAGTCTCACTGAATAACACTGAACCCTGTGGGAGTCTCACTGATTAACACTGAACCCTATGTGAGTCTCACTGATTAACACATGAACCTTGTGGGAGACTCACTGATTTACACTGATCCCTATGGGAGTCTCACTGATTAACACTGAACCCTATGGGAGTCTCACTGATTAATGCTGAACCCTATGGGGGTCTCACTGATAAACAATAAACCCTATGGGAGTCTCACTGATTAACAATGAACCCTATGGGAGTCTCACTGATTAACACTGAACCCTATGGGAGTCTCACTGATTAACACTGAACCCTGTGGGAGTCTCATTGATTAAGACTGAACCCTATGGGAGTCTCACTGATTAACACTGAAACCTATGGGAGTCTCACTGATTAACAATGAACACTGTGGGAGTCTCACTGATTAACACTGAACACTGCGGGAGTCTCACTGATTAACACTGAACCCTGTGGGAGTCTCACTGATTAACACTGAACCCTATGGGAGTATCACTGATTAACACCGAACTCTATGGGATTCTCAATGATTAACACTGAACCCTATGGGAGTCTCACTGATTAACACTGAACACCGTGGGAGTCTCACTGATTAACACTGAACACTGTGGGAGTCTCACTGAATAACACTGAACCCTGTGGGAGTCTCACTGATTAACACTGAACCCTATGTGAGTCTCACTGATTAACACATGAACCTTGTGGGAGACTCACTGATTTATACTGATCCCTATGGGAGTCTCACTGATTAACACTGAACCCTATGGGAGTCTCACTGATTAACACTGAACCCTATGGGCATTCTCACAGATTAATGCTGAACCCTATGGGGGTCTCACTGATAAACAATGAACCCTATGGGAGTCTCACTGATTAACAATGAACCCTATGGGAGTCTCACTGATTAACACTGAACCCTATGGGAGTCTCACTGATTAACACTGAACCCTGTGGGAGTCTCATTGATTAAGACTGAACCCTATGGGAGTCTCACTGATTAACACTGAAACCTATGGGAGTCTCACTGATTAACACTGAACCCTATGGGAGTCTCAATGATTAACAATTAACCCTATGGGAGTCTCACTGATTAACACCGAACTCTATGGGATTCTCAATGATTAACACTGAACCCTATGGGAGTCTTACTGATTAACACTGAACACTGTGGGAGTCTCACTGATTAACACTGAACACTGTGGGAGTCTCACTGATTAACACTGAACCCTGTGGGAGTCTCACTGATTAACACTGAACCCTATGGGAGTATCACTGATTAACACCAAACTCTATGGGATTCTCAATGATTAACACTGAACCCTATGGGAGTCTCACTGATTAACACTGAACACCGTGGAAGTCTCACTGATTAACACTGAACACTGTGGGAGTCTCACTGAATAACACTGAACGCTGTGGGAGTCTCACTGATTAACACTGAACCCTATGTGAGTCTCACTGATTAACACATGAACCTTGTGGGAGATTCACTGATTTACACTGATGCCTATGGGAGTCTCACTGATTAACACCGAACTCTATGGGATTCTCAATTATTAACACTGAACCCTATGGGAGTCTCACTGATTAACACTGAACACCGTGGGAGTCTCAGTGATTAACACTGAACACTGTGGGAGTCTAACTGAATAACACTGAACCCTGTGGGAGTCTCACTGATTAACACTGAACCCTATGTGAGTCTCACTGATTAACACATGAACCTTGTGGGAGACTCACTGATTTACACTGATCCCTATGGGAGTCTCACTGATTAACACTGAACCCTATGGGAGTCTCACTGATTAACACTGAACCCTATGGGCATTCTCACAGATTAATGCTGAACCCTATGGGGGTCTCACTGATAAACAATGAACCCTATGGGAGTCTCACTGATTAACAATGAACCCTATGGGAGTCTCACTGATTAACACTGAACCCTATGGGAGTCTCACTGATTAACACTGAACCCTGTGGGAGTCTCATTGATTAAGACTGAACCCTATGGGAGTCTCACTGATTAACACTGAAACCTATGGGAGTCTCACTGATTAACACTGAACCCTATGGGAGTCTCAATGATTAACAATTAACCCTATGGGAGTCTCACTGATTAACACCGAACTCTATGGGATTCTCAATGATTAACACTGAACCCTATGGGAGTCTTACTGATTAACACTGAACACTGTGGGAGTCTCACTGATTAACACTGAACACTGTGGGAGTCTCACTGATTAACACTGAACCCTGTGGGAGTCTCACTGATTAACACTGAACCCTATGGGAGTATCACTGATTAACACCGAACTCTATGGGATTCTCAATGATTAACACTGAACCCTATGGGAGTCTCACTGATTAACACTGAACACCGTGGAAGTCTCACTGATTAACACTGAACACTGTGGGAGTCTCACTGAATAACACTGAACGCTGTGGGAGTCTCACTGATTAACACTGAACCCTATGTGAGTCTCACTGATTAACACATGAACCTTGTGGGAGATTCACTGATTTACACTGATGCCTATGGGAGTCTCACTGATTAACACCGAACTCTATGGGATTCTCAATGATTAACACTGAACCCTATGGGAGTCTCACTGATTAACACTGAACACCGTGGGAGTCTCAGTGATTAACACTGAACACTGTGGGAGTCTAACTGAATAACACTGAACCCTGTGGGAGTCTCACTGATTAACACTGAACCCTATGTGAGTCTCACTGATTAACACATGAACCTTGTGGGAGACTCACTGATTTACACTGATCCCTATGGGAGTCTCACTGATTAACACTGAACCCTATGGGAGTCTCACTGATTAACACTGAACCCTATGGGCATTCTCACAGATTAATGCTGAACCCTATGGGGGTCTCACTGATAAACAATGAACCCTATGGGAGTCTCACTGATTAACAATGAACCCTATGGGAGTCTCACTGATTAACACTGAACCCTATGGGAGTCTCACTGATTAACACTGAACCCTGTGGGAGTCTCATTGATTAAGACTGAACCCTATGGGAGTCTCACTGATTAACACTGAAACCTATGGGAGTCTCACTGATTAACACTAAACCCTATGGGAGTCTCAATGATTAACAATTAACCCTATGGGAGTCTCACTGATTAACATCGAACTCTATGGGATTCTCAATGATTAACACTGAACCCTATGGGAGTCTTACTGATTAACACTGAACACTGTGGGAGTCTCACTGATTAACACTGAACACTGTGGGAGTCTCACTGATTAACACTGAACCCTGTGGGAGTCTCACTGATTAACACTGAACCCTATGGGAGTATCACTGATTAACACCGAACTCTATGGGATTCTCAATGATTAACACTGAACCCTATGGGAGTCTCACTGATTAACACTGAACACCGTGGAAGTCTCACTGATTAACACTGAACACTGTGGGAGTCTCACTGAATAACACTGAACCCTGTGGGAGTCTCACTGATTAACACTGAACCGTATGGGAGTCTCATCGATTAACACTGAACCCTGTGGGAGTCTCACTGATTAACACATGAACCTTGTGGGAGACTCAATGATTTACATTGAACCCTATGGGATTCTCACTGATTAACATTGAACCCTATGGGAGTCTCACTGATTAACACTCAACCCTGTGGGAGTCTCACTGATTAACACTGAACCCTATGTGAGTCTCACTGATTAACACCGAACTCTATGGGATTATCAATGATTAACACTGAACCCTATGGGAGTCTCACTGATTAACACTGAACACCGTGGGAGTCTCACTGATTAACACTGAACACTGTGGGAGTCTCATTGATTAACACTGAACCCTGTGGGAGTCTCACTGATTAACACTGAACCCTATGGGAGTCTCACTGATTAACACATGAACCCTGAGGGAGTCTCACTGATTTACACTGAACCCTGTGGGAGTCTCACTGATTAACACTGAACCCTGTGGGAGTCTCACTGATTAACACTGAACCGTATGCGAGTCTCATCGATTAACACTGAACCCTGTGGGAGTCTCACTGATTAACACATGAACCTTGTGGGAGACTCAATGATTTACATTGAACCCTATGGGATTCTCACTGATTAACATTGAACCCTATGGGAGTCTCACTGATTAACACTGAACCCTGTGGGAGTCTCACTGATTAACACTGAACCCTATGGGAGTCTCACTGATTAACACTGAACCCTGTGGGAGTCTCACTGATTAACACTGAACCCTGTGGGAGTCTCACTGATTAACACTGAACCGTATGGGAGTCTCATCGATTAACACTGAACCCTGTGGGAGTCTCACTGATTAACACATGAACCTTGTGGGAGACTCAATGATTTACATTGAACCCTATAGGATTCTCACTGATTAACATTGAACCCTATGGGAGTCTCACTGATTAACACTGAACCCTGTGGGAGTCTCACTGATTAACACTGAACCCTATGGGAGTCTCACTGATTAACACCGAACTCTATGGGATTCTCAATGATTAACACAGAACCCTATGGGAGTCTCACTGATTAACACTGAACACCGTGGGAGTCTCACTGATTAACACTGAACACTGTGGGAGTCTCATTGATTAACACTGAACCCTGTGGGAGTCTCACTGATTAACACTGAACCCTATGGGAGTCTCACTGATTAACACTGAAACCTATGGGAGTCTCACTGATTAACACTGAACCCTATGGGAGTCTCACTGATTAACAATTAACCCTATGGGAGTCTCACTGATTAACACCGAACTCTATGGGATTCTCAATGATTAACACTGAACCCTATGGGAGTCTCACTGATTAACACTGAACACTGTGGGAGTCTCAATGATTAACACTGAACACTGTGGGAGTCTCACTGATTAACACTGAACCCTGTGGGAGTCTCACTGATTAACACTGAACCCTATGGGAGTCTCACTGATTAACACATGAACCCTGAGGGAGTCTCACTGATTTACACTGAACCCTGTGGGAGTCTCACTGATTAACACTGAACCCTGTGGGAGTCTCACTGATTAACACATGAACCCTATGGGAGTCTCATTGATTAACACTGAACCCTGTGGGAGTCTCACTGATTAACACATGAACCTTGTGGGAGACTCACTGATTTACACTGAACCCTATGGGAGTCTCACTGATTAACACTGAACACTATGGGAGTCTCACTGATTAACACTGAACCCTGTGGGAGTCTCACTGATTAACACTGAACCCAGTGGCACACTCACTGATTAACAATGAACCCTGTGGGAGTCTCACTGATTAACACTGAACCCTATGGCAGTCTCAATGATTAACACTGAACCCTGTGGGAGTCTCACTGATTAACACTGAACCCTGTGGGAGTCTCAATGATTAACACTGAACCCTATGGGATTTTCACTGATTAACACTGAACCCTGTGGGAGTCTCACTGATTAACACTGAACCCTATGGGAGTCTCACTGATTAACACTGAACCCTGTGGGAGTCTCACTAATTAACACTGAACCCTGTGGGAGTCTCACTGATTAACACTGAACCCTGTGGGAGTCTCACTGATTACCCATGAACCCTGTGGGAGTTTCACTGATTAACACTGAACCTTGTGGGAGTATCACGGATTAACACTGAACCCTGTGGGAGTCTCACTGATTAACACTGAACCCTGTGGGAATCTCACTGATTAACACTGAAACCTATGGGAGTCTCACTGATTAACACTGAACCCTATGGGAGTATCACTGATTAACACCGAACTCTATGGGATTCTCAATGATTAACACTGAACCCTATGGGAGTCTCACTGATTAACACTGAACACCGTGGGAGTCTCACTGATTAACACTGAACACTGTGGGAGTCTCACTGAATAACACTGAACCCTGTGGGAGTCTCACTGATTAACACTGAACCCTATGTGAGTCTCACTGATTAACACATGAACCTTGTGGGAGACTCACTGATTTACACTGATCCCTATGGGAGTCTCACTGATTAACACTGAACCCTATGGGAGTCTCACTGATTAACACTGAACCCTATGGGCATTTTCACAGATTAATGCTGAACCCTATGGGGGTCTCACTGATAAACAATGAACCCTATGGGAGTCTCACTGATTAACAATGAACCCTATGGGAGTCTCACTGATTAACACTGAACCCTATGGGAGTCTCACTGATTAACACTGAACCCTGTGGGAGTCTCATTGATTAAGACTGAACCCTATGGGAGTCTCACTGATTAACACTGAAACCTATGGGAGTCTCACTGATTAACACTGAACACTGTGGGAGTCTCACTGATTAACACTGAACACTGTGGGAGTCTCACTGATTAACACTGAACCCTGTGGGAGTCTCACTGATTAACACTGAACCCTATGGGAGTATCACTGATTAACACCGAACTCTATGGGATTCTCAATGATTAACACTGAACCCTATGGGAGTCTCACTGATTAACACTGAACACCGTGGGAGTCTCACTGATTAACACTGAACACTGTGGGAGTCTCACTGAATAACACTGAACCCTGTGGGAGTCTCACTGATTAACACTGAACCCTATGTGAGTCTCACTGATTAACACATGAACCTTGTGGGAGACTCACTGATTTACACTGATCCCTATGGGAGTCTCACTGATTAACACTGAACCCTATGGGAGTCTCACTGATTAACACTGAACCCTATGGGCATTCTCACAGATTAATGCTGAACCCTATGGGGGTCTCACTGATAAACAATGAACCCTATGGGAGTCTCACTGATTAACAATGAACCCTATGGGAGTCTCACTGATTAACACTGAACCCTATGTGAGTCTCACTGATTAACACCGAACTCTATGGGATTATCAATGATTAACACTGAACCCTATGGGAGTCTCACTGATTAACACTGAACACCGTGGGAGTCTCACTGATTAACACTGAACACTGTGGGAGTCTCATTGATTAACACTGAACCCTATGGGAGTCTCACTGATTAACACCGAACTCTATGGGATTCTCAATGATTAACACTGAACCCTATGGGAGTCTTACTGATTAACACTGAACACTGTGGGAGTCTCACTGATTAACACTGAACCCTGTGGGAGTCTCACTGATTAACACATGAACCCTATGGGAGTCTCATTGATTAACACTGAACCCTGTGGGAGTCTCACTGATTAACACATGAACCTTGTGGGAGACTCACTGATTTACACTGAACCCTATGGGAGTCTCACTGATTAACACTGAACACTATGGGAGTCTCACTGATTAACACTGAACCCTGTGGGAGTCTCACTGATTAACACTGAACCCAGTGGCACACTCACTGATTAACAATGAACCCTGTGGGAGTCTCACTGATTAACACTGAACCCTATGGCAGTCTCAATGATTAACACTGAACCCTGTGGGAGTCTCACTGATTAACACTGAACCCTGTGGGAGTCTCAATGATTAACACTGAACCCTATGGGATTTTCACTGATTAACACTGAACCCTGTGGGAGTCTCACTGATTAACACTGAACCCTATGGGAGTCTCACTGATTAACACTGAACCCTGTGGGAGTCTCACTAATTAACACTGAACCCTGTGGGAGTCTCACTGATTAACACTGAACCCTGTGGGAGTCTCACTGATTACCCATGAACCCTGTGGGAGTTTCACTGATTAACACTGAACCTTGTGGGAGTATCACGGATTAACACTGAACCCTGTGGGAGTCTCACTGATTAACACTGAACCCTGTGGGAATCTCACTGATTAACACTGAAACCTATGGGAGTCTCACTGATTAACACTGAACCCTATGGGAGTATCACTGATTAACACCGAACTCTATGGGATTCTCAATGATTAACACTGAACCCTATGGGAGTCTCACTGATTAACACTGAACACCGTGGGAGTCTCACTGATTAACACTGAACACTGTGGGAGTCTCACTGAATAACACTGAACCCTGTGGGAGTCTCACTGATTAACACTGAACCCTATGTGAGTCTCACTGATTAACACATGAACCTTGTGGGAGACTCACTGATTTACACTGATCCCTATGGGAGTCTCACTGATTAACACTGAACCCTATGGGAGTCTCACTGATTAACACTGAACCCTATGGGCATTTTCACAGATTAATGCTGAACCCTATGGGGGTCTCACTGATAAACAATGAACCCTATGGGAGTCTCACTGATTAACAATGAACCCTATGGGAGTCTCACTGATTAACACTGAACCCTATGGGAGTCTCACTGATTAACACTGAACCCTGTGGGAGTCTCATTGATTAAGACTGAACCCTATGGGAGTCTCACTGATTAACACTGAAACCTATGGGAGTCTCACTGATTAACACTGAACACTGTGGGAGTCTCACTGATTAACACTGAACACTGTGGGAGTCTCACTGATTAACACTGAACCCTGTGGGAGTCTCACTGATTAACACTGAACCCTATGGGAGTATCACTGATTAACACCGAACTCTATGGGATTCTCAATGATTAACACTGAACCCTATGGGAGTCTCACTGATTAACACTGAACACCGTGGGAGTCTCACTGATTAACACTGACCACTGTGGGAGTCTCACTGAATAACACTGAACCCTGTGGGAGTCTCACTGATTAACACTGAACCCTATGTGAGTCTCACTGATTAACACATGAACCTTGTGGGAGACTCACTGATTTACACTGATCCCTATGGGAGTCTCACTGATTAACACTGAACCCTATGGGAGTCTCACTGATTAACACTGAACCCTATGGGCATTCTCACAGATTAATGCTGAACCCTATGGGGGTCTCACTGATAAACAATGAACCCTATGGGAGTCTCACTGATTAACAATGAACCCTATGGGAGTCTCACTGATTAACACTGAACCCTATGTGAGTCTCACTGATTAACACCGAACTCTATGGGATTATCAATGATTAACACTGAACCCTATGGGAGTCTCACTGATTAACACTGAACACCGTGGGAGTCTCACTGATTAACACTGAACACTGTGGGAGTCTCATTGATTAACACTGAACCCTATGGGAGTCTCACTGATTAACACCGAACTCTATGGGATTCTCAATGATTAACACTGAACCCTATGGGAGTCTTACTGATTAACACTGAACACTGTGGGAGTCTCACTGATTAACACTGAACACTGTGGGAGTCTCACTGATTAACACTGAACCCTGTGGGAGTCTCACTGATTAACACTGAACCCTATGGGAGTATCACTGATTAACACCGAACTCTATGGGATTCTCAATGATTAACACTGAACCCTATGGGAGTCTCACTGATTAACACTGAACACCGTGGAAGTCTCACTGATTAACACTGAACACTGTGGGAGTCTCACTGAATAACACTGAACCCTGTGGGAGTCTCACTGATTAACACTGAACCCTATGTGAGTCTCACTGATTAACACATGAACCTTGTGGGAGATTCACTGATTTACACTGATCCCTATGGGAGTCTCACTGATTAACACCGAACTCTATGGGATTCTCAATGATTAACACAGAACCCTATGGGAGTCTCACTGATTAACACTGAACACCGTGGGAGTCTCACTGATTTACACTGAACACTGTGGGAGTCTCACTGAATAACACTGAACCCTGTGGGAGTCTCACTGATTAACACTGAACCCTATGTGAGTCTCACTGATTAACACATGAACCTTGTGGGAGACTCACTGATTTACACTGATCCCTATGGGAGTCTCACTGATTAACACTGAACCCTATGGGAGTCTCACTGATTAACACTGAACCCTATGGGCATTCTCACAGATTAATGCTGAACCCTATGGGGGTCTCACTGATAAACAATGAACCCTATGGGAGACTCACTGATTAACAATGAACCCTATAGGAGTCTCACTGATTAACACTGAACCCTATGGGAGTCTCACTGATTAACACTGAACCCTGTGGGAGTCTCATTGATTAAGACTGAACCCTATGGGAGTCTCACTGATTAACACTGAAACCTATGGGAGTCTCACTGATTAATACTGAACCCTATGGGAGTCTCAATGATTAACAATTAACCCTATGGGAGTCTCACTGATTAACACCGAACTCTATGGGATTCTCAATGATTAACACTGAACCCTATGGGAGTCTTACTGATTAACACTGAACACTGTGGGAGTCTCACTGATTAACACTGAACACTGTGGGAGTCTCACTGATTAACACTGAACCCTATGGGAGTCTCACTGATTAACACTGAACCCTATGGGCATTCTCACAGATTAATGCTGAACCCTATGGGGGTCTCACTGATAAACAATGAACCCTATGGGAGTCTCACTGATTAACAATGAACCCTATGGGAGTCTCACTGATTAACACTGAACCCTATGGGAGTCTCACTGATTAACACTGAACCCTGTGGGAGTCTCATTGATTAAGACTGAACCCTATGGGAGTCTCACTGATTAACACTGAAACCTATGGGAGTCTCACTGATTAACACTGAACCCTATGGGAGTCTCAATGATTAACAATTAACCCTATGGGAGTCTCACTGATTAACACCGAACTCTATGGGATTCTCAATGATTAACACTGAACCCTATGGGAGTCTTACTGATTAACACTGAACACTGTGGGAGTCTCACTGATTAACACTGAACACTGTGGGAGTCTCACTGATTAACACTGAACCCTGTGGGAGTCTCACTGATTAACACTGAACCCTATGGGAGTATCACTGATTAACACCGAACTCTATGGGATTCTCAATGATTAACACTGAACCCTATGGGAGTCTCACTGATTAACACTGAACACCGTGGAAGTCTCACTGATTAACACTGAACACTGTGGGAGTCTCACTGAATAACACTGAACCCTGTGGGAGTCTCACTGATTAACACTGAACCCTATGTGAGTCTCACTGATTAACACATGAACCTTGTGGGAGATTCACTGATTTACACTGATCCCTATGGGAGTCTCACTGATTAACACCGAACTCTATGGGATTCTCAATGATTAACACTGAACCCTATGGGAGTCTCACTGATTAACACTGAACACCGTGGGAGTCTCACTGATTTACACTGAACACTGTGGGAGTCTCACTGAATAACACTGAACCCTGTGGGAGTCTCACTGATTAACACTGAACCCTATGTGAGTCTCACTGATTAACACATGAACCTTGTGGGAGACTCACTGATTTACACTGATCCCTATGGGAGTCTCACTGATTAACACTGAACCCTATGGGAGTCTCACTGATTAACACTGAACCCTATGGGCATTCTCACAGATTAATGCTGAACCCTATGGGGGTCTCACTGATAAACAATGAACCCTATGGGAGTCTCACTGATTAACAATGAACCCTATGGGAGTCTCACTGATTAACACTGAACCCTATGGGAGTCTCACTGATTAACACTGAACCCTGTGGGAGTCTCATTGATTAAGACTGAACCCTATGGGAGTCTCACTGATTAACACTGAAACCTATGGGAGTCTCACTGATTAACACTGAACACCGTGGGAGTCTCACTGATTAACACTGAACACTGTGGGAGTCTCACTGAATAACACTGAACCCTGTGGGAGTCTCACTGATTAACACTGAACCCTATGTGAGTCTCACTGATTAACACATGAACCTTGTGGGAGACTCACTGATTTACACTGATCCCTATGGGAGTCTCACTGATTAACACTGAACCCTATGGGAGTCTCACTGATTAACACTGAACCCTATGGGCATTCTCACAGATTAATGCTGAACCCTATGGGGGTCTCACTGATAAACAATGAACCCTATGGGAGTCTCACTGATTAACAATGAACCCTATGGGAGTCTCACTGATTAACACTGAACCCTATGGGAGTCTCACTGATTAACACTGAACCCTGTGGGAGTCTCATTGATTAAGACTGAACCCTATGGGAGTCTCACTGATTAACACTGAAACCTATGGGAGTCTCACTGATTAACACTGAACCCTATGGGAGTCTCAATGATTAACAATTAACCCTATGGGAGTCTCACTGATTAACACCGAACTCTATGGGATTCTCAATGATTAACACTGAACCCTATGGGAGTCTTACTGATTAACACTGAACACTGTGGGAGTCTCACTGATTAACACTGAACACTGTGGGAGTCTCACTGATTAACACTGAACCCTGTGGGAGTCTCACTGATTAACACTGAACCCTATGGGAGTATCACTGATTAACACCGAACTCTATGGGATTCTCAATGATTAACACTGAACCCTATGGGAGTCTCACTGATTAACACTGAACACCGTGGAAGTCTCACTGATTAACACTGAACCCTGTGGGAGTCTCACTGATTAACACTGAACCCTATGGGAGTATCACTGATTAACACCGAACTCTATGGGATTCTCAATGATTAACACTGAACCCTATGGGAGTCTCACTGATTAACACTGAACACCGTGGAAGTCTCACTGATTAACACTGAACACTGTGGGAGTCTCACTGAATAACACTGAACCCTGTGGGAGTCTCACTGATTAACACTGAACCCTATGTGAGTCTCACTGATTAACACATGAACCTTGTGGGAGATTCACTGATTTACACTGATCCCTATGGGAGTCTCACTGATTAACACCGAACTCTATGGGATTCTCAATGATTAACACTGAACCCTATGGGAGTCTTACTGATTAACACTGAACACTGTGGGAGTCTCACTGATTAACACTGAACACTGTGGGAGTCTCACTGATTAACACTGAACCCTGTGGGAGTCTCACTGATTAACACTGAACCCTATGGGAGTATCACTGATTAACACCGAACTCTATGGGATTCTCAATGATTAACACTGAACCCTATGGGAGTCTCACTGATTAACACTGAACACCGTGGAAGTCTCACTGATTAACACTGAACCCTGTGGGAGTCTCACTGATTAACACTGAACCCTATGGGAGTATCACTGATTAACACCGAACTCTATGGGATTCTCAATGATTAACACTGAACCCTATGGGAGTCTCACTGATTAACACTGAACACCGTGGAAGTCTCACTGATTAACACTGAACACTGTGGGAGTCTCACTGAATAACACTGAACCCTGTGGGAGTCTCACTGATTAACACTGAACCCTATGTGAGTCTCACTGATTAACACATGAACCTTGTGGGAGATTCACTGATTTACACTGATCCCTATGGGAGTCTCACTGATTAACACCGAACTCTATGGGATTCTCAATGATTAACACTGAACCCTATGGGAGTCTCACTGATTAACACTGAACACCGTGGGAGTCTCACTGATTTACACTGAACACTGTGGGAGTCTCACTGAATAACACTGAACCCTGTGGGAGTCTCACTGATTAACACTGAACCCTATGTGAGTCTCACTGATTAACACATGAACCTTGTGGGAGACTCACTGATTTACACTGATCCCTATGGGAGTCTCACTGATTAACACTGAACCCTATGGGAGTCTCACTGATTAACACTGAACCCTATGGGCATTCTCACAGATTAATGCTGAACCCTATGGGGGTCTCACTGATAAACAATGAACCCTATGGGAGACTCACTGATTAACAATGAACCCTATAGGAGTCTCACTGATTAACACTGAACCCTATGGGAGTCTCACTGATTAACACTGAACCCTGTGGGAGTCTCATTGATTAAGACTGAACCCTATGGGAGTCTCACTGATTAACACTGAAACCTATGGGAGTCTCACTGATTAACACTGAACCCTATGGGAGTCTCAATGATTAACAATTAACCCTATGGGAGTCTCACTGATTAACACCGAACTCTATGGGATTCTCAATGATTAACACTGAACCCTATGGGAGTCTTACTGATTAACACTGAACACTGTGGGAGTCTCACTGATTAACACTGAACACTGTGGGAGTCTCACTGATTAACACTGAACCCTATGGGAGTCTCACTGATTAACACTGAACCCTATGGGCATTCTCACAGATTAATGCTGAACCCTATGGGGGTCTCACTGATAAACAATGAACCCTATGGGAGTCTCACTGATTAACAATGAACCCTATGGGAGTCTCACTGATTAACACTGAACCCTATGGGAGTCTCACTGATTAACACTGAACCCTGTGGGAGTCTCATTGATTAAGACTGAACCCTATGGGAGTCTCACTGATTAACACTGAAACCTATGGGAGTCTCACTGATTAACACTGAACCCTATGGGAGTCTCAATGATTAACAATTAACCCTATGGGAGTCTCACTGATTAACACCGAACTCTATGGGATTCTCAATGATTAACACTGAACCCTATGGGAGTCTTACTGATTAACACTGAACACTGTGGGAGTCTCACTGATTAACACTGAACACTGTGGGAGTCTCACTGATTAACAGTGAACCCTGTGGGAGTCTCACTGATTACCCCTGAACCCTGTGGGAGTTTCACTGATTAACACTGAACCCTGTGGGAGTCTCATTGATTAAGACTGAACCCTATGGGAGTCTCACTGATTAACACTGAAACCTATGGGAGTCTCACTGATTAACACTGAACCCTATGGGAGTCTCAATGATTAACAATTAACCCTATGGGAGTCTCACTGATTAACACCGAACTCTATGGGATTCTCAATGATTAACACTGAACCCTATGGGAGTCTTACTGATTAACACTGAACACTGTGGGAGTCTCACTGATTAACACTGAACACTGTGGGAGTCTCACTGATTAACACTGAACCCTGTGGGAGTCTCACTGATTAACACTGAACCCTATGGGAGTATCACTGATTAACACCGAACTCTATGGGATTCTCAATGATTAACACTGAACCCTATGGGAGTCTCACTGATTAACACTGAACACCGTGGAAGTCTCACTGATTAACACTGAACACTGTGGGAGTCTCACTGAATAACACTGAACCCTGTGGGAGTCTCACTGATTAACACTGAACCCTATGTGAGTCTCACTGATTAACACATGAACCTTGTGGGAGACTCACTGATTTACACTGATCCCTATGGGAGTCTCACTGATTAACACTGAACCCTATGGGAGTCTCACTGATTAACACTGAACCCTATGGGCATTCTCACAGATTAATGCTGAACCCTATGGGGGTCTCACTGATAAACAATGAACCCTATGGGAGTCTCACTGATTAACAATGAACCCTATGGGAGTCTCACTGATTAACACTGAACCCTATGGGAGTCTCACTGATTAACACTGAACCCTGTGGGAGTCTCATTGATTAAGACTGAACCCTATGGGAGTCTCACTGATTAACACTGAAACCTATGGGAGTCTCACTGATTAACACTGAACACCGTGGGAGTCTCACTGATTAACACTGAACACTGTGGGAGTCTCACTGAATAACACTGAACCCTGTGGGAGTCTCACTGATTAACACTGAACCCTATGTGAGTCTCACTGATTAACACATGAACCTTGTGGGAGACTCACTGATTTACACTGATCCCTATGGGAGTCTCACTGATTAACACTGAACCCTATGGGAGTCTCACTGATTAACACTGAACCCTATGGGCATTCTCACAGATTAATGCTGAACCCTATGGGGGTCTCACTGATAAACAATGAACCCTATGGGAGTCTCACTGATTAACAATGAACCCTATGGGAGTCTCACTGATTAACACTGAACCCTATGGGAGTCTCACTGATTAACACTGAACCCTGTGGGAGTCTCATTGATTAAGACTGAACCCTATGGGAGTATCACTGATTAACACTGAAACCTATGGGAGTCTCACTGATTAACACTGAACCCTATGGGAGTCTCAATGATTAACAATTAACCCTATGGGAGTCTCACTGATTAACACCGAACTCTATGGGATTCTCAATGATTAACACTGAACCCTATGGGAGTCTTACTGATTAACACTGAACACTGTGGGAGTCTCACTGATTAACACTGAACACTGTGGGAGTCTCACTGATTAACACTGAACCCTGTGGGAGTCTCACTGATTAACACTGAACCCTATGGGAGTATCACTGATTAACACCGAACTCTATGGGATTCTCAATGATTAACACTGAACCCTATGGGAGTCTCACTGATTAACATTGAACACCGTGGAAGTCTCACTGATTAACACTGAACACTGTGGGAGTCTCACTGAATAACACTGAACCCTGTGGGAGTCTCACTGATTAACACTGAACCCTATGTGAGTCTCACTGATTAACACATGAACCTTGTGGGAGACTCACTGATTTACACTGATCCCTATGGGAGTCTCACTGATTAACACTGAACCCTATGGGAGTCTCACTGATTAACACTGAACCCTATGGGCATTCTCACAGATTAATGCTGAACCCTATGGGGGTCTCACTGATAAACAATGAACCCTATGGGAGTCTCACTGATTAACAATGAACCCTATGGGAGTCTCACTGATTAACACTGAACCCTATGGGAGTCTCACTGATTAACACTGAACCCTGTGGGAGTCTCATTGATTAAGACTGAACCCTATGGGAGTCTCACTGATTAACACTGAAACCTATGGGAGTCTCACTGATTAACACTGAACCCTATGGGAGTCTCAATGATTAACAATTAACCCTATGGGAGTCTCACTGATTAACACCGAACTCTATGGGATTCTCAATGATTAACACTGAACCCTATGGGAGTCTTACTGATTAACACTGAACACTGTGGGAGTCTCACTGATTAACACTGAACACTGTGGGAGTCTCACTGATTAACACTGAACCCTGTGGGAGTCTCACTGATTAACACTGTACCCTATGGGAGTATCACTGATTAACACCGAACTCTATGGGATTCTCAATGATTAACACTGAACCCTATGGGAGTCTCACTGATTAACACTGAACACCGTGGGAGTCTCACTGATTAACACTGAACCGTATGGGAGTCTCATCGATTAACACTGAACCCTGTGGGAGTCTCACTGATTAACACATGAACCTTGTGGGAGACTCAATGATTTACATTGAACCCTATGGGATTCTCACTGATTAACATTGAACCCTATGGGAGTCTCACTGATTAACACTCAACCCTGTGGGAGTCTCACTGATTAACACTGAACCCTATGTGAGTCTCACTGATTAACACCGAACTCTATGGGATTATCAATGATTAACACTGAACCCTATGGGAGTCTCACTGATTAACACTGAACACCGTGGGAGTCTCACTGATTAACACTGAACACTGTGGGAGTCTCATTGATTAACACTGAACCCTATGGGAGTATCACTGATTAACACTGAACCCTATGGGAGTCTCACTGATTAACACATGAACCCTGAGGGAGTCTCACTGATTTACACTGAACCCTGTGGGAGTCTCACTGATTAACACTGAACCCTGTGGGAGTCTCACTGATTAACACTGAACCGTATGGGAGTCTCATCGATTAACACTGAACCCTGTGGGAGTCTCACTGATTAACACATGAACCTTGTGGGAGACTCAATGATTTACATTGAACCCTATGGGATTCTCACTGATTAACATTGAACCCTATGGGAGTCTCACTGATTAACACTGAACCCTGTGGGAGTCTCACTGATTAACACTGAACCCTATGGGAGTCTCACTGATTAACACTGAACCCTGTGGGAGTCTCACTGATTAACACTGAACCCTGTGGGAGTCTCACTGATTAACACTGAACCGTATGGGAGTCTCATCGATTAACACTGAACCCTGTGGGAGTCTCACTGATTAACACATGAACCTTGTGGGAGACTCAATGATTTACATTGAACCCTATAGGATTCTCACTGATTAGCATTGAACCCTATGGGAGTCTCACTGATTAACACTGAACCCTGTGGGAGTCTCACTGATTAACACTGAACCCTATGGGAGTCTCACTGATTAACACCGAACTCTATGGGATTCTCAATGATTAACACAGAACCCTATGGGAGTCTCACTGATTAACACTGAACACCGTGGGAGTCTCACTGATTAACACTGAACACTGTGGGAGTCTCATTGATTAACACTGAACCCTGTGGGAGTCTCACTGATTAACACTGAACCCTATGGGAGTCTCACTGATTAACACTGAAACCTATGGGAGTCTCACTGATTAACACTGAACCCTATGGGCATTCTCACAGATTAATGCTGAACCCTATGGGGGTCTCACTGATAAACAATGAACCCTATGGGAGTCTCACTGATTAACAATGAACCCTATGGGAGTCTCACTGATTAACACTGAACCCTATGGGAGTCTCACTGATTAACACTGAACCCTGTGGGAGTCTCATTGATTAACACTGAAACCTATGGGAGTCTCACTGATTAACACTGAACACTGTGGGAGTCTCACTGATTAACACTGAACACTGTGGGAGTCTCACTGATTAACACTGAACCCTGTGGGAGTCTCACTGATTAACACTGAACCCTATGGGAGTATCACTGATTAACACCGAACTCTATGGGATTCTCAATGATTAACACTGAACCCTATGGGAGTCTCACTGATTAACACTGAACACCGTGGGAGTCTCACTGATTAACACTGAACACTGTGGGAGTCTCACTGAATAACACTGAACCCTGTGGGAGTCTCACTGATTAACACTGAACCCTATGTGAGTCTCACTGATTAACACATGAACCTTGTGGGAGACTCACTGATTTACACTGATCCCTATGGGAGTCTCACTGATTAACACTGAACCCTATGGGAGTCTCACTGATTAACACTGAACCCTATGGGCATTCTCACAGATTAATGCTGAACCCTATGGGGGTCTCACTGATAAACAATGAACCCTATGGGAGTCTCACTGATTAACAATGAACCCTATGGGAGTCTCACTGATTAACACTGAACCCTATGGGAGTCTCACTGATTAACACTGAACCCTGTGGGAGTCTCATTGATTAAGACTGAACCCTATGGGAGTCTCACTGATTAACACTGAAACCTATGGGAGTCTCAATGATTAACAATTAACCCTATGGGAGTCTCACTGATTAACACCGAACTCTATGGGATTCTCAATGATTAACACTGAACCCTATGGGAGTCTTACTGATTAACACTGAACACTGTGGGAGTCTCACTGATTAACACTGAACACTGTGGGAGTCTCACTGATTAACACTGAACCCTATGGGAGTCTCAATGATTAACAATTAACCCTATGGGAGTCTCACTGATTAACACCGAACTCTATGGGATTCTCAATGATTAACACTGAACCCTATGGGAGTCTTACTGATTAACACTGAACACTGTGGGAGTCTCACTGATTAACACTGAACACTGTGGGAGTCTCACTGATTAACACTGAACCCTGTGGGAGTCTCACTGATTAACACTGAACCCTATGGGAGTATCACTGATTAACACCGAACTCTATGGGATTCTCAATGATTAACACTGAACCCTATGGGAGTCTCACTGATTAACACTGAACACCGTGGAAGTCTCACTGATTAACACTGAACACTGTGGGAGTCTCACTGAATAACACTGAACCCTGTGGGAGTCTCACTGATTAACACTGAACCCTATGTGAGTCTCACTGATTAACACATGAACCTTGTGGGAGATTCACTGATTTACACTGATCCCTATGGGAGTCTCACTGATTAACACCGAACTCTATGGGATTCTCAATGATTAACACTGAACCCTATGGGAGTCTCACTGATTAACACTGAACACCGTGGGAGTCTCACTGATTAACACTGAACACTGTGGGAGTCTCACTGAATAACACTGAACCCTGTGGGCGTCTCACTGATTAACACTGAACCCTATGTGAGTCTCACTGATTAACACATGGACCTTGTGGGAGACTCACTGATTTACACTGATCCCTATGGGAGTCTCACTGATTAACACTGAACCCTATGGGAGTCTCACTGATTAACACTGAACCCTATGGGCATTCTCACAGATTAATGCTGAACCCTATGGGGGTCTCACTGATAAACAATGAACCCTATGGGAGTCTCACTGATTAACAATGAACCCTATGGGAGTCTCACTGATTAACACTGAACCCTATGGGAGTCTCACTGAATAACACTGAACCCTGTGGGAGTCTCATTGATTAAGATTGAACCCTATGGGAGTCTCACTGATTAACACTGAAACCTATGGGAGTCTCACTGATTAACACTGAACCCTATGGGAGTCTCAATGATTAACAATTAACCCTATGGGAGTCTCACTGATTAACACCGAACTCTATGGGATTCTCAATGATTAACACTGAACCCTATGGGAGTCTTACTGATTAACACTGAACACTGTGGGAGTCTCACTGATTAACACTGAACACTGTGGGAGTCTCACTGATTAACACTGAACCCTGTGGGAGTCTCACTGATTAACACTGAACCCTATGGGAGTATCACTGATTAACACCGAACTCTATGGGATTCTCAATGATTAACACTGAACCCTATGGGAGTCTCACTGATTAACACTGAACACCGTGGAAGTCTCACTGATTAACACTGAACACTGTGGGAGTCTCACTGAATAACACTGAACCCTGTGGGAGTCTCACTGATTAACACTGAACCGTATGGGAGTCTCATCGATTAACACTGAACCCTGTGGGAGTCTCACTGATTAACACATGAACCTTGTGGGAGACTCAATGATTTACATTGAACCCTATGGGATTCTCACTGATTAACATTGAACCCTATGGGAGTCTCACTGATTAACACTCAACCCTGTGGGAGTCTCACTGATTAACACTGAACCCTATGTGAGTCTCACTGATTAACACCGAACTCTATGGGATTATCAATGATTAACACTGAACCCTATGGGAGTCTCACTGATTAACACTGAACACCGTGGGAGTCTCACTGATTAACACTGAACACTGTGGGAGTCTCATTGATTAACACTGAACCCTGTGGGAGTCTCACTGATTAACACTGAACCCTATGGGAGTCTCACTGATTAACACATGAACCCTGAGGGAGTCTCACTGATTTACACTGAACCCTGTGGGAGTCTCACTGATTAACACTGAACCCTGTGGGAGTCTCACTGATTAACACTGAACCGTATGGGAGTCTCATCGATTAACACTGAACCCTGTGGGAGTCTCACTGATTAACACATGAACCTTGTGGGAGACTCAATGATTTACATTGAACCCTATGGGATTCTCACTGATTAACATTGAACCCTATGGGAGTCTCACTGATTAACACTGAACCCTGTGGGAGTCTCACTGATTAACACTGAACCCTATGGGAGTCTCACTGATTAACACTGAACCCTGTGGGAGTCTCACTGATTAACACTGAACCCTGTGGGAGTCTCACTGATTAACACTGAACCGTATGGGAGTCTCATCGATTAACACTGAACCCTGTGGGAGTCTCACTGATTAACACATGAACCTTGTGGGAGACTCAATGATTTACATTGAACCCTATAGGATTCTCACTGATTAACATTGAACCCTATGGGAGTCTCACTGATTAACACTGAACCCTGTGGGAGTCTCACTGATTAACACTGAACCCTATGGGAGTCTCACTGATTAACACCGAACTCTATGGGATTCTCAATGATTAACACAGAACCCTATGGGAGTCTCACTGATTAACACTGAACACCGTGGGTGTCTCACTGATTAACACTGAACACTGTGGGAGTCTCATTGATTAACACTGAACCCTGTGGGAGTCTCACTGATTAACACTGAACCCTATGGGAGTCTCACTGATTAACACTGAAACCTATGGGAGTCTCACTGATTAACACTGAACCCTATGGGAGTCTCACTGATTAACAATTAACCCTATGGGAGTCTCACTGATTAACACCGAACTCTATGGGATTCTCAATGATTAACACTGAACCCTATGGGAGTCTCACTGATTAACACTGAACACTGTGGGAGTCTCAATGATTAACACTGAACACTGTGGGAGTCTCACTGATTAACACTGAACCCTGTGGGAGTCTCACTGATTAACACTGAACCCTATGGGAGTCTCACTGATTAACACATGAACCCTGAGGGAGTCTCACTGATTTACACTGAACCCTGTGGGAGTCTCACTGATTAACACTGAACCCTGTGGGAGTCTCACTGATTAACACATGAACCCTATGGGAGTCTCATTGATTAACACTGAACCCTGTGGGAGTCTCACTGATTAACACATGAACCTTGTGGGAGACTCACTGATTTACACTGAACCCTGTGGGAGTCTCACTGATTAACACATGAACCCTATGGGAGTCTCATTGATTAACACTGAACCCTGTGGGAGTCTCACTGATTAACACTGAACCCTGTGGGAGTCTCACTGATTAACACTGAACCCAGTGGCACACTCACTGATTAACAATGAACCCTGTGGGAGTCTCACTGATTAACACTGAACCCTATGGCAGTCTCAATGATTAACACTGAACCCTGTGGGAGTCTCACTGATTAACACTGAACCCTGTGGGAGTCTCACTGATTAACACTGAACCCTGTGGGAGTCTCACTGATTAACACTGAACCCTGTGGGAGTCTCACTGATTAACACTGAACCCCGTGGGAGTCTCACTGATTAACACTGAACCCTATGGGATTTTCACTGATTAACACTGAACCCTGTGGGAGTCTCACTGATTAACACTGAACCCTAAAGGAGTCTCACTGATTAACACTGAACACTGTGGGAGTCTCAATGATTAACACTGAACACTGTGGGAGTCTCACTGATTAACACTGAACCCTGTGGGAGTCTCACTGATTAACACATGAACCCTATGGGAGTCCCATTGATTAACACTGAACCCTGTGGGAGTCTCACTGATTAACACTGAACCCTGTGGGAGTCTCACTGATTAACACTGAACCCAGTGGCACACTCACTGATTAACAATGAACCCTGTGGGAGTCTCACTGATTAACACTGAACCCTATGGCAGTCTCAATGATTAACACTGAACCCTGTGGGAGTCTCACTGATTAACACTGAACCCTGTGGGAGTCTCACTGATTAACACTGAACCCTGTGGGAGTCTCACTGATTAACACTGAACCCTGTGGGAGTCTCACTGATTAACACTGAACCCCGTGGGAGTCTCACTGATTAACACTGAACCCTATGGGATTTTCACTGATTAACACTGAACCCTGTGGGAGTCTCACTGATTAACACTGAACCCTAAAGGAGTCTCACTGATTAACACTGAACACTGTGGGAGTCTCAATGATTAACACTGAACACTGTGGGAGTCTCACTGATTAACACTGAACCCTGTGGGAGTCTCACTGATTAACACATGAACCCTATGGGAGTCTCATTGATTAACACTGAACCCTGTGGGAGTCTCACTGATTAACACATTAACCTTGTGGGAGACTCAATGATTTACATTGAACCCTATGGGAGTCTCACTGATTAACATCGGACCCTATGGGAGTCTCACTGATTAACACTGAACCCTGTGGGAGTCTCACTGATTAACACTGAACCCTATGGGCATTCTCACAGATTAATGCTGAACCCTATGGGGGTCTCACTGATAAACAATGAACCCTATGGGAGTCTCACTGATTAACAATGAACCCTATGGGAGTCTCACTGATTAACACTGAACCCTATGGGAGTCTCACTGATTAACACTGAACCCTGTGGGAGTCTCATTGATTAAGACTGAACCCTATGGGAGTCTCACTGATTAACACTGAACCCTATGGGAGTCTCACTGATTAACACTGAACCCTGTGGGAGTCTCACTGATTAACAATGAACCCTATGGGAGTCTCACTGATTAACACTGAAACCTATGGGAGTCTCACTGATTAACACTGAAACCTATGGGAGTCTCACTGATTAACACTGAACCCTATGGGAGTCTCACTGATTAACAATTAACCCTATGGGAGTCTCACTGATTAACACCGAACTCTATGGGATTCTCAATGATTAACACTGAACCCTATGGGAGTCTCACTGATTAACACTGAACACTGTGGGAGTCTCAATGATTAACACTGAACACTGTGGGAGTCTCATTGATTAACACTGAACCCTGTGGGAGTCTCACTGATTAACACTGAACCCTATGGGAGTCTCACTGATTAACACATGAACCCTGAGGGAGTCTCACTGATTTACAGTGAACCCTGTGGGAGTCTCACTGATTAACACTGAACCCTGTGGGAGTCTCACTGATTAACACATGAACCCTATGGGAGTCTCATTGATTAACACTGAACCCTGTGGGAGTCTCACTGATTAACACATGAACCTTGTGGGAGACTCACTGATTTACACTGAACCCTATGGGAGTCTCACTGATTAACACTGAACACTATGGGAGTCTCACTGATTAACACTGAACCCTGTGGGAGTCTCACTGATTAACACTGAACCCAGTGGCACACTCACTGATTAACAATGAACCCTGTGGGAGTCTCACTGATTAACACTGAACCCTATGGCAGTCTCAATGATTAACACTGAACCCTGTGGGAGTCTCACTGATTAACACTGAACCCTGTGGGAGTCTCACTGATTAACACTGAACCCTGTGGGAGTCTCACTGATTAACACTGAACCCTGTGGGAGTCTCACTGATTAACACTGAACCCCGTGGGAGTCTCACTGATTAACACTGAACCCTATGGGATTTTCACTGATTAACACTGAACCCTGTGGGAGTCTCACTGATTAACACTGAACCCTAAGGGAGTCTCACTGATTAACACTGAACACTGTGGGAGTCTCAATGATTAACACTGAACACTGTGGGAGTCTCACTGATTAACACTGAACCCTGTGGGAGTCTCACTGATTAACACATGAACCCTATGGGAGTCTCATTGATTAACACTGAACCCTGTGGGAGTCTCACTGATTAACACATTAACCTTGTGGGAGACTCAATGATTTACATTGAACCCTATGGGAGTCTCACTGATTAACATTGGACCCTATGGGAGTCTCACTGATTAACACTGAACCCTGTGGGAGTCTCACTGATTAACACTGAACCCTATGGGAGTCTCACTGATTAACACATGAACCCTATGGGAGTCTCATTGATTAACACTGAACCCTGTGTGAGTCTCACTGATTAACACATGAACCTTGTGGGAGACTCAATGATTTACATTGAACCCTATGGGAGTCTCACTGATTAACATTGGACCCTATGGGAGTCTCACTGATTAACACTGAACCCTGTGGGAGTCTCACTGATTAACACTGAACCCTATGGGCATTCTCACAGATTAATGCTGAACCCTATGGGGGTCTCACTGATAAACAATGAACCCTATGGGAGTCTCACTGATTAACAATGAACCCTATGGGAGTCTCACTGATTAACACTGAACCCTATGGGAGTCTCACTGATTAACACTGAACCCTGTGGGAGTCTCATTGATTAAGACTGAACCCTATGGGAGTCTCACTGATTAACACTGAATCCTATGGGAGTCTCACTGATTAACACTGAACCCTGTGGGAGTCTCACTGATTAACAATGAACCCTATGGGATTTTCACTGATTAACACTGAACCCTGTGGGAGTCTCACTGATTAACACTGAAACCTATGGGAGTCTCACTGATAAACACTGAACCCTGTGGGAGTCTCACTAATTAACACTGAACCCTGTGGGAGTCTCACTGATTAACACTGAACCCTGTGGGAGTCTCACTGATTACCCCTGAACCCTGTGGGATTTTCACTGATTAACACTGAACCTTGTGGGAGTCTCACGGATTAACACTGAACCCTGTGGGAGTCTCACTGATTAACACTGAACCCTGTGGGAGTCTCACTGATTAACACTGAACCCTATGGGAGTCTCACTGATTAACACTGAACCCTGTGGGAGTCTCACTGATTAAGACTGAACCCTATGGGAGTCTCACTGATTAACACTGAACCCTGTGGGAGTCTCACTGATTAACACTTAACCCTATGGGAGTCTCACTGATTAACACTGCACTCTGAGGGAGTCTCACTGATTAACACTGAACCCTATGGGAGTCTCACTGATTAACACTGAAACCTATGGGAGTCTCACTGATTAACACTGAACCCTATGGGAGTCTCACTGATTAACAATTAACCCTATGGGAGTCTCACTGATTAACACCGAACTCTATGGGATTCTCAATGATTAACACTGAACCCTATGGGAGTCTCACTGATTAACACTGAACACTGTGGGAGTCTCAATGATTAACACTGAACACTGTGGGAGTCTCACTGATTAACACTGAACCCTGTGGGAGTCTCACTGATTAACACTGAACCCTATGGGAGTCTCACTGATTAACACATGAACCCTGAGGGAGTCTCACTGATTTACACTGAACCCTGTGGGAGTCTCACTGATTAACACTAAACCCTGTGGGAGTCTCACTGATTAACACATGAACCCTATGGGAGTCTCATTGATTAACACTGAACCCTGTGGGAGTCTCACTGATTAACACATGAACCTTGTGGGAGACTCACTGATTTACACTGAACCCTATGGGAGTCTCACTGATTAACACTGAACACTATGGGAGTCTCACTGATTAACACTGAACCCTGTGGGAGTCTCACTGATTAACACTGAAACCTATGGGAGTCTCACTGATTAACACTGAACCCTGTGGGAGTCTCACTGATTAACACTGAACCCTGTGGGAGTCTCACTGATTAACACTGAACCCTGTGGGAGTCTCACTGATTAACACTGAACCCTGTGGGAGTCTCACTGATTAACACTGAACCCCGTGGGAGTCTCACTGATTAACACTGAACCCTATGGGATTTTCACTGATTAACACTGAACCCTGTGGGAGTCTCACTGATTAACACTGAACCCTATGGGAGTCTCACTGATTAACACTGAACACTGTGGGAGTCTCAATGATTAACACTGAACACTGTGGGAGTCTCACTGATTAACACTGAACCCTGTGGGAGTCTCACTGATTAACACATGAACCCTATGGGAGTCTCATTGATTAACACTGAACCCTGTGGGAGTCTCACTGATTAACATATTAACCTTGTGGGAGACTCAATGATTTACATTGAACCCTATGGGTGTCTCACTGATTAACATTGGACCCTATGGGAGTCTCACTGATTAACACTGAACCCTGTGGGAGTCTCACTGATTAACACTGAACCCTATGGGAGTCTCACTGATTAACACTGAACCCTGTGGGAGTCTCACTGATTAACAATGAACCCTATGGGATTTTCACTGATTAACACTGAACCCTGTGGGAGTCTCACTGATTAACACTGAACCCTATGGGAGTCTCACTGATAAACACTGAACCCTGTGGGAGTCTCACTAATTAACACTGAACCCTGTGGGAGTCTCACTGATTAACACTGAACCCTGTGGGAGTCTCACTGATTACCCCTGAACCCTGTGGGAGTTTCACTGATTAACACTGAACCTTGTGGGAGTCTCACGGATTAACACTGAACCCTGTGGGAGTCTCACTGATTAACACTGAACCCTGTGGGAGTCTCACTGATTAACACTGAATCCTATGGGAGTCTCACTGATTAACACTGAACCCTGTGGGAGTCTCACTGATTAACAATGAACCCTATGGGATTTTCACTGATTAACACTGAACCCTGTGGGAGTCTCACTGATTAACACTGAAACCTATGGGAGTCTCACTGATAAACACTGAACCCTGTGGGAGTCTCACTAATTAACACTGAACCCTGTGGGAGTCTCACTGATTAACACTGAACCCTGTGGGAGTCTCACTGATTACCCCTGAACCCTGTGGGATTTTCACTGATTAACACTGAACCTTGTGGGAGTCTCACGGATTAACACTGAACCCTGTGGGAGTCTCACTGATTAACACTGAACCCTGTGGGAGTCTCACTGATTAACACTGAACCCTATGGGAGTCTCACTGATTAACACTGAACCCTGTGGGAGTCTCACTGATTAAGACTGAACCCTATGGGAGTCTCACTGATTAACACTGAACCCTGTGGGAGTCTCACTGATTAACACTTAACCCTATGGGAGTCTCACTGATTAACACTGCACTCTGAGGGAGTCTCACTGATTAACACTGAACCCTATGGGAGTCTCACTGATTAACACTGAAACCTATGGGAGTCTCACTGATTAACACTGAACCCTATGGGAGTCTCACTGATTAACAATTAACCCTATGGGAGTCTCACTGATTAACACCGAACTCTATGGGATTCTCAATGATTAACACTGAACCCTATGGGAGTCTCACTGATTAACACTGAACACTGTGGGAGTCTCAATGATTAACACTGAACACTGTGGGAGTCTCACTGATTAACACTGAACCCTGTGGGAGTCTCACTGATTAACACTGAACCCTATGGGAGTCTCACTGATTAACACATGAACCCTGAGGGAGTCTCACTGATTTACACTGAACCCTGTGGGAGTCTCACTGATTAACACTAAACCCTGTGGGAGTCTCACTGATTAACACATGAACCCTATGGGAGTCTCATTGATTAACACTGAACCCTGTGGGAGTCTCACTGATTAACACATGAACCTTGTGGGAGACTCACTGATTTACACTGAACCCTATGGGAGTCTCACTGATTAACACTGAACACTATGGGAGTCTCACTGATTAACACTGAACCCTGTGGGAGTCTCACTGATTAACACTGAAACCTATGGGAGTCTCACTGATTAACACTGAACCCTGTGGGAGTCTCACTGATTAACACTGAACCCTGTGGGAGTCTCACTGATTAACACTGAACCCTGTGGGAGTCTCACTGATTAACACTGAACCCTGTGGGAGTCTCACTGATTAACACTGAACCCCGTGGGAGTCTCACTGATTAACACTGAACCCTATGGGATTTTCACTGATTAACACTGAACCCTGTGGGAGTCTCACTGATTAACACTGAACCCTATGGGAGTCTCACTGATTAACACTGAACACTGTGGGAGTCTCAATGATTAACACTGAACACTGTGGGAGTCTCACTGATTAACACTGAACCCTGTGGGAGTCTCACTGATTAACACATGAACCCTATGGGAGTCTCATTGATTAACACTGAACCCTGTGGGAGTCTCACTGATTAACATATTAACCTTGTGGGAGACTCAATGATTTACATTGAACCCTATGGGTGTCTCACTGATTAACATTGGACCCTATGGGAGTCTCACTGATTAACACTGAACCCTGTGGGAGTCTCACTGATTAACACTGAACCCTATGGGAGTCTCACTGATTAACACTGAACCCTGTGGGAGTCTCACTGATTAACAATGAACCCTATGGGATTTTCACTGATTAACACTGAACCCTGTGGGAGTCTCACTGATTAACACTGAACCCTATGGGAGTCTCACTGATAAACACTGAACCCTGTGGGAGTCTCACTAATTAACACTGAACCCTGTGGGAGTCTCACTGATTAACACTGAACCCTGTGGGAGTCTCACTGATTACCCCTGAACCCTGTGGGAGTTTCACTGATTAACACTGAACCTTGTGGGAGTCTCACGGATTAACACTGAACCCTGTGGGAGTCTCACTGATTAACACTGAACCCTGTGGGAGTCTCACTGATTAACACTGAACCCTATGGGAGTCTCACTGATTAACACTGAACCCTGTGGGAGTCTCACTGATTAAGACTGAACCCTATGGGAGTCTCACTGATTAACACTGAACCCTGTGGGAGTCTCACTGATTAACACTTAACCCTATGGGAGTCTCACTGATTAACACTGAACCCTGAGGGAGTCTCACTGATTAACACTGAACCCTATGGGAGTCTCACTGATTAACACTGAAACCTATGGGAGTCTCACTGATTAACACTGAACCCTATGGGAGTCTCACCGATTAACAATTAACCCTATGGGAGTCTCACTGATTAACACCGAACTCTATGGGATTCTCAATGATTAACACTGAACCCTATGGGAGTCTCACTGATTAACACTGAACACTGTGGGAGCCTCAATGATTAACACTGAACACTGTGGGAGTCTCACTGATTAACACTGAACCCTGTGGGAGTCTCACTGATTAACACTGAACCCTATGGGAGTCTCACTGATTAACACATGAACCCTGAGGGAGTCTCACTGATTTACACTGAACCCTGTGGGAGTCTCACTGATTAACACTGAACCCTGTGGGAGTCTCACTGATTAACACATGAACCCTATGGGAGTCTCATTGATTAACACTGAACCCTGTGGGAGTCTCACTGATTAACACATGAACCTTGTGGGAGACTCACTGATTTACACTGAACCCTATGGGAGTCTCACTGATTAACACTGAACACTATGGGAGTCTCACTGATTAACACTGAACCCTGTGGGAGTCTCACTGATTAACACTGAACCCAGTGGCACACTCACTGATTTACAATGAACCCTGTGGGAGTCTCACTGATTAACACTGAACCCTATGGGAGTCTCAATGATTAACACTGAACCCTGTGGGAGTCTCACTGATTAACACTGAACCCTGTGGGAGTCTCACTGATTAACACTGAACGCTGTGGGAGTCTCACGGATTAACACTGAACCCTGTGGGAATCTCACTGATTAACACTGAACCCTGTGGGAGTCTCACTGATTAACACTGAACCCTATGGGATTTTCACTGATTAACACTGAACCCTGTGGGAGTCTCACTGATTAACACTGAACCCTATGGGAGTCTCACTGATTAACACTGAACCCTGAGGGAGTCTCACTAATTAACACTGAACCTTGTGGGAGTATCACGGATTAACACTGAACCCTGTGGGAGTCTCACTGATTAACACTGAACCCTGTGGGAATCTCACTGATTAACACTGAAACCTATGGGAGTCTCACTGATTAACACTGAACCCTGTGGGAGTCTCACTGATGAAGACTGAACCCTATGGGAGTCTCACTGATTAACACTGAACCCTATGGGAGTTTCACTGATTAACACTTAACCCTATGGGTGTCTCACTGATTAACACTGAACCCTGAGGGAGTCTCACTGATTAACACTGAACCCTATGGGAGTCTCACTGATTAACACTGAACCCTATGGGAGTCCCACTGATTAACACTGAAACCTATGGGAGTCTCACTGATTAACACTGAAGCCTATGGGAGTCTCACTGATTAACAATTAAGCCTATGGGAGTCTCACTGATTAACACTGAACTCTATGGGATTCTCAATGATTAACACTGAACCCTGTGGGAGTCTCACTGATTAACACTGAACCCTGTGGGAGTCTCACTGATTAACACTGAACCCTGTGGGAGTCTCACTGATTAACACTGAACACTATGGGATTTTCACTGATTAACACTGAACCCTGTGGGAGTCTCACTGATTAACACTGAACCCTATGGGAGTCTCACTGATTAACACTGAACCCTGGGGGAGTCTCACTAATTAACACTGAACCCTGTGGGAGTCTCACTGATTAACACTGAACCCTGTGGGAGTCTCACTGATTACCCCTGAACCCTGTGGGAGTTTCACTGATTAACACTGAACCTTGTGGGAGTATCACGGATTAACACTGAACCCTGTGGGAGTCTCACTGATTAACACTGAACCCTGTGGGAATCTCACTGATTAACACTGAAACCTATGGGAGTCTCACTGATTAACACTGAACCCTGTGGGAGTCTCACTGATTAAGACTGAACCCTATGGGAGTCTCACTGATTAACACTGAACCCTATGGGAGTTTCACTGATTAACACTTAACCCTATGGGAGTCTCAATGATTAACACTGAACCCTGAGGGAGTCTCACTGATTAACACTGAAGCCTATGGGAGTCTCACTGATTAACACTGAACCCTATGGGAGTCCCACTGATTAACACTGAAACCTATGGGAGTCTCACTGATTAACAATGAAGCCTATGGGAGTCTCACTGATTAACAATTAAGCCTATGGGAGTCTCACTGATTAACACCGAACTCTATGGGATTCTCAATGATTAACACTGAACCCTATGGGAGTCTCACTGATCAACACTGAACACTGTGAGAGTCTCACTGATTAACACTGAACACTGTGGGAGTCTCACTGATTAACACTGAACCCTGTGGGAGTCTCACTGATTAACACTGAACCCTATGGGAGTCTCACTGATTAACACATGAACCCTGAGGGAGTCTCACTGATTTACATTGAACCCTGTGGGAGTCTCACTGATTAACACTGAACCCTGTGGGAGTCTCACTGATTAACACTGAACCCTATGGGAGTATCATTGATTAGCACTGAAACCTGTGGGAGTCTCACTGATTAACACATGAACCTTGTGGGAGACTCACTGATTTACACTGAACCCTATGGGAGTCTCACTGATTAACACTGAACCCTATGGGAGTCTCACTGATTAACACTGAACCCTGTGGGAGTCTCACTGATTAACACTGAACCCAGTGGGACACTCACTGATTAACAATGAACCCTGTGGGAGTCTCACTGATTAACACTGAACCCTATGGGAGTCTCACTGATTAACACTGAACCCTGTGGGAGTCTCACTGATTAACACTGAACCCTGTGGGAGTCTCACTGATTAACACTGAACCCTGTGGGAGTCTCACTGATTAACACTGAACCCTGTGGGAGTCTCACTGATTAACACTGAACCCTGTGGGAGTCTCACTGATTAACACTGAACCCTATGGGAGTCTCACTGATTAACACTGAACCCTGTGGGAGTCTCACTGATTAAGACTGAACCCTATGGGAGTCTCACTGATTAACACTGAACCCTATGGGAGTTTCACTGATTAACACTTAACCCTATGGGAGTCTCACTGATTAACACTGAACCATGTGGGAGTCTCAAGGATTAACACTGAACCCTGTGGGAGTCTCACTGATTAACACTGAACCCTGTGGGAGTCTCACTGATTAACACTGAACCCTATGGGAGTCTCACTGATTAACAATTAACCCTATGGGAGTCTCACTGATTAACACCGAACTCTATGGGATTCTCAATGATTAACACTGAACCCTATGGGAGTCTCACTGATTAACACTGAACACTGTGGGAGTCTCACTGATTAACACTGAACACTGTGGGAGTCTCACTGATTAACACTGAATCCTGTGGGAGTCTCACTGATTAACACTGAACCCTATGGGAGTCTCACTGATTAACACATGAACCCTGAGGGAGTCTCACTGATTTACACTGAACCCTGTGGGAGTCTCACTGATTAACACTGAACCCTGTGGGAGTCTCACTGATTAACACATGAACCCTATGGGAGTCTCATTGATTAACACTGAACCCTGTGGGAGTCTCACTGATTAACACATGAACCTTGTGGGAGACTCACTGATTTACACTGAACCCTATGGGAGTCTCACTGATTAACACTGAACACTATGGGAGTCTCACTGATTAACACTGAACCCTGTGGGAGTCTCACTGATTAACACTGAACCCAGTGGCACACTCACTGATTAACAATGAACCCTGTGGGAGTCTCACTGATTAACACTGAACCCTATGGGAGTCTCACTGATTAACACTGAACCCTGTGGGAGTCTCACTGATTAACACTGAACCCTGTGGGAGTCTCACTGATTAACACTGAACCCTGTGGGAGTCTCACTGATTAACACTGAACCCTGTGGGAGTCTCACTGATTACCCCTGAACCCTGTGGGAGTTTCACTGATTAACACTGAACCTTGTGGGAGCATCACGGATTAACACTGAACCCTGTGGGAGTCTCACTGATTAACACTGAACCCTGTGGGAATCTCACTGATTAACACTGAAACCTATGGGAGTCTCCCTGATTAACACTGAACCCTATGGGAGTCTCACTGATTAAGACTGAACCCTATGGGAGTCTCACTGATTAACACTGAACCCTATGGGAGTTTCACTGATTAACACTTAACCCTATGGGAGTCTCACTGATTAACACTGAACCCTGTGGGATTTTCACTGATTAACACTGAACCTTGTGGGAGTCTCACGGATTAACACTGAACCCTGTGGGAGTCTCACTGATTAACACTGAACCCTGTGGGAGTCTCACTGATTAACACTGAACCCTATGGGAGTCTCACTGATTAACACTGAACCCTGTGGGAGTCTCACTGATTAAGACTGAACCCTATGGGAGTCTCACTGATTAACACTGAACCCTGTGGGAGTCTCACTGATTAACACTTAACCCTATGGGAGTCTCACTGATTAACACTGCACTCTGAGGGAGTCTCACTGATTAACACTGAACCCTATGGGAGTCTCACTGATTAACACTGAAACCTATGGGAGTCTCACTGATTAACACTGAACCCTATGGGAGTCTCACTGATTAACAATTAACCCTATGGGAGTCTCACTGATTAACACCGAACTCTATGGGATTCTCAATGATTAACACTGAACCCTATGGGAGTCTCACTGATTAACACTGAACACTGTGGGAGTCTCAATGATTAACACTGAACACTGTGGGAGTCTCACTGATTAACACTGAACCCTGTGGGAGTCTCACTGATTAACACTGAACCCTATGGGAGTCTCACTGATTAACACATGAACCCTGAGGGAGTCTCACTGATTTACACTGAACCCTGTGGGAGTCTCACTGATTAACACTAAACCCTGTGGGAGTCTCACTGATTAACACATGAACCCTATGGGAGTCTCATTGATTAACACTGAACCCTGTGGGAGTCTCACTGATTAACACATGAACCTTGTGGGAGACTCACTGATTTACACTGAACCCTATGGGAGTCTCACTGATTAACACTGAACACTATGGGAGTCTCACTGATTAACACTGAACCCTGTGGGAGTCTCACTGATTAACACTGAAACCTATGGGAGTCTCACTGATTAACACTGAACCCTGTGGGAGTCTCACTGATTAACACTGAACCCTGTGGGAGTCTCACTGATTAACACTGAACCCTGTGGGAGTCTCACTGATTAACACTGAACCCTGTGGGAGTCTCACTGATTAACACTGAACCCCGTGGGAGTCTCACTGATTAACACTGAACCCTATGGGATTTTCACTGATTAACACTGAACCCTGTGGGAGTCTCACTGATTAACACTGAACCCTATGGGAGTCTCACTGATTAACACTGAACACTGTGGGAGTCTCAATGATTAACACTGAACACTGTGGGAGTCTCACTGATTAACACTGAACCCTGTGGGAGTCTCACTGATTAACACATGAACCCAATGGGAGTCTCATTGATTAACACTGAACCCTGTGGGAGTCTCACTGATTAACATATTAACCTTGTGGGAGACTCAATGATTTACATTGAACCCTATGGGTGTCTCACTGATTAACATTGGACCCTATGGGAGTCTCACTGATTAACACTGAACCCTGTGGGAGTCTCACTGATTAACACTGAACCCTATGGGAGTCTCACTGATTAACACTGAACCCTGTGGGAGTCTCACTGATTAACAATGAACCCTATGGGATTTTCACTGATTAACACTGAACCCTGTGGGAGTCTCACTGATTAACACTGAACCCTATGGGAGTCTCACTGATAAACACTGAACCCTGTGGGAGTCTCACTAATTAACACTGAACCCTGTGGGAGTCTCACTGATTAACACTGAACCCTGTGGGAGTCTCACTGATTACCCCTGAACCCTGTGGGAGTTTCACTGATTAACACTGAACCTTGTGGGAGTCTCACGGATTAACACTGAACCCTGTGGGAGTCTCACTGATTAACACTGAACCCTGTGGGAGTCTCACTGATTAACACTGAACCCTATGGGAGTCTCACTGATTAACACTGAACCCTGTGGGAGTCTCACTGATTAAGACTGAACCCTATGGGAGTCTCACTGATTAACACTGAACCCTGTGGGAGTCTCACTGATTAACACTTAACCCTATGGGAGTCTCACTGATTAACACTGAACCCTGAGGGAGTCTCACTGATTAACACTGAACCCTATGGGAGTCTCACTGATTAACACTGAAACCTATGGGAGTCTCACTGATTAACACTGAACCCTATGGGAGTCTCACCGATTAACAATTAACCCTATGGGAGTCTCACTGATTAACACCGAACTCTATGGGATTCTCAATGATTAACACTGAACCCTATGGGAGTCTCACTGATTAACACTGAACACTGTGGGAGCCTCAATGATTAACACTGAACACTGTGGGAGTCTCACTGATTAACACTGAACCCTGTGGGAGTCTCACTGATTAACACTGAACCCTATGGGAGTCTCACTGATTAACACATGAACCCTGAGGGAGTCTCACTGATTTACACTGAACCCTGTGGGAGTCTCACTGATTAACACTGAACCCTGTGGGAGTCTCACTGATTAACACATGAACCCTATGGGAGTCTCATTGATTAACACTGAACCCTGTGGGAGTCTCACTGATTAACACATGAACCTTGTGGGAGACTCACTGATTTACACTGAACCCTATGGGAGTCTCACTGATTAACACTGAACACTATGGGAGTCTCACTGATTAACACTGAACCCTGTGGGAGTCTCACTGATTAACACTGAACCCAGTGGCACACTCACTGATTTACAATGAACCCTGTGGGAGTCTCACTGATTAACACTGAACCCTATGGGAGTCTCAATGATTAACACTGAACCCTGTGGGAGTCTCACTGATTAACACTGAACCCTGTGGGAGTCTCACTGATTAACACTGAACGCTGTGGGAGTCTCACGGATTAACACTGAACCCTGTGGGAATCTCACTGATTAACACTGAACCCTGTGGGAGTCTCACTGATTAACACTGAACCCTATGGGATTTTCACTGATTAACACTGAACCCTGTGGGAGTCTCACTGATTAACACTGAACCCTATGGGAGTCTCACTGATTAACACTGAACCCTGAGGGAGTCTCACTAATTAACACTGAACCTTGTGGGAGTATCACGGATTAACACTGAACCCTGTGGGAGTCTCACTGATTAACACTGAACCCTGTGGGAATCTCACTGATTAACACTGAAACCTATGGGAGTCTCACTGATTAACACTGAACCCTGTGGGAGTCTCACTGATGAAGACTGAACCCTATGGGAGTCTCACTGATTAACACTGAACCCTATGGGAGTTTCACTGATTAACACTTAACCCTATGGGTGTCTCACTGATTAACACTGAATCCTGAGGGAGTCTCACTGATTAACACTGAACCCTATGGGAGTCTCACTGATTAACACTGAACCCTATGGGAGTCCCACTGATTAACACTGAAACCTATGGGAGTCTCACTGATTAACACTGAAGCCTATGGGAGTCTCACTGATTAACAATTAAGCCTATGGGAGTCTCACTGATTAACACTGAACTCTATGGGATTCTCAATGATTAACACTGAACCCTGTGGGAGTCTCACTGATTAACACTGAACCCTGTGGGAGTCTCACTGATTAACACTGAACCCTGTGGGAGTCTCACTGATTAACACTGAACACTATGGGATTTTCACTGATTAACACTGAACCCTGTGGGAGTCTCACTGATTAACACTGAACCCTATGGGAGTCTCACTGATTAACACTGAACCCTGGGGGAGTCTCACTAATTAACACTGAACCCTGTGGGAGTCTCACTGATTAACACTGAACCCTGTGGGAGTCTCACTGATTACCCCTGAACCCTGTGGGAGTTTCACTGATTAACACTGAACCTTGTGGGAGTATCACGGATTAACACTGAACCCTGTGGGAGTCTCACTGATTAACACTGAACCCTGTGGGAATCTCACTGATTAACACTGAAACCTATGGGAGTCTCACTGATTAACACTGAACCCTGTGGGAGTCTCACTGATTAAGACTGAACCCTATGGGAGTCTCACTGATTAACACTGAACCCTATGGGAGTTTCACTGATTAACACTTAACCCTATGGGAGTCTCAATGATTAACACTGAACCCTGAGGGAGTCTCACTGATTAACACTGAAGCCTATGGGAGTCTCACTGATTAACACTGAACCCTATGGGAGTCCCACTGATTAACACTGAAACCTATGGGAGTCTCACTGATTAACAATGAAGCCTATGGGAGTCTCACTGATTAACAATTAAGCCTATGGGAGTCTCACTGATTAACACCGAACTCTATGGGATTCTCAATGATTAACACTGAACCCTATGGGAGTCTCACTGATCAACACTGAACACTGTGAGAGTCTCACTGATTAACACTGAACACTGTGGGAGTCTCACTGATTAACACTGAACCCTGTGGGAGTCTCACTGATTAACACTGAACCCTATGGGAGTCTCACTGATTAACACATGAACCCTGAGGGAGTCTCACTGATTTACATTGAACCCTGTGGGAGTCTCACTGATTAACACTGAACCCTGTGGGAGTCTCACTGATTAACACTGAACCCTATGGGAGTATCATTGATTAGCACTGAAACCTGTGGGAGTCTCACTGATTAACACATGAACCTTGTGGGAGACTCACTGATTTACACTGAACCCTATGGGAGTCTCACTGATTAACACTGAACCCTATGGGAGTCTCACTGATTAACACTGAACCCTGTGGGAGTCTCACTGATTAACACTGAACCCAGTGGGACACTCACTGATTAACAATGAACCCTGTGGGAGTCTCACTGATTAACACTGAACCCTATGGGAGTCTCACTGATTAACACTGAACCCTGTGGGAGTCTCACTGATTAACACTGAACCCTGAGGGAGTCTCACTGATTAACACTGAACCCTGTGGGAGTCTCCCTGATTAAGACTGAACCCTATGGGAGTCTCACTGATTAACACTGAACCCTATGGGAGTTTCACTGATTAACACTTAACCCTATGGGAGTTTCACTGATTAACACTGAACCCTGAGGGAGTCTCACTGATTAACACTGAACCCTATGGGAGTCTCACTGATTAACACTGAACCCTGGGGGAGTCTCACTAATTAACACTGAACCCTGTGGGAGTCTCACTGATTAACACTGAACCCTGTGGGAGTCTCACTGATTACCCCTGAACCCTGTGGGAGTTTCACTGATTAACACTGAACCTTGTGGGAGTATCACGGATTAACACTGAACCCTGTGGGAGTCTCACTGATTAACACTGAACCCTGTGGGAATCTCACTGATTAACACTGAAACCTATGGGAGTCTCACTGATTAACACTGAACCCTGTGGGAGTCTCACTGATTAAGACTGAACCCTATGGGAGTCTCACTGATTAACACTGAACCCTATGGGAGTTTCACTGATTAACACTTAACCCTATGGGAGTCTCAATGATTAACACTGAACCCTGAGGGAGTCTCACTGATTAACACTGAAGCCTATGGGAGTCTCACTGATTAACACTGAACCCTATGGGAGTCCCACTGATTAACACTGAAACCTATGGGAGTCTCACTGATTAACAATGAAGCCTATGGGAGTCTCACTGATTAACAATTAAGCCTATGGGAGTCTCACTGATTAACACCGAACTCTATGGGATTCTCAATGATTAACACTGAACCCTATGGGAGTCTCACTGATCAACACTGAACACTGTGAGAGTCTCACTGATTAACACTGAACACTGTGGGAGTCTCACTGATTAACACTGAACCCTGTGGGAGTCTCACTGATTAACACTGAACCCTATGGGAGTCTCACTGATTAACACATGAACCCTGAGGGAGTCTCACTGATTTACATTGAACCCTGTGGGAGTCTCACTGATTAACACTGAACCCTGTGGGAGTCTCACTGATTAACACTGAACCCTATGGGAGTATCATTGATTAGCACTGAAACCTGTGGGAGTCTCACTGATTAACACATGAACCTTGTGGGAGACTCACTGATTTACACTGAACCCTATGGGAGTCTCACTGATTAACACTGAACCCTATGGGAGTCTCACTGATTAACACTGAACCCTGTGGGAGTCTCACTGATTAACACTGAACCCAGTGGGACACTCACTGATTAACAATGAACCCTGTGGGAGTCTCACTGATTAACACTGAACCCTATGGGAGTCTCACTGATTAACACTGAACCCTGTGGGAGTCTCACTGATTAACACTGAACCCTGTGGGAGTCTCACTGATTAACACTGAACCCTGTGGGAGTCTCACTGATTAACACTGAACCCTGTGGGAGTCTCACTGATTAACACTGAACCCTGTGGGAGTCTCACTGATTAACACTGAACCCTATGGGAGTCTCACTGATTAACACTGAACCCTGTGGGAGTCTCACTGATTAAGACTGAACCCTATGGGAGTCTCACTGATTAACACTGAACCCTATGGGAGTTTCACTGATTAACACTTAACCCTATGGGAGTCTCACTGATTAACACTGAACCATGTGGGAGTCTCAAGGATTAACACTGAACCCTGTGGGAGTCTCACTGATTAACACTGAACCCTGTGGGAGTCTCACTGATTAACACTGAACCCTATGGGAGTCTCACTGATTAACAATTAACCCTATGGGAGTCTCACTGATTAACACCGAACTCTATGGGATTCTCAATGATTAACACTGAACCCTATGGGAGTCTCACTGATTAACACTGAACACTGTGGGAGTCTCACTGATTAACACTGAACACTGTGGGAGTCTCACTGATTAACACTGAATCCTGTGGGAGTCTCACTGATTAACACTGAACCCTATGGGAGTCTCACTGATTAACACATGAACCCTGAGGGAGTCTCACTGATTTACACTGAACCCTGTGGGAGTCTCACTGATTAACACTGAACCCTGTGGGAGTCTCACTGATTAACACATGAACCCTATGGGAGTCTCATTGATTAACACTGAACCCTGTGGGAGTCTCACTGATTAACACATGAACCTTGTGGGAGACTCACTGATTTACACTGAACCCTATGGGAGTCTCACTGATTAACACTGAACACTATGGGAGTCTCACTGATTAACACTGAACCCTGTGGGAGTCTCACTGATTAACACTGAACCCAGTGGCACACTCACTGATTAACAATGAACCCTGTGGGAGTCTCACTGATTAACACTGAACCCTATGGGAGTCTCACTGATTAACACTGAACCCTGTGGGAGTCTCACTGATTAACACTGAACCCTCTGGGAGTCTCACTGATTAACACTGAACCCTGTGGGAGTCTCACTGATTAACACTGAACCCTGTGGGAGTCTCACTGATTACCCCTGAACCCTGTGGGAGTTTCACTGATTAACACTGAACCTTGTGGGAGCATCACGGATTAACACTGAACCCTGTGGGAGTCTCACTGATTAACACTGAACCCTGTGGGAATCTCACTGATTAACACTGAAACCTATGGGAGTCTCCCTGATTAACACTGAACCCTATGGGAGTCTCACTGATTAAGACTGAACCCTATGGGAGTCTCACTGATTAACACTGAACCCTATGGGAGTTTCACTGATTAACACTTAACCCTATGGGAGTCTCACTGATTAACACTGAACCATGAGGGAGTCTCACTGATTAACACTGAACCCTAAGGGAGGCTCACTGATTAACACTGAACCCTATGGGAGTCCCACTGATTAACACTGAAACCTATGGGAGTCTCACTGATTAACACTGAAGCCTATGGGAGTCTCACTGATTAACAATTAAGCCTATGGGAGTCTCACTGATTAACACCGAACTCTATGGGATTCTCAATGATTAACACTGAACCCTATGGGAGTCTCACTGATTAACACTGAACACTGTGGGAGTCTCACTGATTAACACTGAACACTGTGGGAGTCTCACTGATTAACACTGAACGCTGTGGGAGTCTCACTGATTAACACTGAACCCTATGGGAGTCTCACTGATTAACACATGAACCCTGAGGAAGTCTCACTGATTTACACTGAACCCTGTGGGAGTCTCACTGATTAACACTGAACCCTGTGGGAGTCTCACTGATTAACACTGAACCCTTTGGGAGTCTCATTGATTAACACTGAAACCTGTGGGAGTCTCACTGATTAACACATGAACCTGGTGGGAGACTCACTGATTTACACTGAACCCTATGGGAGTCTCACTGATTAACACTGAACCCTATGGGAGTCTCACTGATTAACACTGAACCCTGTGGGAGTCTCACTGATTAACACTGAACCCAGTGGGACACTCACTGATTAACAATGAACCCTGTGGGAGTCTCACTGATTAACACTGAACCCTATGGGAGTCTCACTGATTAACACTGAACCCTGAGGGAGTCTCAATGATTAACACTGAACCCTGTGGGAATCTCACTGATTAACAATTAACCCTATGCGAGTCTCACTGATTAACACTGAACCCTGTGGGAGTCTCACTGATTAACACTGAACCCTATGGGAGTCTCACTGATTAACACTGAACCCTGTGGGAGTCTCACTGATTAACACTGAACCCTGTGGGAGTCTCACTGATTAACACTGAACCCTATGGGAGTCTCACTGATTAACACTGAACCCTTTGGGAGTCTCACTGATTAAGACTGAACCCTATGGGAGTCTCACTGATTAACACTGAACCCTATGGGAGTTTCACTGATTAACACTTAACCCTATGGGAGTCTCACTGATTAACACTGAACCCTGAGGGAGTCTCCCTGATTAACACTGATCCCTATGGGAGTCTCACTGATTAACACTGAACCCTATGGGAGTCCCACTGATTAACACTGAAACCTATGGGAGTCTCACTGATTAACACTGAACCCTATGGGAGTCTCACTGATTAACAATTAACCCTACGGGAGTCTCACTGATTAACACCGAACTCTATGGGAGTCTCACTGATTAACACTGAACCCTATGGGAGTCTCACTGATTAACACTGAACACTGTGGGAGTCTCACTGATTAACACTGAACACTGTGGGAGTCTCACTGATTAACACTGAACCCTATAGGAGTATCACTGATTAACACATGAACCCTGAGGGAGTCTCACTGATTTACACTGAACCCTGTGGGAGTCTCACTGATTAACACTGAACCCTGTGGGAGTCTCACTGATTAACACTGAACCCTATGGGAGTCTCATTGATTAACACTGAACCCTGTGGGAGTCTCACTGATTAACACATGAACCTTGTGGGAGACTCACTGATTTACACTGAACCCTATGGGAGTCTCACTGATTAACACTGAACCCTATGGGAGTCTCACTGATTAACACTGAACCCTGTGGGAGTCTCACTGATTAACACTGAACCCAGTGGGACACTCACTGATTAACAATGAACCCTGTGGGAGTCTCACTGATTAAAACTGAACCCTATGGGAGTCTCACTGATTAACACTGAACCCTGTGGGAGTCTCTCTGATTAACACTGAACCCTGTGGGAGTCTCACTGATTAACACTGAACCCTGTGGGAATCTCACTGATTACCCCTGAACCCTGTGGGAGTTTCACTGATTAACACTGAACCATGTGGGAGTCTCACGGATTAACACTGAACCCTGTGGGAGTCTCACTGATTAACACTGAACCCTGTGGGAGTCTCACTGATTAACACTGAAACCTATGGGAGTCTCACTGATGAACACTGAACCCTATGGGAGTCTCACTGATTAACAATTAACCCTATGGGAGTCTCACTGATTAACACTGAACCCTGTGGGAGTCTCACTGATTAACACTGAACCCTATGGGAGTCTCACTGATTAACACTGAACCCTGTGGGAGTCTCCCTGATTAACACTGAACCCTGTGGGAGTCTCACTGATTAACACTGAACCCTATGGGAGTCTCACTGATTAACACTGAACCCTGTGGGAGTTTCACTGATTAAGACTGAACCCTATGGGAGTCTCACTGATTAACACTGAACCCTATGGGAGTTTCACTGATTAACACTTAACCCTATGGGAGTTTCACTGATTAACACTGAACCCTGAGGGAGTCTCACTGATTAACACTGAACCCTATGGGAGTCTCATTGATTAACACTGAACCCTATGGGAGTCCCACTGATTAACACTGAAACCTATGGGAGTCTCACTGATTAACACTGAAGCCTATGGGAGTCTCAATGATTAACAATTAACCCTATGGGAGTCTCACTGATTAACACCGAACTCTATGGGATTCTCAATGATTAACACTGAACCCTATGGGAGTCTCACTGATTAACACTGAACACTGTGGGAGTCTCACTGATTAACACTGAACACTGTGGGAGTCTCACTGATTAACACTGAACCCTGTGGGAGTCTCACTGATTAACACTGAACCCTATGGGAGTATCACTGATTAACACATGAACCCTGAGGGAGTCTCACTCATTTACACTGAACCCTGTGGGAGTCTCACTGATTAACACTGAACCCTGTGGGAGTCTCACTGATTAACACTGAACCCTATGGGAGTCTCATTGATTAACACTGAACCCTGTGGGAGTCTCACTGATTAACACATGAACCTTGTGGGAGACTCACTGATTTACACTGAACCCTATGGGAGTCTCACTGATTAACACTGAACCCTGTGGGAGTCTCACTGATTAACACTGAACCCAGTGGGACACTCACTGATTAACAATGAACCCTGTGGGAGTCTCACTGATTAAAACTGAACCCTATGGGAGTCTCACTGATTAACACTGAACCCTGTGGGAGTCTCACTGATTAACACTGAACCCTGTGGGAGTCTCACTGATTAACACTGAACCCTGTGGGAATCTCACTGATTACCCCTGAACCCTGTGGGAGTTTCACTGATTAACACTGAACCATGTGGGAGTCTCACGGATTAACACTGAACCCTGTGGGAGTCTCACTGATTAACACTGAACCCTGTGGGAGTCTCACTGATTAACACTGAAACCTATGGGAGTCTCACTGATGAACACTGACCCCTATGGGAGTCTCACTGATTAACAATTAACCCTATGGGAGTCTCACTGATTAACACTGAACCCTGTGGGAGTCTCACTGATTAACACTGAACCCTATGGGAGTCTCACTGATTAACAATGAACCCTGTGGGAGTCTCACTGATTAACACTGAACCCTGTGGGAGTCTCACTGATTAACACTGAACCCTATGGGAGTCTCACTGATTAACACTGAACCCTGTGGGAATCTCACTGATTAAGACTGGACCCTATGGGAGTCTCACTGATTAACACTGAACCCTATGGGAGTTTCACTGATTAACACTTAACCCTATGGGAGCTTCACTGATTAACACTGAACCCTGTGGGAGTCTCACTGATTAACACTGAACCCTGTGGGAATCTCACTGATTACCCCTGAACCCTGTGGGAGTTTCACTGATTAACACTGAACCATGTGGGAGTCTCACTGATTAACAATTAACCCTATGGGAGTCTCACTGATTAACACTGAACCCTGTGGGAGTCTCACTGATTAACACTGAACCCTATGGGAGTCTCACTGATTAACACTGAACCCTGTGGGAGTCTCCCTGATTAACACTGAACCCTGTGGGAGTCTCACTGATTAACACTGAACCCTATGGGAGTCTCACTGATTATCACTGAACCCTGTGGGAGTTTCACTGATTAAGACTGAACCCTATGGGAGTCTCACTGATTAACACTGAACCCTATGGGAGTTTCACTGATAAACACTGAACCCTGAGGGAGTCTCACTGATTAACACTGAACCCTATGGGAGTCTCATTGATTAACACTGAACCCTATGGGAGTCCCACTGATTAACACTGAAACCTATGGGAGTCTCACTGATTAACACTTAACCCTATGGGAGCTTCACTGATTAACACTGAACCCTGTGGGAGTCTCACTGATTAACACTGAACCCTGTGGGAATCTCACTGATTACCCCTGAACCCTGTGGGAGTTTCACTGATTAACACTGAACCATGTGGGAGTCTCACTGATTAACAATTAACCCTATGGGAGTCTCACTGATTAACACTGAACCCTGTGGGAGTCTCACTGATTAACACTGAACCCTATGGGAGTCTCACTGATTAACACTGAACCCTGTGGGAGTCTCCCTGATTAACACTGAACCCTGTGGGAGTCTCACTGATTAACACTGAACCCTATGGGAGTCTCACTGATTATCACTGAACCCTGTGGGAGTTTCACTGATTAAGACTGAACCCTATGGGAGTCTCACTGATTAACACTTAACCCTATGGGAGTTTCACTGATAAACACTGAACCCTGAGGGAGTCTCACTGATTAACACTGAACCCTATGGGAGTCTCATTGATTAACACTGAACCCTATGGGAGTCCCACTGATTAACACTGAAACCTATGGGAGTCTCACTGATTAACAATTAACCCTATGGGAGTCTCACTGATTAACACCGAACTCTATGGGATTCTCAATGATTAACACTGAACCCTATGGGAGTCTCACTGATTAACACTGAACACTGTGGGAGTCTCACTGATTAACACTGAACACTGTGGGAGTCTCACTGATTAACACTGAACCCTGTGGGAGTCTCACTGATTAACACTGAACCCTATGGGAGTCTCACTGATTAACACATGAACCCTGAGGGAGTCTCACTGATTTACACTGAACCCTGTGGGAGTCTCACTGATTAACACTGAACCCTGTGGGAGTCTCACTGATTAACACTGAACCCTATGGGAGTCTCATTGATTAACACTGAACCTTGTGGGAGACTCACTGATTTACACTGAACCCTATGGGAGTCTCACTGATTAACACTGAACCCTATGGGAGTCTCACTGTTTAACACTGAACCCTGTGGGAGTCTCACTGATTAACACTGAACCCAGTGGGACACTCACTGATTAACAATGAACCCTGTGGGAGTCTCACTGATTAACACTGAACCCTGTGGGAGTCTCACTGATTAACACTGAACCCTGTGGGAGTCTCATTGATTACCCCTGAACCCTGTGGGAGTTTCACTGATTAACACTGAACCATGTGGGAGTCTCACGGATTAACACTGAACCCTGTGGGAGTCTCACTGATTAACACTGAACCCTGTGGGAGTCTCACTGATTAACACTGAAACCTATGGGAGTCTCACTGATGAACACTGAACCCTATGGGAGTCTCACTGATTAACAATTAACCCTATGGGAGTCTCACTGATTAACACTGAACCCTGTGGGAGTCTCACTGATTAACACTGAACCCTATGGGAGTCTCACTGATTAACACTGAACCCTGTGGGAGTCTCACTGATTTACACTGAGCCCTGTGGGAGTCTCACTGATTAACACTGAAACCCTGTGCGAGTCTCACTGATTAACACTGTACACTATGGGAGTCTCATTGATTAACACTGAACCCTATGGGAGTCCCACTGATTAACACTGAAACCTATGGGAGTCTCACTGATTAACACTGAAGCCTATGGGAGTCTCAATGATTAACAATTAACCCTATGGGAGTCTCACTGATTAACACCGAACTCTATGGGATTCTCAATGATTAACACTGAACCCTATGGGAGTCTCACTGATTAACACTGAACACTGTGGGAGTCTCACTGATTAACACTGAACCCTGTGGGAGTCTCACTGATTAACACTGAACCCTATGGGAGTATCACTGATTAACACATGAACCCTGAGGGAGTCTCACTCATTTACACTGAACCCTGTGGGAGTCTCACTGATTAACACTGAACCCTGTGGGAGTCTCACTGATTAACACTGAACCCTATGGGAGTCTCATTGATTAACACTGAACCCTGTGGGAGTCTCACTGATTAACACATGAACCTTGTGGGAGACTCACTGATTTACACTGAACCCTATGGGAGTCTCACTGATTAACACTGAACCCTGTGGGAGTCTCACTGATTAACACTGAACCCAGTGGGACACTCACTGATTAACAATGAACCCTGTGGGAGTCTCACTGATTAAAACTGAACCCTATGGGAGTCTCACTGATTAACACTGAACCCTGTGGGAGTCTCACTGATTAACACTGAACCCTGTGGGAGTCTCACTGATTAACACTGAACCCTGTGGGAATCTCACTGATTACCCCTGAACCCTGTGGGAGTTTCACTGATTAACACTGAACCATGTGGGAGTCTCACGGATTAACACTGAACCCTGTGGGAGTCTCACTGATTAACACTGAACCCTGTGGGAGTCTCACTGATTAACACTGAAACCTATGGGAGTCTCACTGATGAACACTGACCCCTATGGGAGTCTCACTGATTAACAATTAACCCTATGGGAGTCTCACTGATTAACACTGAACCCTGTGGGAGTCTCACTGATTAACACTGAACCCTATGGGAGTCTCACTGATTAACAATGAACCCTGTGGGAGTCTCACTGATTAACACTGAACCCTGTGGGAGTCTCACTGATTAACACTGAACCCTATGGGAGTCTCACTGATTAACACTGAACCCTGTGGGAATCTCACTGATTAAGACTGGACCCTATGGGAGTCTCACTGATTAACACTGAACCCTATGGGAGTTTCACTGATTAACACTTAACCCTATGGGAGCTTCACTGATTAACACTGAACCCTGTGGGAGTCTCACTGATTAACACTGAACCCTGTGGGAATCTCACTGATTACCCCTGAACCCTGTGGGAGTTTCACTTATTAACACTGAACCATGTGGGAGTCTCACTGATTAACAATTAACCCTATGGGAGTCTCACTGATTAACACTGAACCCTGTGGGAGTCTCACTGATTAACACTGAACCCTATGGGAGTCTCACTGATTAACACTGAACCCTGTGGGAGTCTCCCTGATTAACACTGAACCCTGTGGGAGTCTCACTGATTAACACTGAACCCTATGGGAGTCTCACTGATTAACACTGAACCCTGTGGGAGTTTCACTGATTAAGACTGAACCCTATGGGAGTCTCACTGATTAACACTGAACCCTATGGGAGTTTCACTGATTAACACTTAACCCTATGGGAGTTTCACTGATTAACACTGAACCCTGAGGGAGTCTCACTGATTAACACTGAACCCTATGGGAGTCTCATTGATTAACACTGAACCCTATGGGAGTCCCACTGATTAACACTGAAACCTATGGGAGTCTCACTGATTAACAATTAACCCTATGGGAGTCTCACTGATTAACACCGAACTCTATGGGATTCTCAATGATTAACACTGAACCCTATGGGAGTCTCACTGATTAACACTGAACACTGTGGGAGTCTCACTGATTAACACTGAACACTGTGGGAGTCTCACTGATTAACACTGAACCCTGTGGGAGTCTCACTGATTAACACTGAACCCTATGGGAGTCTCACTGATTAACACATGAACCCTGAGGGAGTCTCACTGATTTACACTGAACCCTGTGGGAGTCTCACTGATTAACACTGAACCCTGTGGGAGTCTCACTGATTAACACTGAACCCTATGGGAGTCTCATTGATTAACACTGAACCTTGTGGGAGACTCACTGATTTACACTGAACCCTATGGGAGTCTCACTGATTAACACTGAACCCTATGGGAGTCTCACTGTTTAACACTGAACCCTGTGGGAGTCTCACTGATTAACACTGAACCCAGTGGGACACTCACTGATTAACAATGAACCCTGTGGGAGTCTCACTGATTAACACTGAACCCTGTGGGAGTCTCACTGATTAACACTGAACCCTGTGGGAGTCTCATTGATTACCCCTGAACCCTGTGGGAGTTTCACTGATTAACACTGAACCATGTGGGAGTCTCACGGATTAACACTGAACCCTGTGGGAGTCTCACTGATTAACACTGAACCCTGTGGGAGTCTCACTGATTAACACTGAAACCTATGGGAGTCTCACTGATGAACACTGAACCCTATGGGAGTCTCACTGATTAACAATTAACCCTATGGGAGTCTCACTGATTAACACTGAACCCTGTGGGAGTCTCACTGATTAACACTGAACCCTATGGGAGTCTCACTGATTAACACTGAACCCTGTGGGAGTCTCACTGATTTACACTGAGCCCTGTGGGAGTCTCACTGATTAACACTGAAACCCTGTGCGAGTCTCACTGATAAACACTGTACACTATGGGAGTCTCATTGATTAACACTGAACCCTGTGGGAGTCTCACTGATTAACACATGAACCTTGTGAGAGACTCACTGATTTACACTGAACCCTATGGGAGTCTCACTGATTAACACTGAACCCTATGGGAGTCTCACTGATTAACACTGAACCCTGTCGGATTCTCACTGATTAACACTGAACCCTATGGGAGTCTCACTGATTAACACTGAACCCTGTGGGAGTCTCACTGATTAACACTGAACCCTATGGGAGTTTCACTGATTAACACTGAACCCTGTGGGAGTCTCACTGATTAACACTGAACCCAGTGGGACATTCACTGATTAACAATGAACCCTGTGGGAGTCTCACTGATTAAAACTGAACCCCATGGGAGTCTCACTGATTAACACCGAACTCTATGGGATTCTCAATGATTAACACTGAACCCAATGGGAGTCTCACTGATTAACACTGAACACTGTGGGAGTCTCACTGATTAACACTGAACACTGTGGGAGTCTCACTGATTAACACTGAACCCTGTGGGAGTCTCACTGATTAACACTGAACCCTATGGGAGTATCACTGATTAACACATGAACTCTGAGGGAGTCTCACTCATTTACACTGAACCCTGTGGGAGTCTCACTGATTAACACTGAACCCTGTGGGAGTCTCACTGATTAACACTGAACCCTATGGGAGTCTCATTGATTAACACTGAACCCTGTGGGAGTCTCACTGATTAACACATGAACCTTGTGGGAGACTCACTGATTTACACTGAACCCTATGGGAGTCTCACTGATTAACACTGAACCTTGTGGGAGTCTCACTGATTAACACTGAACCCAGTGGGACACTCACTGATTAACAATGAACCCTGTGGGAGTCTCACTGATTAAAACTGAACCCTATGGGAGTCTCACTGATTAACACTGAACCCTGTGGGAGTCTCACTGATTAACACTGAACCCTGTGGGAGTCTCACTGATTAACACTGAACCCTGTGGGAATCTCACTGATTACCCCTGAACCCTGTGGGAGTTTCACTGATTAACACTGAACCATGTGGGAGTCTCACGGATTAACACTGAACCCTGTGGGAGTCTCACTGATTAACACTGAACCCTGTGGGAGTCTCACTGATTAACACTGAAACCTATGGGAGTCTCACTGATGAACACTGACCCCTATGGGAGTCTCACTGATTAACAATTAACCCTATGGGAGTCTCACTGATTAACACTGAACCCTGTGGGAGTCTCACTGATTAACACTGAACCCTATGGGAGTCTCACTGATTAACAATGAACCCTGTGGGAGTCTCACTGATTAACACTGAACCCTGTGGGAGTCTCACTGATTAACACTGAACCCTATGGGAGTCTCACTGATTAACACTGAACCCTGTGGGAATCTCACTGATTGAGACTGGACCCTATGGGAGTCTCACTGATTAACACTGAACCCTATGGGAGTTTCACTGATTAACACTTAACCCTATGGGAGCTTCACTGATTAACACTGAACCCTGTGGGAGTCTCACTGATTAACACTGAACCCTGTGGGAATCTCACTGATTACCCCTGAACCCTGTGGGAGTTTCACTGATTAACACTGAACCATGTGGGAGTCTCACTGATTAACAATTAACCCTATGGGAGTCTCACTGATTAACACTGAACCCTGTGGGAGTCTCACTGATTAACACTGCACCCTATGGGAGTCTCACTGATTAACACTGAACCCTGTGGGAGTCTCCCTGATTAACACTGAACCGTGTGGGAGTCTCACTGATTAACACTGAACCCTATGGGAGTCTCACTGATTAACACTGAACCCTGTGGGAGTTTCACTGATTAAGACTGAACCCTATGGGAGTCTCACTGATTAACACTGAACCCTATGGGAGTTTCACTGATTAACACTTAACCCTATGGGAGTTTCACTGATTAACACTGAACCCTGAGGGAGTCTCACTGATTAACACTGAACCCTATGGGAGTCTCATTGATTAACACTGAACCCTATGGGAGTCCCACTGATTAACACTGAAACCTATGGGAGTCTCACTGATTAACAATTAACCCTATGGGAGTCTCACTGATTAACACCGAACTCTATGGGATTCTCAATGATTAACACTGAACCCTATGGGAGTCTCACTGATTAACACTGAACACTGTGGGAGTCTCACTGATTAACACTGAACACTGTGGGAGTCTCACTGATTAACACTGAACCCTGTGGGAGTCTCACTGATTAACACTGAACCCTATGGGAGTCTCACTGATTAACACATGAACCCTGAGGGAGTCTCACTGATTTACACTGAACCCTGTGGGAGTCTCACTGATTAACACTGAACCCTGTGGGAGTCTCACTGATTAACACTGAACCCTATGGGAGTCTCATTGATTAACACTGAACCTTGTGGGAGACTCACTGATTTACACTGAACCCTATGGGAGTCTCATTGATTAACACTGAACCCTATGGGAGTCTCACTGTTTAACACTGAACCCTGTGGGAGTCTCACTGATTAACACTGAACCCAGTGGGACACTCACTGATTAACAATGAACCCTGTGGGAGTCTCACTGATTAACACTGAACCCTGTGGGAGTCTCACTGATTAACACTGAACCCTGTGGGAGTCTCATTGATTACCCCTGAACCCTGTGGGAGTTTCACTGATTAACACTGAACCATGTGGGAGTCTCACGGATTAACACTGAACCCTGTGGGAGTCTCACTGATTAACACTGAACCCTGTGGGAGTCTCACTGATTAACACTGAAACCTATGGGAGTCTCACTGATGAACACTGAACCCTATGGGAGTCTCACTGATTAACAATTAACCCTATGGGAGTCTCACTGATTAACACTGAACCCTGTGGGAGTCTCACTGATTAACACTGAACCCAGTGGGACACTCACTGATTAACAATGAACCCTGTGGGAGTCTCACTGATTAAAACTGAACCCTATGGGAGTCTCACTGATTAACACTGAACCCTGTGGGAGTCTCACTGATTAACACTGAACCCTGTGGGAGTCTCACTGATTAACACTGAACCCTGTGGGAATCTCACTGATTAAGACTGGACCCTATGGGAGTCTCACTGATTAACACTGAACCCTATGGGAGTTTCACTGATTAACACTTAACCCTATGGGAGCTTCACTGATTAACACTGAACCCTGTGGGAGTCTCACTGATTAACACTGAACCCTGTGGGAATCTCACTGATTACCCCTGAACCCTGTGGGAGTTTCACTGATTAACACTGAACCATGTGGGAGTCTCACTGATTAACAATTAACCCTATGGGAGTCTCACTGATTAACACTGAACCCTGTGGGAGTCTCACTGATTAACACTGAACCCTATGGGAGTCTCACTGATTAACACTGAACCCTGTGGGAGTCTCCCTGATTAACACTGAACACTGTGGGAGTCTCACTGATTAACACTGAACCCTATGGGAGTCTCACTGATTAACACTGAACCCTGTGGGAGTTTCACTGATTAAGACTGAACCCTATGGGAGTCTCACTGATTAACACTGAACCCTATGGGAGTTTCACTGATTAACACTTAACCCTATGGGAGTTTCACTGATTAACACTGAACCCTGAGGGAGTCTCACTGATTAACACTGAACCCTATGGGAGTCTCATTGATTAACACTGAACCCTATGGGAGTCCCACTGATTAACACTGAAACCTATGGGAGTCTCACTGATTAACAATTAACCCTATGGGAGTCTCACTGATTAACACCGAACTCTATGGGATTCTCAATGATTAACACTGAACCCTATGGGAGTCTCACTGATTAACACTGAACACTGTGGGAGTCTCACTGATTAACACTGAACACTGTGGGAGTCTCACTGATTAACACTGAACCCTGTGGGAGTCTCACTGATTAACACTGAACCCTATGGGAGTCTCACTGATTAACACATGAACCCTGAGGGAGTCTCACTGATTTACACTGAACCCTGTGGGAGTCTCACTGATTAACACTGAACCCTGTGGGAGTCTCACTGATTAACACTGAACCCTATGGGAGTCTCATTGATTAACACTGAACCTTGTGGGAGACTCACTGATTTACACTGAACCCTATGGGAGTCTCACTGATTAACACTGAACCCTATGGGAGTCTCACTGTTTAACACTGAACCCTGTGGGAGTCTCACTGATTAACACTGAACCCAGTGGGACACTCACTGATTAACAATGAACCCTGTGGGAGTCTCACTGATTAACACTGAACCCTGTGGGAGTCTCACTGATTAACACTGAACCCTGTGGGAGTCTCATTGATTACCCCTGAACCCTGTGGGAGTTTCACTGATTAACACTGAACCATGTGGGAGTCTCACAGATTAACACTGAACACTGTGGGAGTCTCACTGATTAACACTGAACCCTGTGGGAGTCTCACTGATTAACACTGAAACCTATGGGAGTCTCACTGATGAACACTGAACCCTATGGGAGTCTCACTGATTAACAATTAACCCTATGGGAGTCTCACTGATTAACACTGAACCCTGTGGGAGTCTCACTGATTAACACTGAACCCTATGGGAGTCTCAATTAACACTGAACCCTGTGGGAGTCTCACTGATTTACACTGAGCCCTGTGGGAGTCTCACTGATTAACACTGAAACCCTGTGCGAGTCTCACTGATTAACACTGTACACTATGGGAGTCTCATTGATTAACACTGAACCCTGTGGGAGTCTCACTGATTAACACATGAACCTTGTGAGAGACTCACTGATTTACACTGAACCCTATGGGAGTCTCACTGATTAACACTGAACCCTATGGGAGTCTCACTGATTAACACTGAACCCTGTCGGATTCTCACTGATTAACACTGAACCCTATGGGAGTCTCACTGATTAACACTGAACCCTGTGGGAGTCTCACTGATTAACACTGAACCCTATGGGAGTTTCACTGATTAACACTGAACCCTGTGGGAGTCTCACTGATTAACACTGAACCCAGTGGGACATTCACTGATTAACAATGAACCCTGTGGGAGTCTCACTGATTAAAACTGAACCCCATGGGAGTCTCACTGATTAACACTGAACCCTGTGGGAGTCTCACTGATTAACACTGAACCCTGTGGGAGTCTCACTGATTAACACTGAACCCTGTGGGAGTCTCACTGATTACCCCTGATCCCTGTGGGAGTTTCATTGATTAACACTGAACCATGTGGGAGTCTCACGGGTTAACACTGAACCCTGTGGGAGTCTCACTGATTAACACTGAACCCTGTGGGAGTCTTACTGATTAACACTGAAACCTATGGGAGTCTCACTGATGAACACTGAACCCTATGGGAGTCTCACTGATTAACAATTAACCCTATGGGAGTCTCACTGATTAACACTGAACCCTGTGGGAGTCTCAGTGATTAACACTGAACCCTATGGGAGTCTCACTGATTAACACTGAACCCTGTGGGAGTCTCACTGATTAACACTGAACCCTGTGGGAGTCTCACTGATTAACACTGAACCCTATGGGAGTCTCACTGATTAACACTGAACCCTGTGGGAGTCTCCCTGATTAAGACTGAACCCTATGGGAGTCTCACTGATTAACACTGAACCCTATGGGAGTTTCACTGATTAACACTTAACCCTATGGGAGTTTCAATGATTAACACTGAACCCTGAGGGAGTCTCACTGATTAACACTGAACCCTATGGGAGTCTCACTGATTAACACTGAACCCTATGGGAGTCCCACTGATTAACACTGAAACCTATGGGAGTCTCACTGATTAACACTGAACCCTATGGGAGTCTCACTGATTAACAATTAACCCTATGGGAGTCTCACTGATTAACACCGAACTCTATGGGATTCTCAATGATTAACACTGAACCCTATGGGAGTCTCACTGATTAACACTGAACAGTGTGGGAGTCTCACTGATTAACACTGAACACTGTGGGAGTCTCACTGATTAACACTGAACCCTATGGGAGTCTCACTGATTAACACCTGAACCCTGAGGGAGTCTCACTGATTTACACTGAACCCTGTGGGAGTCTCACTGATTAACACTGAACCCTGTGGGAGTCTCACTGATTAACACTGAACCCTATGGGAGTCTCATTGATTAACACTGAACCCTGTGGGAGTCTCACTGATTAACACATGAACCTTGTGGGAGACTCACTGATTTACACTGAACCCTATGGGAGTCTCACTGATTAACACTGAACCCTATGGGAGTCTCACTGATTAACACTGAACCCTGTGGGAGTCTCACTGATTAACACTGAACCCAGTGGGACACTCACTGATTAACAATGAACCCTATGGGAGTCTCACTGATTAACACATGAACCCTGAGGGAGTCTCACTGATTTACACTGAACCCTGTGGGAGTCTCACTGATTAACACTGAACCCTGTGGGAGTCTCACTGATTAACACTGAACCCTATGGGAGTCTCATTGATTAACACTGAACCCTGTGGGAGTCTCACTGATTAACACATGAACCTTGTGGGAGACTCACTGATTTACACTGAACCCTATGGGAGTCTCACTGATTAACACTGAACCCTATGGGAGTCTCACTGATTAACACTGAACCCTGTGGGAGTCTCACTGATTAACACTGAACCCAGTGGGACACTCACTGATTAACAATGAACCCTATGGGAGTCTCACTGATTAAAACTGAACCCTATGGGAGTCTCACTGATTAACACTGAACCCTGTGGGAGTCTCACTGATTAACACTGAACCCTGTGGGAGTCTCACTGATTAACACTGAACCCTGTTCGAGTCTCATTGATTACCCCTGAACCCTGTGGGAGTTTCACTGATTAACACATGAACCATGTGGGAGACTCACGGATTTACACTGAACCCTATGGGAGTCTCACTGATTAACACTGAACCCTGTGGGAGTCTCACTGATTAACACTGAAACCTATGGGAGTCTCACTGATGAACACTGAACCCTATGGGAGTCTCACTGATTAACAATTAACCCTATGGGAGTCTCAGTGATTAACACTGAACCCTGTGGGAGTCTCACTGATTAACACTGAACCCTATGGGAGTCTCACTGATTAACACTGAACCCTATGGGAGTCCCACTGATTAACACTGAAACCTATGGGAGTCTCACTGATGAACACTGAACCCTATGGGAGTCTCACTGATTAACAATTAACCCTATGGGAGTCTCACTGATTAACACTGAACCCTGTGGGAGTCTCAGTGATTAACACTGAACCCTATGGGAGTCTCACTGATTAACACTGAACCCTGTGGGAGTCTCACTGATTAACACTGAACCCTGTGGGAGTCTCACTGATTAACACTGAACCCTATGGGAGTCTCACTGATTAACACTGAACCCTGTGGGAGTCTCCCTGATTAAGACTGAACCCTATGGGAGTCTCACTGATTAACACTGAACCCTATGGGAGTTTCACTGATTAACACTTAACCCTATGGGAGTTTCAATGATTAACACTGAACCCTGAGGGAGTCTCACTGATTAACACTGAACCCTATGGGAGTCTCACTGATTAACACTGAACCCTATGGGAGTCCCACTGATTAACACTGAAACCTATGGGAGTCTCACTGATTAACACTGAACCCTATGGGAGTCTCACTGATTAACAATTAACCCTATGGGAGTCTCACTGATTAACACCGAACTCTATGGGATTCTCAATGATTAACACTGAACCCTATGGGAGTCTCACTGATTAACACTGAACAGTGTGGGAGTCTCACTGATTAACACTGAACACTGTGGGAGTCTCACTGATTAACACTGAACCCTGTGGGAGTCTCACTGATTAACACTGAACCCTATGGGAGTCTCACTGATTAACACTGAACCCTATGGGAGTCTCACTGTTTAACACTGAACCATGTGGGAGTCTCACTGATTAACACTGAACCCAGTGGGACACTCACTGATTAACAATGAACCCTGTGGGAGTCTCACTGATTAACACTGAACCCTGTGGGAGTCTCAATGATTAACACTGAACCCTGTGGGAGTCTCATTGATTACCCCTGAACCCTGTGGGAGTTTCACTGATTAACACTGAACCATGTGGGAGTCTCACGGATTAACACTGAACCCTGTGGGAGTCTCACTGATTAACACTGAACCCTGTGGGAGTCTCACTGATTAACACTGAAACCTATGGGAGTCTCACTGATGAACACTGAACCCTATGGGAGTCTCACTGATTAACAATTAACCCTATGGGAGTCTCACTGATTAACACTGAACCCTGTGGGAGTCTCACTGATTAACACTGAACCCTATGGGAGTCTCACTGATTAACACTGAACCCTGTGGGAGTCTCACTGATTTACACTGAGCCCTGTGGGAGTCTCACTGATTAACACTGAAACCCTGTGCGAGTCTCACTGATTAACACTGTACACTATGGGAGTCTCATTGATTAACACTGAACCCTGTGGGAGTCTCACTGATTAACACATGAACCTTGTGAGAGACTCACTGATTTACACTGAACCCTATGGGAGTCTCACTGATTAACACTGAACCCTATGGGAGTCTCACTGATTAACACTGAACCCTGTCGGATTCTCACTGATTAACACTGAACCCTATGGGAGTCTCACTGATTAACACTGAACCCTGTGGGAGTCTCACTGATTAACACTGAACCCTATGGGAGTTTCACTGATTAACACTGAACCCTGTGGGAGTCTCACTGATTAACACTGAACCCAGTGGGACATTCACTGATTAACAATGAACCCTGTGGGAGTCTCACTGATTAAAACTGAACCCCATGGGAGTCTCACTGATTAACACTGAACCCTGTGGGAGTCTCACTGATTAACACTGAACCCTGTGGGAGTCTCACTGATTAACACTGAACCCTGTGGGAGTCTCACTGATTACCCCTGATCCCTGTGGGAGTTTCATTGATTAACACTGAACCATGTGGGAGTCTCACGGGTTAACACTGAACCCTGTGGGAGTCTCACTGATTAACACTGAACCCTGTGGGAGTCTTACTGATTAACACTGAAACCTATGGGAGTCTCACTGATGAACACTGAACCCTATGGGAGTCTC